>NC_141874.1:311665896-311968927 GCF_056163025.1 Triticum urartu | reverse complement strand
CTAATTCTTCCCGGTGTTTTCTTTATCTTCTCTTCGTTCATTTTTATGTCTTACGGTGTTTCATTCAAGATTCCTCTTCTTACGTTATCATACTCCCGGTCTTTCAAATTCTACCGGTGGTTCGTTGAAGACCTTCTCAAGATGACGCCATATATATCCTAATCCTTTCTTCGAGAATAAGTAGTATGCCAAATCCATTGTTGGTCATCAATTTAATTGGTGAAGGATACGCATAACATAATTCTTACTCTTGTTTCACACAAGTGATTAATTCCTTATTCAGGAGGCTCATCAAATTCTTGTTTCCATTTGTTCATCTTTCTTTTCCGGAGTGCCAAGTTTTCTCTTTATCTCGTTGCTAAGCTTCATCTAATCATTGCAAGGTTTTAACCTTATTTTTCTCATCTTTCTTTCCGCCCGATCATTCTTTTGTGTACCAGAGTTCTTCATGAAGGTTCTACATGATGGTTCATCTATGATTTAATTCATTCTCGAAGTGTTCATCGAGATTCTTTTCCAAGAAACTCAAGCTTTCTATATATTGTAATCCAGAGTGCAATTCTTTCTTCCGTATCTTTGGAGGTTGTATTATATCATTCTTAATCCTTCTCTATCTTGTTTTAACCGGAGTGGTTTCAATATACATCTTGCCCTTCAACCTCAAGGTTTTTCGCAATGTTCTTTGTCCCTCTTTTCTAACAGAGTGTTTTCAAATTTGTCATCTCCGTTATTCTTTTTCTCGAAATGGCTTAACCTTTTCAAGGTTCTTTGGTCTCACTCGTTTGTCAAAGAAGCAACTTAGTTTTACCTCTTCTCTTTCTCTTCCGTTTTTCCCTCCGGTGCCATTCTAGATCTCGGGACGAGATCCTCTCGTAGTGGTGGAGTGTTGTAACGCCCCGAGACCGATGTGCCAGGTGTCGTGCAGTTATTCGCTGTTGTTGCCTTGTCATTGCTTGCGTGTCATGCATTTGCATATCATGTCATCATGTGCATTTCATTTGCATACATGTTCGTCTCATGCATCCGAGCCTTTTCCCCGTTGTCCGTTTTGCATTCTGGCGCTTCGTTCTCCTCCGGTGGCCATTTCTACCTTTCTTTCGTGTGTGGGGATTAAACATTTCCGGATTGGACCGAGACTTTCCAAGCGGCCTTGGTTTACTACCGGTAGACCGCCTGTCAAGTTTCGTATCATTTGTTTGATACTCCAACGGTTAACCGAGGGACCGAAAAGGCCTCGTGTCTGTTGCAGCCTAACATCCCTCCAATTTGGCCCAAAACCCACCTAAACCTGCTCCATCATCTAGAGCGTTCGATCACGATCGCGTGGCCGAAAACCGCACCTCATTTGGGCTCTCCCAGCTCCCTCTATGCCTATAAATAGACCCCCCAGAATTCGGATCTCTTTCTCCCACGAAACCCTAAAAAATCCACCTCGCGCGCACCGGACATGTCCGCCGCGCCGGACATTTCTTCCGCCGCCGCGCCGGACATTTCTTCCGCCGCCGCCCGCGGCCTCTAGCCGCCTGCCACGTGGCAAGCCGCCACCGCCCGAGCCCCGCGCGGCCCAGCCGGGGCCCCCGCGGCCCGCAGATGCCGCGCCGCCCGCGCCCTTCTCCTCCCCGACGCCGCTCGCCCGCGCCGCCTTCGCCGCCTCGGACGCCGCCGCCTGCGCGCCGCCTCATCGCCGGCCGCCGCCACAGGAACCTCGCCACCGCCGCGGGAGCCTCGCCAGCCGCCTCCCCGCGCCGCCTCGCCTCCCCTCCGCCGGATCCGGCCGGGAGAGGCCGGGGCGACCTCCGCCTCGCCTCCCCGCCGCTCCGTCAAGCTCGCCGGAGCCGAGGGAGCTCGCCGGACTTGCCTCGGGCCGCGTGCCCGCCAAAACCCATGTTCATAGCTTCGTAACTTTGCATCCGTAGCTCCGATTCATGCATATAGCATATCAAAATGTTCATCTCAGAGAGTACATCATTTCACTCCATTGCATTATTTTCATTTGAGTTCATCTTGATGCCCGAAATTCTGTTAGAAGAGGGCTACTTGAGATAATTGTCAGATCTGCTACTCTATTTAGGTTTTTGTCATTTTTGCCATGATTAATGTGTGCATGATATGCCCTGATGCTCTACATATGTTTTGTAAAGGGTTTTGTCATCTTTCCATAGGTGCAACCCATGTATTTTTGTGATGTGTGTGGTGACTAGCACAAGCTTGCAAAGTGGTGCACTTGGTAATTCTGTTTTCAGGGACAGCAATTCCAATAAGTCCTTGAGTTGTTTATCTCATGTTGTCATATGTTCATGTTGTTTCCTAGTGATCCGTGCCTCTTTTGAGGATGATCAGTAAGGATGTTTTGTTAATCTTGTAGCGCTCTATCCATCCATGTATTTTTTTGCAATTATGGAGCACCCCAGCTTGAGTCAATCAAGCTCTACTTTTGCTACTTTGTGAATCTGGGCAGATTGTCAACTTGTTTGCAATTTTGCCGATGTTGTTCTTGTTGATCCGTGTATGCTATGCTATTGTTCTTGCCATGTCTGGCTTGCATTTTGTGCCTTCTTGATGGGTGTATGCTTAGTTTGTCATGACTTTCCCTGTGGTGAGTGCATCGAGCTCGTAAACATGCCTACTTGAGTTATGTTTCAGCATGTGCCAGTTTTCACTAAGTCTGAAAACTGATTATGTTTTTGTGATTTTCACATGCTTGCAATTGTATTTTATGATCCCTTTTGGCTCAAGGTCACTAAGGGACTTTTGTTAAGCTCTTTGAGTAGCTCCATGCCATGATTTACTATGCCATGTTCAGGTCTTGTAGCATGTAGTTTTGTTGCTCCGAAGAGTGCTATCTGATCTGAAATTCCAGACAAGTGTTGATTTCACCAAGTCTGAGATCTGTTTGCCATATGCATTTTTTTGCCATGCTTGTTTGAACCTGTTAATGGATGAATTGGCCGTAGCTCAGTGCTAGACTTTTGTTAAGAATCATGAATGCATCCCTGCCATGTATTTTGTTGTCATGTTTGAGTGCTGTAGCATGTTCATCTCGTTGCATTTAGATGGCTACTTGTTGTAAATCGCAGACCGGTTTCATATTTGAATCGCTTGCCATTTCCAAACCGTAACTCCGATCCCGACGTTCTTTATATCGTTTTCAAGCGATTTCATCTCATCTTTCCAGTGGCACACTTGGATTTCCAAGTTGAGGCCAGGTTCTTGCATTTCCTGTCATATCTTGCATATGCATCCTGCATCGCATCCCGCATAGCATAGCATCATTGCTTCGTATTGTTTGTTCCTTGCACGTGGTTGATTGTGTCCTTGTTGCTTATTTGTCTTGTTTGGGTAGAGCCGGGAGAGGAGTTCGCTAACGAGGATCCCATTGAGTTTTCTTTCGAGGATCCAGTCAACTCTGACAACTGTGCAGGCAAGATGATCATGCCCTCGAAATCACTACTATCTTTGCTATGCTAGTTTGCTCGCTCTTTTGCTATGCCATTGCTACGATGCCTACCGCTTGCTTTCAAGCCTCCCAAATTGCAATGTCAAACCTCTAACCCACCTTGTCCTAGCAAACCATTGATTGGCTATGTTACCGCTTTGCTCAGCCCCTCTTATAGCGTTGCTAGTTGCAGCTGAAGATTGGAGGCTGTTCCTTGTTGGGTCATTTATTTACTTGTTGGGATATCATTATAATGCCATGTTATCTTAATGCATCTATATACTTGGTAAAGGGTGGAAGGCTCGGCCTCTCGCCTAGTGTTTTGTTCCACTCTTGCCACCCTAGTTTCCGTCATATCGGTGTTATGTTCCCAGATTTTGCGTTCCTTACGCGGTTGGGTTATAATGGGAACCCCTTGATAGTTCGCCTTGATTAAAGCTTTTCCAGCAATGCCCAACCTTGGTTTTACCATTTGCCACCTAGCCTCTTTTTCCCTTGGGTTTCCGGAGCCCGAGGGTCATCTTATTTAACCCCCCCCCCCCCCCCCCCCCGGGCCAGTGCTCCTCTAAGTGTTGGTCCAACCTAGAGCCCCTTGCAGCGCCACCTCGGGGAAACTTGAGGGCTGTTTTTAGTTGTACGGATTGCTTATCTGAGTGTGCCCTGAGAACGAGTTATTTGCAGCTCCTATCGGGATTTGTCGGCACATTCGGGCGGTGTTGCTGGTCTTTTTTTAACCCGTCGAAGTGTCTTGAAAAACCGAGATACCGAGTCTGATCAGAACGTCTTGGGAGGAGGTCTATTCCTTCGTTGACCGTGACAGCTTGTCATGGGCTAAGTTGGGACTCCCCTGCAGGGATTTGAACTTTCGAAAGCCGTGCCCGCGGTTATGGGCAGATAGGAATTTGTTAATGTCCGGTTGTAGATAACTTGAACCTTAACTTAATTAAAATGAATCAACTGAGTGTGTTACCGTGATGGCCTCTTCTCGGCGGAGTCCGGGAAGTGGACACGCTGTTGGAGTAATGTTTGCGCAGGTTGCTCTCTAGTTTCTCGCTCGCGCTTTGCCTCCTCTTCTCGCTCTCTTTTGCGAATAAGTTAGCCACCATATTTTGCTAGTCGCTTGCTGCAGCTCCACTTATATTTACCTTGCCATACCTATAAGCTTAAATAGTCTTGATCACGAGGGTGCGAGATTGCTAAGTACCTGTGGCTCACAGATTACTATTACACCAGATGCAGGGCCTGATGATTCCGCTCTAGGAGACGCATTTGAGCTCAAGTGGGAGTTCGACGAGGACTCTCAACGTTACTATGTTTCCTTTCCTGATGATCAGTAGTGGTGCCCAGTTGGGGGTGATCGGGACCGTGTCGCATGTTGGGTTCTCTTTTATTTTGGTGCCGTAGTCGGGCCATGAGTGTTTGGATGACGTAATGTTATTTATGTTCTTGATTGACGTGGCAAGTGTAAGCCAACTATGTTATCTCCCCTTTATTATTTATATTACATGGGATGTTGTGAAGATTGCCTAACTTGCGACATATGCCTTCAATGCGATTATGTCTCTAAGTCGTGCCTCGACATGTGGGAGCTATAGTTGCATCGAGGGTGTTACAGCTAGCTTCTAAGGTTTAGCCTCTCTGATCTCGTGGTAGATCTACTCTTGTAATACTCATCTCATCAAGAACAATCAAGCAGGATGTAGGGTTTTACCTCTATCAAGAGGGCCCGAACCTGGGTAAAACATCGTGTTCCCTGCCTCCTATTACCATCCGCCTTAGACGCACAGTTCGGGACCCCCTACCCGAGATCCGCCGGTTTTGACACAGACAGGCCCCTTTTTTCTTTTCATTAAATGTTTTATTTCCAATTGTTGAATAGGAAACATATCTAGCAACGCCGAAGTTGCGGGTGGTTCTGCTCGCCTTGAAGACCCTATCGAGGCAGCAAACCACTATTTCGATTACTTCGACGAATACCAGATGGGATTGCATGGTGGCGGCAGTGGCACGAACCCCGACACTGGCACCATCACCGACACCACCTCCGAGACCGGCAACGATGCTATCGTAACCGGTAAAGCACCAAAGAAGAAGAGGACACGAAGATGAAACAAGCTTGGCATCGGACAAATTGTGGTCACGGAGATGCACCCCAAGAAGTTTGAGCAACAGTACCGAAGGAAGTGCGCTCGTGCTGGGGTAATCAACTTGGATGCATCCTCAGGGAAACCGCCAACATCAATGACGAGAGGTTGAGGCAGATACCACATATGGAGAACATGCTCCTAAAGAAGTTGCACAATAGGTTCTTGTTCCCCGGCCGCAATGAAAAAGAATATGAAGATCCGTGGAATGACATCGCCATGACAAAGATAAACGACAAGGCGATGGTGACGTTCACCAATGTCTTGTCCTCCTGGAAAGTTCGGGTGAAAAAAGAGATTGCGAAGAATGAACCGCGGTCGAAGATTCATGCTGACAATACGTCAATAATGGAAGAGGACTTTGCAAAATTCAAGGAGAATTGTGCTAAATAAGAAGTCAAGACAAAGTCGGAGAAAATGAAGGCGCTCCAGGCCAGGAACACGCCTCCCCACCACCTCGGAAGCCGTGGTTACGAGGGGAAGAGAGTCGTATGGGCCAAGGAGGACGCGGAACGTGAACACCTCAGAATCCCAGACCCCTTGGCGGAGTTCACCGACCCACTGGAGCATGATTCGATCAGGGCCCGATACAAGTCGGACAAAGAAAAAACCTCTTTTTCACAGACCCGCTCACGAGGGACTTCATGAGACTTCTGGTAATTCTTATATTACCACATTATCATATTATAGCTTCCAATCAATTTGACTGCAAGTTTTGTCACATTAGTAAACCATCCACGTTCCTTTTGCAGATAGAGCAGCACCAAAAGGCAGCCAAAAGTGACGAGTCGTCATAGTCGTCGGCGAAGCCCAAGTGGGACACCCCATTCAACCGGGCCCTAAACATACTGAATATGGCACCTCGTGGAAGACATGCTACCCCAAGGATCTAGAGGAAAGAAGGAAGAGACGCTCGGTTGTCACTCAGCAGACCATCGACGAGAAGGTCAAGATTGCGGTCGAAAAGACCAAAGCTCAGACCAAAGAAGAGTCACTCGGGGCCGTCAATGCAGCGGTCACTGACGCGGTGGTCAGCTTGCTTCCGGCACTATGGGATTTCACGAAGAACAATCCAAATGCATGGCCGGAGGACTTTCCCCTTTCTAGCTTTGTTGGGAGCAATTCGGTGAACACCAGAGCACCAGCACCCGCTGAAGCAACCACAAAAGGTCCCGCTCCTGTTCATAACGTCCCGACCTCCGTATCTTGCATGGTCGGTGGGCCTTCATCGCTGGCCAAGCTCGACGCCCTCACGGTAATTACGCATCATACCTATAGTCTTCCATTTCAGTTGCCTTTCGGATGTTTGACATCGCAGACATGTCTCCTTCATAGGCCGACGACACCTCGTGCACCCTACTCTACGACAAGGACCAGAAGGTGGCCGTGGGAAAGGCAATGATCCTGAAGCCAAAGGACCGCATGTTCCACAACCGAGAGATGCCCGATTGCGTCTTCAAGGTTAACGTGGCCAGTGTCTTAGTGCGATTCGAGGATTTGCCTCCTCCGGTACCACTCGATGACGACGAGACCCCTAAGATGATTGGCGCATGCAAGAGCTGGTTCTTGCCTTGGCCCAAGTCTCTTCTTCGTCTCGAGGCTCCCAGTATCACGCCAACGCCACCTTCTAAAGAAGGAATGAACACCACCCCACCTACCACATTACCTGCAACTGTCGTGGTGAGTGATAGCGGACGACGCGAGGGAGAGTCTCCATTAGTGCCAGATGATGTAGCCCCCATTGTTAAAGAAGCAAATGTTGATGATGACATCGAGGATGATGATGATGATGACCCAGACAAGTATTTCAATACCGCCTATGATGATGGAGGATTGATGGCTCAGGACGGTGAAGACTTAGGCTATGAGAGTGGAGATGATGACTTGATGCTGCATGATTTGTGGGAGCCGGAACGTCCTAAGCCAGAATGCAAAAAGTCTCTCTTCAAGCGATCTTCGCTGGAGACGCCTCCAGATGCCGCCTGTACCCAGCAACCCCCCGACACCCGTCCACTGATTAGCCCCACGACAATGGGGGTGGTGGTTAGGGAAGGTATGGTGGGCTCACTACCGCCACCCACCAAGAAGCAAAGGAGGAGACCGGACCAGAAAGGCCCTAAAGGAGCCAGAGTTGCTTCAAGCAGCCAGCCGCCTCTCGAGCCCCGGGTGGTAGACAGAATACCTGTCGAAGGTGCGCAACGCTTCCATGTCGCCGGCCAGCCGATCCTACCTGCGAAAGCGCTAGAGCACATAGTGAACAATGATCTAAGAAGACTCCATGAAGATGTGCTAGCCAGAGAGAAAAGCCTTATGGTCGTGGAAAAACCAGGATACCCGCTTTACGCGGCTCAGGTGCCTGGTGGGAGGTCGTACATCGAGAGATGGCCCGCGAATAAGTTAATCCTGCGATTTGACTACATCTACGACATGTTCCACATGACCAAGCTGGATTTCCAGTTCATCCGCATGTATCCGTTGTATCTGAACCACTTCATCAGGGTCGAGAACATCAGATATATCTGCATCATGGACCAGTTCTATATGCACGAGAGCTTCTTGGCAGTTTGCAAAGAGCACCGTGACTATGCGAGCAAGTACCTCGGTGAATTCATGATCGCTAATAAGGACAAGGAAATGATTCTCTTGCCTTATCATCCACGTAAGTCATCCGCACATATCCTTTCCTAAGTGTTAATCATTCCATTGCAAGCATGGAGGCTAATTTGAGGTGTACTTAATTTGCGCAGCCGGGGGGGCGTCCTCATCGTTTTGTCCCCGGAATACTCTAGTGCGATGTACTTGGACTCATCGAAGAACCTTGGGAAAAAGGATTACAAGCACATAAAGAGTGTTCTCCATAGTGCCCTGTTAACCTTCAGACTGTCTGGTGGATATATCAAGGTGAAAAAGTACAGGAATCGTGGTTTGGCTTTCGGTCATAAGACCGACTTCTGCTGCACCCAGAAACTGCACACCAGTATGGCTGATGGATTCGACCTCATGCATCACCTGCTCGAGTACAAAAGGGATAATCAACGCCTTTGCATGTCACCTACTACCAATGATGCCGAGATTGTCAGCTAGGACACAAGCATAGGAAGGACACCTGATCATCGAATCAGAGCTAAGTTTTATCACGTACAGTGTGAACTTGCCCAAGTGATCATGAAGCAGGTCCTCAAACCAACAGGGATGTTCTACCATGGGCCAATCACGCGAGAAGATTTCCGAGCACTGCTACTCGGTCAGTGTATGGACCTGAAGCCTTTCAAGAAGCTCCGGTGCTTCCTCCCTGACTATGAAGATTGGACCGCCGACATGGATGACTGATTGTTGATGACAGTGTGTCACTGCTGTCTTTCTAGGGCAAAACTTTCAATTTATGCACGGCGAAACTATGTGATGTAACTAAACAGTGGTCCTGAACTAGCGTAGATCCCTCAAGTTAATTAGTTTGGGTATGAGGAACTTCGTCATTTATGTTTACTATTGTTTGATTGTATTTTGCTAATTATGCCTCCTTGTTTTCTTATGTACATTATGTTGCATATTATTGTTCAATTCATCAACTCACGATGCAGGTACATAGATCAGAGATGGCGAAGGGCTACTATGCCGTGTACGTTGGGAGGGTTCCAGGAGTCTACGACCACTGGCCAGCCGCTCAGGCCCAGGTGCACAGGTACCCGGGTGCTAGCCACAAAGGGTTCGACAGCAGAGCCGAAGTGGAAAGTACTTACTTGAGATGGACACACCAGCATGAGCAGGGATGGGACTGCTGGTACTACAAAGTCGCGCTCTTGCTCATGCTCATCGCTCTTCTCTTCTGTATCACTATTTTCGAGATTTGATGATATTTGTGTTGAATGATGATGATGGTATGATGAGACTACTGTATGACTATGATATGATGAGAATAGTGTATGTTTAGTATGATCTGATGAAACTATTGTATAGAGCCCGTGTAAATACACCACAAATACGTAGGGGGTGAGGGTCAATGAAAGCAGGAACATTAGCAGTAGTGCAGGAGAGCACCTAGCAGTAGCGCTGGCTTAGCAGCAGCGCTTCACATGAAAAAGCGCTGCTGATAACTATCAGTAGCACTGTTCCCGGAAGCGCTACTACTAACAATACTTAGTAGTAGTGCTGCCTATACCGGCACTGCTGCTACAACTTAGTTGTAGCGCGCTAGCAGTAGCTATTCCAAGCGCTACTACTAGGGTTTTCTATATTAGTGGGAGGGGGCATGCATTCATATCTTGGGATTCCCTTCGTGCCAACACGAGGGGGTGGGGCAAGCAATACAGTGCGCTTTGCGACAGAGGTGCCACATCGAAGTTGCATTTAGTATTTTAAAATCAAACCACACTTTTGATACATAAACTTGGTCCACATGCAAGTGTATTCGTGTTCTGACCCTCTCTCATGTAATTTTACACCAAACTTATGAACATGAGATAAGTCGGATGACGCAACAGACACGGTTCACTCAAACTAACCATGTGCCATGCCGATGCACCTGTCACGCACACATCCGCACAGTATATTGGGCTCCGCGAGGCTCCCACTCTCAAAATTATCTTCCCGCCTCGAGGGTTTTTCTATTTCATAACACACGGTTGTTATCTCCGGACCGTGTGCGATGTTTCTTGTTCCCAATCCCGCCTGCATCCATAGAAAATATCTGCCCACCTCGAAGGTTTTTCTATTTCGTAACACACGGTTGATATCTCCAGACCGTGTGAGATGCACTATCATCAAAAATTTCAATAGCCCGGCAATTCCATCCTATGTAGTAAAATTTTCAGTACCCGCGTCATTTCCTCAAACACCCCGCGCCCCCCTCCACACACACACACACACACACACACACACACCAAAACCTCCTCGGGCATGCGCACACACACACACCCCCTCCATCGCTCGAAAGCCTAGCAAGGTCCCCGCTGCCGCTGCCGCCGCCGCCACCGCAAGGCCTCAATTGTCAACATCTGCCGGTTTGCCTTTGCAGCTTACCCACTGACCTCCATACCCAGGCCGCCCTGAGTTTCTTAGATGACGCCTGCCAAATGCCCCCTTTCACACAGATCCCCATCCCCATGCCCCACTCGGGAGCATCGCATCCTATGCTCGGCTACGCTTCCCATGGAGCTCGAGGAGCGACTGGACCAAAAGAGGTGTATAGCGGTCTCTGCGCCCGATGTCACCGAGGAAGCTGACGACCATTACTGGCGGCAGACAATCAAACAGCGGGCTAGAGTATGCGGGCATGTCTCGTTCACCGCCTTCGACATCGAGGTCATCGACAGTAACGGCCTGAGGCGGGCTATCTCATAGGTTAAGTGGCCCACCCCCAACCCCTCAGGTTCAACCGCCGTTTGATCTCATCCATGGCCCCGCCACTGATCTCCTCTAGCTCGGTCTCAACAGTTTGCCATTCTACATCGCCATCGAGCCCCTTTTTTCATTTCTGAAGGATATGTTCTGCGACGCTGGCTAGGGATCCACAGCTTCTAAGTCAGACCGCATCGATGGCGAACACGAGGAGGGCACCCTCTCCAGCTCTTCCAAGGGGAAAGAGCCCATCTTCTCTTCCAAGCTAATAGCGCCCGTGTGTGACATCAGGAAGGGCACCATATAGTCATGCTCTTACAAGGGGAAGGAGCCCATATGTGACAACATGGAGCGCATCCAGGGTTCGTGCTCTTCCCACGGGAACGAGCCCATCTGTGACAATTGAGGAAACCCATGGTTTGTTTTGCCGTGCCTCTTCACAGGGGAAAACCCATGATTTGTTTTGTCGAGTCCCTTTTGTAGTGTAGTGAGAATATGTCTAGTTTTAATTGCTATATCTGGTTGTTTGCAGTATGCCTTGTTTATTTCAGTTGTTCACAATGTGATGCTCTATATGTGCAATTATTTACTGTGCAGTATGTTTCATCAATCCAGTTTTAAACATACCGATAGGAATGCATATATTTGGTTCTTGTTAAGCCTGTTATAGCGAGCATATGGCTCTTTTAAAGTTTTTTGATTGTTCGGTTGTTTGTAGTTAGCATATGTCTAGTTTCAAATGCTATCTTTGGTTGTTCGTAGTATGCCTTGTTTATTCTAGTTATTTACAACGTGATGTTCTATATGTGCAAGTATGATCTGTTGTGCTTAACATGCTTATCGATGTACCTACACAGGACAATTTTTGGAACGACTGCTGTTTTCGGATACGTCTCTAGCGTATCTATAATTTTTAATTGTTCCATGCTATTATATTGTCCATCTAGGATGTTTTATATGCATTTATATGCTATTTTATATGATTTTTGGGACTAACCTATTAACCTAGACCCTAGTGCCAGTTTCTGTTTTTCCTTGTTTTTGAGTATCAAAGAAAAGGAAAACAAAACGGAGTCCAATTGACCTAAAATTTCATGGAGATTGTTTTTGGACCAGAAGAAGCCCCCGGAGTACCGGAGATGGACTAGAGGAGTCCCGAGGCCACCACAAGGGTGGGGGGCGCGCCCTACCCCCATGGGCGCACCCCCCTATCTCGTGGCCGCCTCGGGGACCCTCCTGACTTGTTCCCGACTCCAACACCTCTTATATATACCCGAACTACCAGCAAGAAACCTAGATCGGGAGTTCCGCCGCCGCAAGCTTCTATAGTCACCGAAAACCAATGCGGACCCGTTCCGGCACCCTGCGCTCTCCATGACAAGGAGGGAGCAGTTCACCCTCGAGGCTCAGGGTATGTACCAGTGGCTATGTGTTTGATCGCTCTCTCTCTCTCGTGTTCTTGACTCGGCACGATCTTCATGTATCGCGAGCTTTGCTATTATAGTTGGATCTTATGATGTTTCTCCCGCTCTACTCTCTTGTAATGGACTGAGTTTTCCCGTTGAAGTTATCTTATCGGATTGAGTCTTTAAGGATTTGAGAACACTTGATGTATGTCTTGCATGTGCTTATCTATGGTGACAATGGGATATCACGTGATCCACTTGATGTATGTTTTGGTGATCAACTTGCGAGTTCTGTGACCTCGTGAACTTATGCATAGGGGTTGGCACACGTTTTCATCTTGACTCTCTGGTAGAAACTTTGGGGCGCTCTTTGAAGTTCTTTGTGTTGGTTGAATAGATTAATCTGAGATTGTGTGATGCAAATCGTATAATCATAACCATGGATACTTGAGGTGACATTGGAGTATCTAGGTGACATTATGGTTTTGGTTGATTTGTGTCTTAAGATGTTATTTTAGTACGAACTCTAAGATAGATTGAACGAAAGAATAGCTTAGTGTTATTTTACAACGGACTCTTCAATAGATCGATCAGAAAGTATAACTTTGAGGTGGTTTCGTACCCTACAATAATCTCTCCATTTGTTCTCCGCTATTAGTGACTTTGGAGTGACTCTTTGGTGCATGTTGAGGCATAGTTATATGATCCAATTATGTTATTATTGTTGAGAGAACTTGCACTAGTGAAAGTAAGAACCTTAGGCCTTGTTTCAACGCATTGCAATACAGTTTTCGCTCACTTTTACTACTTGCTACCTTGCTCTTTTTATATTTTCAGATTATGAAAACCTATATCTAACATCCATATTGCCCTTGTATCACCATCTCTTCGCCGAACTAGTGCACCTATACAATTTACCATTGTATTGGGTGTGTTGGGGACACAAGAGACTCTTCGTTATTTGGTTGCAGGATTGTTTGAGAGAGACCATCTTCATCCTACACCTCCCACGGATTGATACACGTTAGGTCATCCACTTGAGGGAAATTTTCTACTATCCTACAAACCTCTGCACTTGGAGGCCCAATAAGTCTACAAGAAGAAGGTTGTGTAGTAGACACCAAGATCTTTTCTGGCGTCGTTGCCGAGGAGGTTAGCGCTTGAAGGTATATCTTTAGATCTTGCAATCGAACCTTTCAGTTTCTTGTTTTGTCACTAGTATAGTCTAGAAAAGAAAACTACACAAAATGGAATTAAGGTTGCCTCATATTCTTCATCTTTTTAATGTCTTTCATGAAAATAAGGATTCCGATAATTGTGCCAAAGTGTTAGAAGAAGAATGTATTAAAATGTTTGGCACTAAATCTTTGGATGATGAGCATGATTGTAACGGTGTTAGTATGAATTCTTTGAATATCCATGATGCTAATGATATGAAAAGCCACAAGCTTGGGGATGTTATGTTTGATGAAGATGATATTTTTTGTCACCCAAGTTTTGATGAGCAAATTGATTTTGATGATAGCATGCCTCCTATTTATGATGATTATATTGATGAAAGTGTGTTTGGAAGAGTGTCAACTTTAGGAAGTAATTATCCCAATATTTTGGAGGGTGTTGAATCTTATTGTGATAATTATGAAAGTGGGATTGGAGAGGTCATGCAATTCTTTAATGTTAATCCCACTATTTTGGAAGAGTGTCAACTTTGCATAGATGTGGATCGTGATAAGAATATGTTTTGTCATAGCTATATTTTTGAATTTTCTTATGATCCTACATTTAATTATTATGAGGGAGGAGCATATGCTTGTAGGAATTGCAATAATATCAAGTTTCCTCTCTATGTCTTGAAAATCTTGAAGTTATCCTTGTTTTACTTTCCTATGCAAGTTTATTCTTGCTCCCACAAGTTGTTTGCTCACAAAATCCCAATGCATAGAAAGTGGGTTAGGCTTAAATGTGCTAGTTATATTCTTCATGATTCTCTCTTTATTTTTCAATTCTTATCTTTTATGTGAGCATCATTGAAATCATCATGCCTAGCTAGGGGCGTTAAACGTAAGCGCTTGTTGGGAGGCAACCCAATTTCATTTTTGTTCTTTGATTTTTTCCCCTGTTTAGTAATAAATAATTCATCTAGCCTTGTTTTAGATGTGGTTTTATGTTTTAGTTAGTGTTTTTTCCAGGTAGAACCTTTGGAAAGACTTGGGTGAAGTCTTTGCGATCTTGCTGTAAAAAACAGAAACTTTTGTGCTCAAAAGATTAGCTGCCATATTTTACTGGAGAGTGAGTTTAGGTTTATTCTTTTTGAAGATGATTAATAGACAAATTACTCAGGTCCACCATTCTAGTTCAGAATTTTTGGAGTTACGTAAGTATTCTCAAACTACAGATTACTACAGACTGTTCTGTTTTTGACAGATTCTGTTTTCTATGTGTTGTTTGCTTATTTTGATGAATCTATGAGTAGTATCAGAGGCTATGAATCATACAGAAGTTGGAATACAGTAGATATTACACCAATATGAATTTAGAATGAGTTCACAATAGTACCAAAAGTGGTGATTTATTTTCTTATACTAACGGAGCTCATAAGATTTTCTGTTGAGTTTTGTGTTGTGAAGTTTTCAAGTTTTGGGTAAAGATTTGTTGGACCATGGAATAAGGAGTGGCAAGAGCCTAAGCTTGAGGATTCCCAAGGCACCCCAAGGTAATATTCAAGTACAACCAAGAGCCTAAGCTTGGGGATGCCTCGGATGGCATCCCCTCTTTTCTCTTTGTTCATCAGTAACTTTACTTGAGGCTATATTTTTATTCACCACATGATATGTGTTTTGCTTGGAGCGTCATTTTAATTTTTTGTTTTTCTTGCTGTTTTAATAAAATACCATGATATGAAATTCTTAAATGATAGAGAGTCTATACATAGTTGCATAATTATTCAACTACTCATTGATCTTCACTTATATCTTTCGGAGTAGTTTGTCGTTTGCTCTAGTGCTTCACTTATATCTTTTAGAGAACGACGGTAGTTTAATTTTGAAGAAATAGATGAACTCTCATGCTTCACTTATATTATTTGGAGAGTCCTAAACAGTATGGTAATTTGATTTGGTTAGGAATTTAGTCCTAATATGATAGGCATCCAAGATGGGTATAATAAAAACTTTCATAAAAGTGCATTGAATACTATGAGAAATTTGATACTTGATAATTGTTTTGAGATATGAAGATGGTTATATTAGAGTCATGCTAGTTGATTAGTTTTTAGTTTGAGAGA
Organism: Triticum urartu; assembly: GCF_056163025.1. Taxonomy (NCBI): domain Eukaryota; kingdom Viridiplantae; phylum Streptophyta; class Magnoliopsida; order Poales; family Poaceae; genus Triticum; species Triticum urartu. Next base: position 311,953,321 of record NC_141874.1, on the reverse strand, counting down.
TACTTGTGTGAAAGTTTGTGATTCCCATAGCATGCACGTATGGTGAACCGTTATGTGATGAAGTCGGAGCATGATTTATTTATTGATTGTCTTCCTTATGAGTGGCGGTCGGGGACGAGCAATGGTATTTTCCTACCAATCTATCACCCTAGGAGCATGCACGTAGTACTTCGCTTCGATAACTAATACATTTTTGCAACAAGTATGTGAGTTCTTTATGACTAATGTTGAGTCCATGGATTATACGCACTCTCACCCTTCCACCATTGCTAGCCTCTCTAATACCACATACCTTTCGCCGGTATCATACACCAACCATATACCTTCCTCAAAACAGCCACCATACCAACTTATTATGGCATTTCCATAGCCATTCTAAGATATATTGCCATGCAACTTTCTACCGTTCCGTTTATTATGACACGCTTCATCATTGTCATATTGCTTTGCATGATCATGTAGTTGACATCGTATTTGTGGCAAAGCCATCATTCATAATTTTCCATACATGTCACTCTTGATTCATTACACATCCCGGTACACCACTCGAGGCATTCATATAGAGTCATATTTTGTTCTAAGTATCGAGTTGCAATTCTTGAGTTTTAAGTAAATAAAAGTGTGACAGTCATCATTATTAGAGCATTGTCCCATGTGAGGAAAGGATGATGGAGACTATGATTCCCCCACAAGTCGGGATGAGACTCCAGACGAAAAATAGAAAACAGAGAAAAAAGAGGCCAAAAAAAGAGAAGGGCCAAAAAAACAAAAAAATGAGAGAAAAGAGAAAAGGGGTAATGCTACTATCCTTTTACCACACTTGCGCTTTAAAGTAGAACCATGATCTTCATGATAGAGAGTCTCCTATGTTGTCACTTTCATACACTAGTGGCAATCTTTCATTATAGAACTTGGCTTGTATATTCCAATGATGGGCTTCCTCAAAATTCCCTAGGTCTTCGTGAGCAAGCGAGTTGGATGCACACACACTTAGTTTCTTTTTGAGCTTTCATACACTTATAGCTCTAGTGCGTCCGTTGCATGGCAATCCCTACTCACTCACATTGATATCTATTGATGGGCATCTCCATAGCCCGTTACTACGCCTAGTTGATGTTAGACTATCTTCTCCTTTTTGTCTTCTCCACAACCAGCATTCTATTCCACCTATAGTGCTATGTCCATGGCTCACGCTCATGTATTGCGTGAAGATTGAAAAAGTTTGAGAACATCAAAAGTATGAAACAATTGCTTGGCTTTTCATCGGGGTTGTGCATGATTTAAATATTTTGTGTGATGAAGATAGAGCATAGCCAGACTATATGATTTTTAAGGGATAGCTTTCTTTGGCCATGTTAGTTTGAGAAGACATTATTGCTTTGTTTGTACGCTTGAAGCATTATTATTTTAATGTATATATTAAAGTTTTGTCTTGAATCTCTCAGATCTGAACATTCATGCCACAATAAAGAAAATTAGATTGATAAATATGTTAGGTAGCATTCCACGGAGTAACCTATTAACCTAGAGCGAGTGCCAGTTTCTGGCTTTTCCTTTTTGAGTATCACAGAAAAGGAAAACCAAACGGAGTCCAATTGACCTGAAATTTCACGGGGATTGTTTCTAGACTAGAAGAATCCCATGGAGTACTGGAGATGGACCAGAGGAGTCCCGAGGCCACCACGAGGGTGGTGGGCGCGGCCTACCCCCTGGGCGCGCCCCCCTATCTAGGGGCCGCCTCGGGGACCCCCTGACTTGTTCCCGACTACAACACCTCTTATATATAACCAAACTTCCAAAAAGAAACCTAGATCGGGAGTTCCGCCGCCGCAAGCCTCTGTACCCGCCGAAAACCAATCTAGGCCCGTTCCAGCACCCTGCCGGAGGGGGGGGGTATCCCTCTCCGGTGGCCATCTTCATCATCCGGGTGCTCTCCATGACGAGGAGGCAGTAGTTCACCCTCGGGGCTAAGGGTATGTACCAGTAGCTATGTGTTTGATCCATCTCTCTCTCTCTCTCTCTCTCTCTTTCTCTCTCTCTCTCTCTCTCTCTCTCTCGTGTTCTTGATTCGGCATGATCTTGATGTATCGCAAGCTTTGCTATTATAGTTGGATCTATTGATGTTTCCTCCCCTCAACTCTCTTGTACTGGGTTGAGTTTTCCCTTTGAAGTTAACTTATCGGGTTGAGTTTTGAAGGATTTGAGAACACTTGATGTATGTCTTGCATGTGCTTATCTGTGGTGACAATGGGATATCACGTGATCCACTTGATGTGTGTTTTGGTGATCAACTTGCGAGTTCTGTGACCTCGTGAACTTATGCAAAGGGGTTGGCATACGTATTCGTCTTGACTCTCCGGTAGAAACTTTGGGACACTCTTTGAAGTTCTTTGTGTTGGTGGAATAGATGAATCTGAGATTGTGTGATGCATATCGTATAATCATACCCAGAGATACTTGAAGTGACATTGGAGTATCTAGGTGACATTAGGGTTTTGGTTCATTTGTGTCTTAAGGTGCTATTCTAGTACGAACTCTATGATAGATTGAACAGAAAGAATAGTTTCGTGTTATTTTACTATGAACTCTTGAATAGATCAATCAGAAAGAATAACTTTGAGGTGGTTTCGTACCCTACAATATTCTCTCCGTTTCTTCTCCGCTATTAGTGAATTTGGAATGACTCGTTGTTGCATGTTGAGGGATAGTTATATGATCCAATTATGTTATTATTGTCGAGAGAACATGCCCTAGTGAAAGTATGAACCCTAGGCCTTGTTTCAATGCATTGCAATACCATTTTCGCTCACTTTTACCACTTGCTACCTTGCTGTTTTTATATTTTCAGATTACAAAAACCTATATCTACCATCCATATTGCCCGTGTATCACCATATCTTCGCCGAACTAGTGCACCTATACAATTTACCATTGTATTGGGTGTGTTGGGGACACAAGAGGCTGTTGGTTATTTGGTTGCAGGGTTGTTTGAGAGAGACCATCTTCATCCTATGCCTCCCACTGATTGATAAACCTTAGGTCATCCACTTGTGGGAAATTTTCTACTATCCTACAAACCTCTGCACTTGGAGGCCCAAAAACGTCTACAAGAAGAAGTTCGTGTAGTAGACATCATTTTCCATCGATGTTAGTTTCATCCCATGGCTTATATCTGCTCAATGTTTAGGATATCAGTAGCTGGTACCATATAGGCAGGCGGCTGATAAGGGGTTAATCGATGAATTGGACTTTTAACTGACTATATCTGCAACCCAATTATCGTTACGTTAAATAGGGCCATATGTAATATATCTGAGGCTACATAGCAACATGCGCTGTACTTAATGTCTAAATATGCAATCCTAGGCTACATATCAACAAGGAAGAGTGTTACATTAATGTTCTAATGAAGTCTAGATATACGTAGAAGAGCAGCAGCAACAACAACAACAACAACACAGCCCTTTTTGGATACTCAACTTAGCTAGAAGTTAGAGTTAGTTTCTAGTTCATTACTAACCCTGAACTAACTCCATCCAAAGAGTTGTTTGGACGGCAGGGTTAGATTGACAATAAATGCACTAGGAGAACTAGTTCCAATTAGAATCTCTTGGGTTGGATAGTTTTTTTGGGAGGTTTATAGATGCAACTAGCTCGAACTAGCCCTCATGTTTAGATATACTTTAGGGCTATTTAAGCCCGAACTAGATCAAACTAACTGTAACCCCTGTATACAGCAGCAGTTAATGAACCAATAATTTTTAAGAATGCACTAAACTCCTTCGGGCCCATAATATAAGATGTTAATTCATCTAATATGTGAGTATATTGGATGTTATAAGATACTCCCTCCGTTCCTAAATATTTGTCTTTTTAAAGATTTCAAATGGACAACCACATACGAATGTATATAGACATATTATAAAAGAGTGTTGTACTACATCATTGTGCAATTTCTGTTTAGCTTCTAATATTAACTTGGTGCTTTTAGGTACATATGTCATTGGTATAGATCCGCGCTTCAACCCTTTCTGCGTATGGGGCAATGGGATATCGATGAACCAGCATCAAGTGAGGAAGCTGATAAAGATTGTTAGTAAAATGGGTCCAAAGATGGCAATTAAACTATTTGTTTACACATTATCCAAGAGAACAGCGAACTGTGGGATGGTAGTAAGAACTCTGCAGCCTTCTTTGTACTGCCCATATTAAGTTGTGTTAAATGACAATGTCTGAATCTTTTTCCTTTGCAGTGGTTGCCAAAGCAGTTTACTCAAGATTACCTAGATGATTATCTAGATGCTTTCATGAAGACCGGGAAGGATGGGCGGTCGGCCATCACAAGTTGTTGGACTAGAGTCGTGCGTGCCTTCTGCATGGAGGAGGGCACAATATGGGCATTCCGCTTCACCTTGTTCAGCAACCAGAATATATTCTGCCTCTTTCTTTACTGTCTTTAATAGTACAAGTATACAACTATTGTTCATCATTCTTTATTTGGTTCTCATGTAATTCAAGAACATATGTACCTATGAATCGAATAATGCATTGGTTGTTTGAACCTGATTGATATGAACAATGTTGTAGCATACATTCAAATTCGAATTCAAATCCGGTACAATTTGAAATAGAAGCAATTCAATTATGGTGAAATTACACTCTCCAGGTTGTTACGGCACACACGGTTGGTAAAGCACAAACCTTTGCGATATACACCATAATCTGAGACGATTCACAGAGAGGAAATGTGTGCAATTTTAGAAAATATCACAAACGGTGCGGGAAAACTAAACGTTTGTGTTAGTTGCCTTATCGTACACGATTCGCAACCATCAACTGTTTCTGATGAAGTTTGCATCGTAGATGTTGCACCACAGAATAGCGCGTGCGATAGTTGTCGTGTACGAAGATGTTACGACAGTCTGACGTTTCATAATCCTATCCGACACTCGTACGAAAATTAGCTAATCGTCTTAATAGTGAACCGTTTGTGATGGGCCACACAACGTATACATTCTATAATAGTGAGCCATTTGTGATAGGCTGCGCATCGTAAACGTAGCACCACAGAATACCGACTGTGATGGCAATGCGAGCAGAAACCAGTTGGAGTACTGTAGGGGCCCTATCCCTGATGGTTTCTAGGTCGTGTGGGAAGGACCCCCCCCTATCACCCACACTCACTTGGCGACGGTTCCAAATGCCGTCGTGGAAAGGGGTTTAAAACCATTTGTTTAGGACCAACGCGCACCAGTGTGAGCACGGTCACGTGATGTGGCACAAATATTCCTATGTAATTTTTTCTTCAATTTTAGACAAGCTACTTATGAGAAGTTGCACAAATGAAGAGCCAAGGTATTTTTGAACAAAGACATGTCATGTTAAGGCGAACGCTTTCACTATTTAAACCGTGGGCGTTTACGTGCCGCCACGAGTCCCGCTTCTCATCGGCAGGTGCCGTCCGAGCAAGGGTGTGAGTCAACGGGAGTCATGCGAGCAGACCGCTGCACCGGCTGATAGGGAGGCATGCGAGCAGACCATTGCGCAGGCTCACCGGGAGGCGAGCCGTTTGACCAGGCTCCGCCGCCCACCTTCGTCCCAACTGCTTCCACTTTTAATGTCGTCGGCGCCGCAGTTTAAAATCAACCCCGCACTACCCAGTATCGCTACAATCTTCTCTCTTCCCCTCCGATTCTCCTATCATCTACCTCCAACCAGCCTGATCTAACCGTACGTCGTGCCGCATCATGATGGTCTGCCTTAGTCTTCCAATTTCCCGATGAAGACACCCAGCCGGAGTGTCAAGAACATAAGGCGTTTTGGGACGAGCTTCAACCAGCCTTGCGGGAAGACGCCGCTCCTGTCCCCGCTCCCGTTCCGACTCCCGTCGCCCCGTCTACGCCATCGCCCATCTCCGTGGCATTGATGGGCTGGGAGCCGCACATTGTTGCCGAGCTTGATACCATGGAGTTCCACGAGGACCCCTCCAACTTTCATGTGCCCGTGCACTTGCGCGTGCAGTGACGCGCACGCCATGCCGGTGCCCGTGCACCTGCCAGCGCGTGCACCTACGCGTGCACTAACGTGCGCGCCCGTGCCGGTGCCCGTGCACATGAATGTCTCCGCCGCGCCGTAGCCAGCGCCTGTCCCTGCGCGGGTGCCAGTGCCCCCCTCAGCGGCATGGATGGCTGCCATCGACCGCTTCCTTGCACCAACGCTAGTTGCCTTCTCCCGCCAGTTGACTCGCTCCTGGAGACCAAACTCCAGAACATTGTGTCCTTCCTTGAAGCTAGGGCCAACATCCAGGAGTACGCCAACATTGGCGCAAGACGCTGTCGTCGCCGTCCGTCGGTGGCCCGACGACACACAGAGCACGGCAGAGGAGCCGCTTCCCACCGCAAGACGCCCCCACCGCCGCCGCGTAATCTAAATTTTCCATGAGAAATGTTCGGATTGCCATGCTATCACATCCCTAGTTCTGGTATGCTCTGAGCTAGCTAGTCATGTGTTGCATCATGTTTAAATTCTTTTGAATCTGAAATGGGGATTGATCAAACCCTAGCACCAGATCAAATCAAATAAGTTCAACATAAAATCATTTTAAATGAACCCAAAATGCCCTTTGAAAATGTTCATGATTTCCGATAAAGGTGAAAACCTCTGTCAAAAATGATGAACATATTTTTAGGCCATTCTGGATTTTTGAATTAATTCATACGTATTTGAATTGGAGCATTTAAATACTATTAATATTTTTAAATGCCCCAACAATTCTGGAATTAGTTGAGGGCCTCTGGAATAACTATTTTAGTGCCCATAACTATTTTCAGAATTTTTAAAATTGATTTGGTTTGAAAAACCAAATTAAAACAAATCTGCAAAATAGAAAAACAGAACAAAATTAGAAAACAGAGAGGGAGGGATGCTTACCTGGGCCTCACCTGTGCTGGCCCAGCCCACCTGGCTCGGTGCCAGTCATCCCTAACCTTTGCTAGTAGGCAGAGGAGGGACAGCGCATGGCGCGCGGGCGGGTGCCACGCCGCCAGACTGCCTGCCTGCGCCGCCTAGCCACCGCGACGCCTCGTGTCCTCCCCTCGGTGCCACCTCGACCCCCTCGTTCGTTCCCCTCTCCCTCTATACACGCTTCCTCTCCTCCTCTGCTCTCTCCCCGAGCAGAGCTCGCTGACGCTGCCAACACAGCCATGGCTATAGGCCACCACCTGCCCAACCAATGAGATCACGAGGTCCGCCACAACGCCGTGGAGCTACACGCCGACGCAGGCGCCCGCAGGAGCCCTGCAGCGTCGTCCCTGACCTCATCTTCAACCTCCGGCCGCCGACAACCTCACCGTCAATTCACGATGTCGGGTGCCTTCCCAAGCCTTTTGAGACCTCCGTCGACCCCGCAGTGAGCTCCACCATTTCCCCATGACCCCGTGGTCTATATCTCGCCGTAGACGCCGTCCCCATGAGCTCTGAAGCTCCTGCCGCCGGCCATCTTCACCACCGTGGCTAGAGCAACCACACGTCGCACCTGAGAACATAGGCGTGCTCAGTTCCTTCCTAGGAGGCCGTAGACCACACCAGCTCGATCTGAGATGCGCTGTAGCGCCTATCCCGCTGATGCCTGAGCTCCGACCGCCGCATACCTCACCGCCGGCACTATTTCCGGCCACTTCAAGTCGCACCGCTTGCACCGTTGGATGTACACGAGCGCCTGGAACCCACAGAGCCTCTCCGCGCGGCGTTTGGTCGCCGGAGTGCGAGAGCCGTAGCCCTCCGCCGCCGCGGCACCTCGCCAGCGGCCTAACTCTAGCGAAGTCGACGTGTCACCGCCATTAGCACTAATGACGGGGCTAACTAGCCTCCTATATCACTGACTACTGGGCCCCACGGACTAAATAACCCTACTAAGCTCCTGTTTAGACTAGACTAACCCCACGGGCCCCACAGGTCAGTTTGACCTGGCAACGTCACATGTTGACCGGCCCCACATGTCAGTGCTCACCTGCTGACGTGGCTGTTGACCCGACCCCACCCGTCAGCGACACTAACCAGCACTAGGTCACTGACTAGTGGACCCCACTGGTCAGTTTGACCTGGACCATGCCCTGTTGACTCGCTTACGTCATGCTGACGTTATGCTGACGCGTTAAATCATTTACTGGATTTTGCTTAATTCTAAATAATCTAGGAAAATCTAGAAAATGATTTAAACTTCTAAAAATCATAGAAATTCAACCATAACTCCAAATGAAATAATTTATATATGAAAAATTATCAGACAAATCCAATCTATCCATTTATGCTACTTTCATGCATGTTCAACCAACTTATACCCCCTGTATAAGTGAAAACATGATAATGGCATTTTAAATACCCCTTATGGAATTTGCATATGAACCCTTGGTTCATATGGACTTCATTTAAATTGTTGCTAGATGCATTAGTACAAATCACAACATATTGACATGTCATGATCATGCATCACATTGTGCATTGCAATGATTGTATTCTTTTTGTGTTTGACGGTGATTGTTCCCCCTCGGTAGACGTATGTTTCGACGATGTGATCAATGACACCGATGAAGAGCTATATCATCTTCAGAAGTGCCAGGCAAGAAAAAACCCCTTGTTCATTCCGATACAATCCCACTATCTCGCTCCTGCTCTATTTTAATACATTAGGAAACACCGATGCAACTGTTACATGCTGCGGTAGTTGAACCCCTTTCCTATGCATGACCGGTCATTGCCAAAGTAAATAGATGAAACCCACTAGCATGAGTAGGAGTTGTTTGAGCCCTGATGTGCCTACTCATTCATGCTTGTTTGTCATGCCTTCTACTGCTTAGAGTTGAGTCAGGTCCGATTCATCGGGGATGAATTGGAATGTGGTGAACATGTCCTACTATTGAGAGCTAAGTGTGTGAACATGATTTGGTAAAGGTAGTGGTGAGAGGCCATGTAGGAGTACATGGTGGGTTGTCCTATTGCAGCCGTCCTCAGGACTGAGTTCTGTGTTTGTGATCCATGAACAGTTACTACCACGCATTGGAATGCTTAAGTGCCCCTCTTGACTTATTAATCTACCTGATCTCTGACCAGGAGTTGCAACTAGTTTCTGGTGTTTGTAGGTAGTTTTAGTAGTCTACCAAGTGGCACCAGGTACAAGTGGGCTTGGGACAGACTAGGCACAGTGGCACGGTGTACCAAGTGGCACCCGGATTGTGGGCTTGGGAACCCTGCACACATCGTTTGGGGCCGTGAGCGACACCCCGGCCGGATCTCCTTGCGGATGGGACCCGAATAGGCGATAAACCTGGACTAGAGACTTGTTGGTTAGTCAGGTCGTGGCCGACTCCCTCGCCAGGCTTCCGCTTAAAGGTTGCCGAGATACATGATGCGTACATCGTGGTAAGTGGCGAGAGCGTGTGTGAAGAAGTACACCCTGCAGGGTTATCATTATCTATTCGAATGGTCGGATTCCTCGGATATGGAAACTTGGACCCCTTGCATAGTTCATAGACAAGTGAAAGTGGATACTCTAAAATGCGCAAGATAAGCGTGAGTGCTATAGATGGCGTTCTCGTAGGGAGACGGGAGCGGATCCATAGTGGTGTATTGATATGGTGAATATGTGGACTCGTGTGCACCACCTCAAAAGAGTTACTTGCAGTCGTAGTTCAGGATAGCCACCGAGTCAAAGCTGGCTTGCTGCAGTTAAACAACACCACCCCTTTATAGATACTGGCACATATGTAGCTAGTTCTGATGTAAGTCTTGCTAGGTACATTTGTACTCACATTTGCTTAATTTATGTTTTTGCAGAGAGACTTCAGTCTCACTAGTAGTTCCGCATGGACTTCGACATTTAGCTCGTTACCTCAGCTACGATCTTGTACCCTTGGGAGGGTCTTGTAGATAGTCAGGCTTCTCAGCCTTCTTCATTTGTAGTTGTCTGTACTCAAACAAGTTAAGCTTCCGCATGTGTTTGTTGCTTGTATGCTCTGTATGTTGGGTCATGAGACCCATGTTCGTAATATCTCGCTCCTCGGAGCCTAACGAATAAATACTTTGAGTCATAGAGTTTTGTTGTGATGCCGTGTTGTGTCTACACATATTGAGCATATTGTGTGTATGATTGAAATTCTTGGTATGTGTGGGATCCGACAACCTAGTTTTTTATACTTGGTAGCCTCTCTTATGGAGAAATGTAGCCTTGTGCTTCCATGAGCTATAGTAGTCCGCTACAGCCCGGTTCACCGGAGTCCTTCTAGCCCAGCAGTACTGCTCCGGAACACTTGACTGGCCGGCATGTGATTCACTTTGTTCCTGTGTCTATCTCTTCGGGGAAATGTCACGCGGTGACATCCGGAGTCCTGCCAAGCCTGCTACAGCCCGGTTCACAGAGTCCTGTTAGCCCAGTGCTACAGCCCGGATTCGTACGCTGCTGACCGACATGCTCGATGTTGATTCATGTATGCCTGTCCCCGTAAGTTAGTGCCACTTTGGGTTCACGACTAGTCATGTCGGCCCGGGTTCTCTGTCATATGGATGCTAGCGACACTATCATATACATGAGCTGAAAGGCGCAAACGGTCCCGGGCCATGGTAAGGCGACACCCGTGGGAATACCATGCGTGAGGCCGCAAACTGATATGAGGTGTTACCGGCTAGATCGATGTGACATGGAATCGGGGTCCTGGCAGCTTTGGTATCAGAGCCTGACTACCTGTAGGATTACCAAGCCATGCTGGTCGAAGTCGTGTCTAGAAATGCTTTAGTTATATAAGGGAATTGACTGTAGATGGGAACGTAAGGCTCTTTTTACTCCTTATCCTCATGACCTTCTGATCTGAGTCATCTTATCTTTTCTACGGGGTTAAGAACTGGGCTTCTCTTCTATCTCTTAGCATGACGTGTTACTAAATCGTATTTGCCTAGGATTGTTGAGTTCAAGCCTCAGTTCAGTTCCTACTACTTCCATATGTTCATAGCTGGCCCAGAACCTTGATATTGTGATGTTGAGTGGTTATGCCACCATTTTTGCAAGATGTCTCAAATCATTTTGATCATTTACAGTCGTTATGCTATCCGAGTCATCCCAGGTTTCTAAATAGTCTGATGGACTTGCAAATCTTTCCTCCATGTTCCCATTGTATTTTTGGGCCAGATTAAGCACACTAATCAGTGAGTTGAGGTACTCTATTGCCTCGACATATATGTTGGAGTTGTTATTATGACACTAGGGTATCTTAGAGTTAGTAATCTAGCCATGTTTGGTGTTCCCAGTGTGATGATTTTGGCCACCATTCTCGAAAGCATCTCGTGATGTTATTTAGTTAGTAGGTATTCTACTCCTGGGTTTTGAACCCCAGATTCACCCTACTTCATGTTGTTAGTATTTGCTAGTTCCCTTAAGATATTAGTAACCTTGTGATAGTCCTCAAGTTCCGTGGTATATTGTTCTTCCAATACCATGAGCCAATACGGCAGAAGTTCTTTTGAACCAAAAGATCACAACCAGAGTGCTCTTGATGAGTTCTTCATTCTATATTGTGACTCTGCCAATTCTATCTCTCTGCATGGGTTATCCGGAAGAAACCTGTTGAACTTAGTTCGACATACCAATCTATGCATCCACAACTCAAAATGTTATATGCTCCTTGAGTTGTCCATTTTCAGCTCTATTCCGACCATCATCTATCAATTGATAGTCAAGAGTAGGTGTGCAATCATGTTCATCGATGGCAATTATTCTTGTGGTCCGTCAAGCCGTTCTGGTCCAGAATGACTAGGAGAAACAAACTCCAGTACCTCAACCATATCCAGGATTGGGTCAAAGTAGTTGTATTCCACAGATCAAAATGCCAATCCAGTTTTTGTTCTGTTCTACCTTGGGGTATTACCATCTTTATATCAAGAATGTCATGGGAATTGCACCACCTCTTATGAATTCTTGACGCAGTGAAACTTCTCGCCATCATTATTCATTCATTGGTCCCGTGTTGTTGTAACCGAAATGCTGACAAGTGAATTGTGATGTGTGAAATCAATACTCCAAGCAACTCGTTGCTTTGTAGTAAATGGACAATATTCTCATTCTTAGAGTGTTGATTATTAAATCATCATCCTAAGATTGATCGTGCTACCTAGTCCTTATTTCTGGTCCTCTGATCAGTTGTTGGATCTATTGTCTTGCCAATACTTTGATTTGAGCGTGGGCTATCCTCAAATCAAATCAGAATCAATGATGTTCGTAATGTTGTCTCACTCGTGGTTTTTCCTCGAGCATACACCGTTATATCTTTTGTGCTGACCAATGATATCACTTTGTTCACATAATTGTGGAATTCCATCTATATGGAAATCTCGATGACTTGTTGTTGAGCCCATCGGCAGCATTTTGTCTCCTCCATGATTCATGTTGAACATCCAACTAGTGTTGGAAACTTATATAAGCATTATCTTCATGTTCCGTTCTTGAAGCATATGTTGGATGAAAGAAGCCACTTTCTCTAATTCACGTGCATTTGGTGCAAGTTGCCGCCATGAGTTCGAGAAGGATTGTTTTTGTTTCCCCTGGTACCATCCCAAGTCGGTCATTGATACATCTCCGTCGTATCTACTTTTCCAGACACTTTTGCCCTTGTTTTGGACTCTAACTTGTATGATTTGAATGGAACTAACCCGGACTGACGCTGTTTTCAGCAGAATTGCCATGGTGTTGTTTTATGTGCAGAAAACAAAAGTTCTCGGAATGACCTGAAACTCCACGGAATATCTTAGAATAAATAATAAAAAATCCTCGCCAAAGATGAAGACCAGGGGGCCCACACCCTGTCCACGAGGGTGGGGGGCGCGCCCCTACCCCCTGGGCATGCCCCCCTACCTTGTGGGCCCCCTGGTGGCCCTCCGACGCCAACTCCAACTCCATATATTGGCTTTCGAGGAGAAAAAAATTAGATAGAAAGTTTCATCGTGTTTTACGATACGGAGCCGCCGCCAAGCCCTAATCTCTCTCGGGAGGGCTGATCTGGAGTCCGTTCGGGGCTCCGGAGAGGGGGATTCGTCGCCGTCGTCATGATCAACCATCCTCCATCACCAATTTCATGATGCTCACCGCCGTGCGTGAGTAATTGCATCATAGGCTTGCTGGACGGTGATGGGTTGGATGAGATTTATCATGTAATCGAGTTAGTTTTGTTAGGGTTTGACACCTAGTATCCACTATGTTCTGAGATTGATGTTGCTATGACTTTGCTATGCTTAATGCTTGTCACTAGGGCCCGAGTCCCATGATTTCAGATCTGAACCTATTATGTTTTCATGAATATATGTGAGTTCTAGATCCTACTATGTGTTATGATCCAGCAACCCCGAAGTGACAATAATCGGGACCACTCCTGGTGATGAGCATAGTTTGAGGAGTTCATGTATTCACTATGTGTTAATGCTTTATTCCGGTTCTCTATTAAAAGGAGGCCTTAATATCCCTTAGTTTCCAATAGGACCGCGCTGCCACGGGAGGGTAGGACAAAAGATGTCATGCAAGTTCTTTTCCATAAGCATGTATGACTATTTACGGAATACATGCCTACATTACATTGATGAACTGGAGCTAGTTCTGTGTCACCCTATGTTATGACTGTTACATGATGAACCACATCCGACATAATTCTGCATCATTGATCCGGTGCCTACGAGTTTTCCATATACTAGTTTACACTTATTTACTTTTCCGTTGCTACTGTTACAATCACTACAAAAATACCAAAAACATTACTTTTGCTGTCATTACTTTGTTACCGTTACCACTACTATCATATTACTTTGCTACTAAACACTTTGCTGCAGATACTAAGTTTCCAGGTGTGGTTGAATTGACAACTCAGCTGCTAATACTTGAGAATATTCTTTGGCTCCCCTTGTGTCGAATCAACAAATTTGGGTTGAATACTCTACCCTCGAAAACTGTTGTGATCCCCTATACTTGTGGGTTATCAAGACCTTTTTCTGGCACCGTTGCCGGGGAGCATAGCTCTATTCTTTGAGTCACTTGGGATTTATATCTGCTGGACACTATGAAGAACTTGAAAGACGCTAAGACAAAAAAATTTCCCTCAACTACGAGGGGAGGTAAGGAACTGCCATCTAGCTCTGCACTTGATTCACCATCTGTTATGAGTAAGCTAGCGACACCTAAACCTACTACTGCTATGAATTCTGATATGTCACATGTTATTGATGATGCCACTTCTGCTATGCATGATACTTATGATGAAACTACTTCTATGCTTGATACTACTGTGCCACTTGGTGAATTTCTAGATGAGAAAATTTCTAAGTCTAGAGAAAGAGAAATTAGTGAACCTGAACACGATGATGTTAGTGATGATGAACCAATGCCTGTTATTCCTGAGGGTTATCTTTTTAATAATGAATCTTATGAAGCTATTCTTGCTTGTCCGGATAAACCTGAACGTAAGAGGTTACTAATTAAGTGGAGTAAGTAATCTTTTAGAGGTAGGATGAGAACCGACCCTGCTTTTGCTACTTCACCTATCTGTGTTCCTGATCAGGATTATTATGATATTACTGTTGATCCAGATATAATTACTTTGGTTGAATCCGATCCTTTTTATGGCTATGAATCTGAAACTGTTGTGGCACATCTTCGTAAGTTAGATGAAATAGCTGCCCTGTTTACTAATAATCTGAGATCGCGCCACTTTTATATACTCAAAATATTTCCGTTCTCATTAAAGGGTGATGCTAAGAAATGGTTTAATTCTCTTGATCCTGCCTGTGCGCAAAGTCCCCAGGATATGATTTATTACTTCTCTGCTAAATATTTCCCTGCTCATAAGAAACAAGCTGCTTTGAGGGAAATATACAATTTTGTGCAAATTGAAGAAGAGAGTCTCCCACAAGCTTGGGGGAGGCTTCTCAAGTTACTTAATGCTTTACCTGATCATCCTCATAAGAAACCTGAAATATTTGATATCTTTTATAATGGACTAACTAATGCTTTGAGAGATTACCTGGATAGTTGTGCTGGTTCTCTTTTTAGGGAAAGAACACCGGATGACGCTGAAATTTTATTGAATAATATGTTGGCAAATGAAAATAATTGGGCACCTCTTGAGCCACCTCTCGAGCCAACTCCTGAGCCAGCTCCTGAGCCAATTACTGAGCCTATTCCTAAACCAACTCCGAAGAAGAGAGGTGTTCTATTTCTCAGTCCCGAAGATATGCAAGAGGCAAAGAAATCTATGAAAGAAAAAGGTATTAAAGCTGAAGATGTTAAGAATTTACCTCATATTGAGGAAATACATGGTCTTAATTTACCGCATGTTGAAGAAGTATATGATCTCAATTACTTATTTACTGAAGAACCTCCCGATATCCCGACACGGGTAGTAAAGGTAAATTCTCTCTATAGATATGATAAAGTTGAAGTCTCTCCTACTAAAATTGCTAGTAAGTGCTTGGATGAGTTTGATGACTTTATGTGTAAGCAAGATGACTTTAATGCTTATTTTGGTAGACAATTAAAGTAGAATACCTTTATGATTAAACGCTTGAGTGATTATATGGATAATATTAGAGGTGAACTTAAACTTGTTAGCAAACATGCTTCTATGGTTACCACTCAAGTAGAACAAGTACTTAAGGCTCAGAAAGAAATGCTTGATGAAATGAATAGTAAGAAAAATGATTATGCTGTTAGAGTGGCTACTAGAACTGGTAGAATGACTCAGGAACCTTTGTATCCTGAAGGCCACCCTAAGAGAATCGAGCAAGATTCTCAAAGAAATAATATTGATGCACCTAGTTCTTCTAAAAGGAAGAAAAAGAAAAATGATAGAACTGTGCAAACTTCTAGTGAACCTATTGCTGAACCACCTGATAATCCAAATGATATCTCTATGTCTGATGTTGAAACACAATCTGGTAATGAACATGAACCTAGTGAAAATGTTAATGATGATGTTCATGATGATGCTCAACCTAGTAATGATAATGATGTAGAAGTTGAACCTACTGTTGATCTTGATAACCCACAATCAAAGAATCAACGTTATGATAAAAGAGACTTCGTTGCTAGGAAACATGGTAAAGAAAGAGAACCATGGGTTCAGAAACCCATGCCTTTTCCTCCAAAACCATCCAAGAAAAAGGATGATGAGGATTTTGAGCGCTTTGCGGAAATGATTAGACCTATCTTTTTGCGTATGCGATTGACGGATGTGCTCAAAACAAATCCTTATGCTAAGTATATGAAGGATATCATTACTAATAAAAGAAAGATACCAGAGGCTGAAATTTCCACCATGCTTGCTAATGACACTTTTAAGGGTGGAATACCAAAGAAACTTGGAGATCCAGGAGTATATACTATACCATGCTCCATTAAAAGAAATTATGTTAAAACTGCTTTATGTGATCTTGGAGCCGGTGTTAGTGTTATGCCTCTCTCTTTATATCGTAGACTTGACTTGAATAAGTTGACACCTACTGAAATATCTTTGCAAATGGCTGATAAATCAACTGCTATACCTATCGGTATTTGTGAGGATGTGCCTGTTGTGGTTGCAAACGTTACTATTTTAACGGACTTTGTTATTCTTGATATTCCCGAGGATGATAGTATGTATATTATTCTTGGAAGACCTTTCCTTAATACTGCAGGGGCTGTTATTGATTGCAACAAAGGCAATGTCACTTTTCATGTTAATGGTAATGAGCATACGGTGCACTTTCCGAGGAAACAACCTCAAGTTTATAGTATCAACTCTATTAGAAAAATTCCATCGATTATATTTGGAGGTTTCGAATTTCCTCTTCCTACTGTCAAAAAGAAATATGATATACTTATTGTTGGGGATGTCCATATCCCCGTTGAGGTAACATAGTGTTATTCGAAATTTCTCCGGTTCCATGATGATCGGAATGAGTTTGTTAACAAGACATGATCAACCTTGTTAGTGGATTCTTTTTGATGAGCATGAGATGGATGAAACTAGAAGCACAACCTTCTATACCCTCTTTATATTTTCTGTTGTTTAGTAGAAATAAAGTAAAATAGTATTTTTCTGTCCGTTTCCTGACTTATCCGTGCAATATAAAAATATCCCGAAAATAAAAGTCCTCGGAATGCCATGCCAATTTAATACGATTTTTTCGGGAATATTTAAGGATTTTTAGTGCAAAAATTACCACGGGGGGAGCTGCCACCTGGTCACGAGGGTGGAGGGCGCGCCCTACCCCCCTGGGCGCGCCCCCTGCCTCGTGGGCCCACGGTGGCCCTCCTCCACTTATTCCTGCACCCATCTTCTTCCTCTGTCTCGCACAAACCCGAAAAACCAAATCAAGCTCGTGTTCCATGAACTTTTGCTGCGATTTTCGATCTCCTTGCTCAAAGCACCTCTCGCAAAACTGCTTGGGGAGATTGTTCCTTGGTATGTGACTCCTCCATTGGTCCAATTAGTTTTTGTTCTAGTGCTTTATTCATTGCAAATTTGTGCTGCATAGGTGACCATGTTCTTGAGCTTGCATGTCAAATATATATGGTTCCAAGTAGTTCTAATTCTTGATATATACTCTAGGCACTTGTATGAGTCGTTGCTATCAATCTTATTGAAGTTGGTTCACTTTGTTTGAAGTTACTAAAAATTTCAGATTGTTTCAGAAATAATGAAAAGACTTTTGAGGGGCTCGTCGGGCCGAAGTTCTAAGGAGAAACAAAAGGAAGAAGAACAGAAGCCCAAATTTAATTTGCCTCGTATCACAGAGGTCCGGCCGTGTGAATGGCCTTCCGATGACTTCTTGAGGAGTGCCGGGATTTATGAAGATTTCTATCTATTTATTGAGAACACCGGCCTCACCAACTTCCTCCGCGACCAACGTCATTAGTATCTCTTACTCACAAATACTTCTGTGCAGAACTTCTACTTTTTCCCTAAGAAATCACCTCCAACAGTAGAGTTCCATTTATATGATGTTGCTAGGGAGATGACATTAGCTGCATTTTGCGAGGTTTGCAAAATACCTTTCGAGGGTTCTTTAGATGAACCACACTGTAATGAAGTGGAAGCTTATATTGACATTATCACTGTGGGAGAAACTAGGAAGGTTTCTGATGCAAGAATTACTAGCATACATTTCCCTGTTTTACACTACTTTGCCTTATTTGCTAGTCGTTGCTTGATTGGTCGCGGGAACTGTGGGAACCTTAGTATTCCTGATATTATTATTTTGCTCCATGGTTTATACCACAATAACTCTGTTAGTATGGGTGGAATTGTTGCTAGACGGTTGAGTATGAACCGTACTAAGGGCCCCATCTTTGGAGGCATTTATGCTTCATGCCTAGCTGAACATTTTGAAATACCTATTAGGCATGAGGAGAAAGAAGAAACAGCGCTGCCCCATGCTTATTTAGATTATAAGAGTATGGTAGCGCATGATTTTCTTGTTAAGAATCGCGAAAGGGCGCTTAAATATAAATTGTACTTTGATAAACATCACCCTGAGACTATTACTTTGCCTTCTCCCTCTTTGTTTAACTTGTCTGCAGGTACTTACATTGTTCCGTGGGCGGCTGTTCAAGCCTATCGGAATCCTGCACCAGCCTCGGAACCGGAGCCTCCATGAATGTTTGTTTATTCTTGGGATCCTGAGGCGGTTGCCAGCCAGTGGCAGTCAGAGTCCTCTTCATCACATTATGATCCCAACTATTCTTCATCGCAGTACGACCCCAGGTTCACCTACGGATATCAGCCAGGTTATCCCTGGCAATAGACCAACTTAGGCCAAAAGCCTAAGCTTGGGGGAGTACGTATTTCCCACCGACATTACATTCATGTTCACACACGCTCATTGCTAGATGTCGGTGCTCATACTCTTTCATTGTAATATCCATGTTAGTTTAAATTTATTTTTCTAGCTTTCTTCTTGTGTGTTCGATAAACCTTAAGAAAAAAAACAAAAAAATTAGTTAGTCTACTTTCCATGCTTGTAGTAGAATTAAAAATAAAACCCAAAAATATTCCCGTCCTTCTTTTGCTTGTTGGGAGCTTTCCCGTGTAAATAGTTTTTATTTTTCTTTTCCTTTCTTTGGGGGTCGAGAAGACTATATTGAAAATGCTTAGTGGCTCTTATATGCCAGATTGTTTATTTAACATAGAGCCCATATTACTTGTCTTCTCTCTTGAGTTGAATGCTTGCAGATTCCAGCTTAGTCCAATGTAATGCCCCGAGACCGATGTGCCAGGTATCGTCCAGTTATTCGCTGTTGTTCCCTTGTCATTGCTTGCGTGTCATGCATTTCATATCATGTCATCATGTGCATTTCATTTGCATACGTGTTCGTCTCATGCATCCAAGCATTTTCCCCGTTGTCAGTTTTGCATTCCGGCGCTTCGTTCTCCTCCGGTGGTCATTTCTATCTTCTTCTCGTGTGTGGAGATTAAACATTTCCGGATTGGACCGAGACTTGCCAAGCGGCCTTGGTTTACTACCGGTAGACCGCTTGTCAAGGTTCATACCATTTGGACTTCGTTTGATGCTCCAACGGTTAACCGAGGGACTGAAAAGGCCTCGTGTGTGTTGCAGCCCAACACCCTTCCAATTTGGCCCAAAACCCACCTAAACCTATTCTATCTTCTAGATCGTTCTATCACGATCGCGTGGCCAAAACCGCACCTCATTTGGACTCTCCTAGCTCCCTCTACCTATATATATGTGGCCATCCCCGATATTTTCGCGGATGAACCCTAGCTCCGCTCCTCTCGCATCGCCGGACATGTCCATCCGGTCGCCGGACATGTCCGCGCCGCCGCCACATCGCCCGGCCAATCGCATCGCGCCACGTCGCCCCGCTGCTGCTCTCCTCCAACCCTCGCGTGCATCGTGGCCGCCACCGCGCCTCCTCTCTCTCCCCCGCGCCGCTGCGGCCCTGCGGGCCCACGGCCGGCCCGCCCGGCCCGACCTCGCCCCGCGCCTGGGCGTTCCCGCGCCGCCGCCCGAGTGCTGCGCGCCGCCGCCTTTCGCCGGAGAACGCCGCCGTGCGCCTCCTCCTGGCACCGCGAGCCGCCACGGCTCGTCGCCGGACTTGCCGGCGTGCCCACCTCGCCCCGCCTCGGAGGACCCCGCCACCGCGTATGCACGCCGCCGGCCGCCGGATCCGGCCACCTACACCGCCTCCTCCGCCTTGCCTCGACCGGCGCCGCCCCAAGCTCAAATTCCGCCCATCTCCATCGTCTCCGAACCAAACGTCCTATCTCAGATCTACACCGCTCCGTCCCGGATCCCTCCGTCCCGCGTTGACTTTCGCGGAGGTACAATTTCACTAAGTCCCCGAAATTCCCAGATCCATATGCCCTTGTTCATCATGTCGTAACTCCGCATCCGTAGCTCCGTTTTGGGCATATAGCATATCAAAATGTTCGTCTCAGAGAGTACATCATTTCATTCCATTGCGTCATTTTCATTTGAGCTCGTATTGATTCCCGAAATGCTGTTAGAAGAGTGCTACTTGAGTTATTTGTCAGATCTGCTGCTCCATTTAGATATTTGTCATTTTGCCCATGATTATTGTGTGCATGATATGCCCATGAGCTCTACATGTGTTTTGTTATATGTTTTGACATCCATCCAGAGGTGCAAATCATGTATTTTTGTGATGTGTGTGGTGACTAGCACAAGCTTGCAAAGTGAGGCACTTGGTAATGCTGATTTCAGGGACTTAGCATTTCCACTAAGTCCTTGATATGTTCATTTCATGATGCCATATGTTCATGTTGTTTCCTAGTGATCCGTGCCTCTTTTGAGAATGATCAGTAAGGATGTTTTGTTAATCTTGTAGTGCTCTATCCATCCATGTCTTTGTTTGCATTTATGGAGCACCCTAGCTTGAGTCAATCGAGCTCTGCTTTTGCTATTTCGTGAATCTGGGCAGACTTTCTACTTGTTAGCGATTTTTCCAAGGGTGTTGTAGTTGATCCGTGCATGCTATGTTATTGTTCTTGCCATGTCTAGCTTGTATTGTGTGTATTCTTGATGGGTGTATGCTTATATTGTCATGCCTTGTTCTGTAGTGAGTGCATCGAGCTCGTAAACATGCCTACTTGAAATCTGTTTTGCATGCTCCAGTTTTTCTCAAAGTCTGTAATATGATTATGTTTTTGCCATGTTCACATGCTTGCAATTGTATTTTCTGATCCCTTTTGGCTCAAGGTCACTAAGGGACTTTTGTTAAGCTCATTGAGTAGCTCCATGCCATGCTTTACTTTTCCATGTTCAGGTCCTGTAGCATATAGTTTTCATGCTCCGAAGTGTTCTACCTGATCTGAAATTCCAGACAAGTGTTAATTTCACTAAGTCTCAAATCTTTTTACCATATGCATTTTTGCCATGCTTGTTTGAACCTGTTAATGTATGAATTGGCCGTAGCTCAGTGCTAGACTTATGTTAAGAATCATGAATGGATCCCTGCCATGTATTTTGTTGCCATGCTTGAGTGTTGTCGCATGTTCATCTTGTTGCATTTAGTTGGCTACTTGCTGTAAATCGCAGACCGGTGTCATATTTGAATTGCTTGCCATTTCCAAACCGTAACTCCATTTCCGGTGATCTTTATATCGTTTTCAAGCGATTTCATCTCATCTTTCTAGTGGCACATTTGGTTTTCCATGTTTAGGCCAGGTTCATTCGTTCCTTGACAAATCATGCATATGCATCGCATACCGCATCCCGCATATCATACCATGTTCATGTGTTGGTTGTTTACTATGTTGTGTGCTTCTTTTCCGGTGTTTGCTTCTTCGGGTTGGTTCCGATAACGTCGCGTTGTGAGGACCCGTTCGTCTACGTTCCGTTTGTCTTCTTCATGGACTCGTTCTTCTTCCTTGCGGGATTTCAGGCAAGATGACCATACCCTCAAAATCACGTCTATCTTTGCTTGCTAGTTGCTATGCCTATGCTGTGATACCTACCACTTGCTTATCATGCCTCCCATATTGTTAATCCAAGCCTCTAACCCACCTTGTCCTAGCGAACCATTGATTGGCTATGTTACCGCTTTGCTCAGCCCCTCTTATAGCGTTGTTAGTTGCAGGTGAAGATTGAAGTTTGTTCCTCGTTGGAACATGGGGATGTTGTTCCTTGTTGGAACATGTTTACTTGTTGGGATATCACAATATATCTTATTTAATTAATGCATCTATATACTTGGTAAAGGGTGGAAGGCTCGGCCTTATGCCTGGTGTTTTGTTCCACTCTTGCCGCCCTAGTTTCCGTCATATCGGTGTTATGTTCCCGGATTTTGCGTTCCTCACGCGGTTGGGTTATAATGGGAACCCGTTGACAGTTCGCTTTGAATAAAACTCCTCCAGCAAGGCCCAACCTTGGTTTTACCATTCGCCACCTAGCCTTTTTCCCTTGGGAGTCGCGCATCCCGAGGGTCATCTTATTTTAACCCCCCCGGGCCAGTGCTAGTCTAAGTGTTGGTCCGAACTGAGTAGACTGCGGGGCCACCTCGGGGAAACTTGAGGGCTGGTTTTACTTGTAGGATGTCTAATCCAGTGTTGCCCTGAGAACGAGATATGTGCAGCTCCCATCAGGATGTCGGCACATCAGGCGGCTTTGCTGGACTTTTTTTACCATTGTCGAGGATGTCTTGAAGAACCGGGATACCGAGTCTGATCGGAATGTCTCGGGAGGAGGTCTATTCCTTCGTTGACCGTGAGAGCTTGTCATGGGCTAAGTTGGGACACCCCTGCAGGGATTTGAACTTTCGAAAGCCGTGCCCGTGGTTATGGGCAGATGGGAATTTGTTAACGTCCGGTTGTAGAAAACCTGAAGTTGACCTTAATTAAAATGCATCAACCGCGTGTGTAACCGTGATGGTCTCTTTCCGGCGGAGTCCGGGAAGTTAACACGGTGTTGGAGTTATGCTTGACGTAGGTTGTTTTAGGATCACTTCTTGATCATACTTTTATCGACCATGCTTTGCTTTCTCTTCTCGCTCTCATTTGCGTATGTTAGCCACCATATATGCTAGTCACTTGCTGCAGCTCCACCTCATACCTTTACCTTACCCATAAGCTTAAATAGTCTTGATCGTGGGGGTGCGAGATTGCTGAGTCCCTGTGGCTCACAGATACTTCCAAAACCAGCTTGCAGGTGCCAATGAGACCGTGCAGATGACGCAACCAAGCTCAGGAGGAGCTCGATGAAGATCTTGTGCTTTGTGTTGCTTCGTTCTAGTTGATCAGTAGTGGAGCCCAGTTGGGGCCGATCGGGGACCTTTGTCGCATTTGGGGTTCTTCTTTTATTTAGGCTCCGTAGTCGGACCTTGATTGTATTTGAATGTTGTAATGCTTTATTCATGTATTGTGTGAAGTGGCGATTGTAAGCCAACTATGTATCTCTTTCCCTTATGTATTACATGGGTTGTGTGAAGATTACCTCTCTTGCGACATTTCTTTCAATGCGGTTATGCCTCTAAGTCATGCTTCGACATGTGGGAGATATAGCCGCATCGAGGGTGTTACAAGTTGGTATCAGAGCCTTCCCCGACCTTAGGAGCCCCCACTGATTGATCGTTTTTAGTAGCCATTGTTGAGTCTAGAAAAATGTTTTGAGTCATTGTAACACCCCGGATGTAACTTTCCATATTTGTATCCAATTCTTGCCGTCTCCGGCGCTAAGTTATATTTATTTCTCGGGTTCGGGTCTTTGTCTCCGTGTGTTGTTTTCTTTTCCGTGCATCTCTTATCATGTCATCTCGTGCATTGCATTTGCATACATGTTCATCTCATGCATTCGAGCATTTTCCCCGTTGTCCGTTTTGCATTCCGGCGCTTCGTTCTCCTCCGGTGGCCATTTCTAGCTTTCTTTCGTGTGTGGGGATTAACCATTTCCGGATTGGACCGAGACTTGCCATGCGGCCTTGGTTTACTACCGGTAGACCGCCTGTCAAGTTTCGTATCATTTGGACTTCGTTTGATACTCCAACGGTTAACCGAGGGACCGAAAAGGCCTCGTGTGTGTTGCAGCCCAACACCCCTCAAATTTGGCCCAAAACCCACCAAACTCTGCTCCATGTCCTAGAGCGTTCGATCACGATCGCGTGGGCGAAAACCGCACCTCATTTGGACTCTCCTAGCTCCACTTATGCCTATTTAAACCCCCCCGTTTTTCCGGATCTTCCCCTACCTCCGAACCCTAAAAAAAATCCCCGCGCCGAGCCGGACACGTCCGACCCGGCCGGGCAGATCGCGCCGCCGCCCCCGCACCAGTGGTTGGCCGCCACGTGGCGTCCCAGATCCACCGCCGCCGCCGGCCCGTTGGCCCGAGGCGGGCCCTCCCCGCGCCTCGCCGGGCCAGAGAGCTCGAGCCCGCGCGCCGCTCTTCTTCTCCGGCCCCGGGCGCCGGAGCTCGCTGCCGCCATCGCCCCGCCTCTCCGGCGCTGCCCCGCCTCCGCCTCTCCTCGCCCCCGCACCGCCGGCCCCGCCGCCTCCTCGCCGCGCGGCCGCGGGACGCCGCCCCCGCCGGCGCCGCCGATCGCCGCCGCCGCCCCGCCCTCCGGTCCCCTCGTCGCCGGCCGCTGCCTCCTTCCCCGTCGCCGCCGGTGAATAGTACCGCCACCGCCTCGGTATCCGTGCCCGATCCAGATTTGGATCTGGGATATTTCGGTTGACTTTCTCCTCCCGAAACCCTAATTTTCGAGCAATCTTTAACTGCTTGTATCTCCGCAACCGTAGCTCCGTTTTGGGCGTATGGTATATCAAAATCTTCGCCTCGACATGTACATCATTTCATTCCATTGCATCATTTGCATTTGAGGTCATCTTGTTGCCCAAAATGCTGTTAGAAGGAGGCTTCGTGAGTTAAATTGCAGATCCGTTAGTTCATCATGCACTTTTGTCATTTTTGCCATGTTTAATCCGTGCATGATATGCCTGTGCCCCTTTCAGATGAATTGTTAAGAATTTTGTCTTCTTTCCAGAGGTTTCAACCATGCATTTTTAGGATGTGTGTGTTGTCTTGAGCAAACTTGCGAAGAGAGGTACCTGAGATTGCTGATTTCAGGGACTTAGTGATTTTCACTAAGTATGGGATATTTTAGTTCGTGATGCTATATGTCCAGCTTGTTTCCTAGTGATCCATGCCACTTTTGAGGATGATCAGTAAGGGAGTTTTGGTATTTATGTTATGCTCTATCCATCCATGTCTTTGTTTGCATATGTGGAGTGCTCTAGGTTGACTCAATCGAGCTCAACTTTAGCTTCGTTATTAATCTGGGCAGATCGTCAACTTGTTTGCGATTTTGCCGATGCTACCGTTAGTGTTCCATGCATGCTATGCCTTTGTTCTTGCCATGTGTAGCTAGCATATTGTGTCTTCTTTCTGTATATATGCTTTCCTTGCCATGACTTGCACCGTAGTGAGTGCATCGAGCTCGTTTACATGCCTTCGTGAGTTAAATTTCTGCATGTCTCAGTTTTCACTAAGTCTGAAAACTGATTGTGTTCGAGCTATGTTCGTGAGCTCGGTCGAGTATTTTGTGAACCCTTTTGGCCCCATGTCACTTTGGGTGTTTTGTTAAGCTTGTTGAGTAGCTCCATGCCATGTTCTTACTTGTCATGTTCAGGTCATTTATCATGTTGTTTTGCTACTCCAAAGAGAGCATCGTGATCTGAAATTTCAGGCTAGTGTTAATTTCACTAAGTCTGGAATCTGTTTTGCTTATTCATTCTTGCCATGCTTGTTTGAACCTCTTAATGGATGAATTTGCCTATGGCTCAGTGCTAGTGTTTTGTTAACCATCTTGTGTACATCACTTCCATGTATGTTTTTTTCATGTTTGGTGGCTGTAGCATGTTCATTTCGTTGCATTTAGATGCCTACTTGCTGTAATCGCAGACCGGTGTCATATCTTAAAACGCTTGCCATTTCCAAACCGTAGCTCCGATTCCAATGATCTTTATACCGTTTTCAAGCGATTTCATCCCCTCTATCCAGTGGCACCCTTGGAATTCCAAGTTGAGGCCAGGTTCATGCATTTCCTGTCATATCTTCCATTTTGCCTCCCGCATCGCATCCCGCATAGCATATCATCATTTCATCGTATTGCTTGGTCTTGCACGTGGTTGATTGTATCCTTGTTGCTTGTTTGTCTTGTTTGGGTAGAGCCGGGAGACGAGTTAGCTACCGAGGAGCCCGTTGAGTTTGCTTGTGAGGATCCAGTCAGGTCTGACAACTGTGCAGGCAAGATGATCATACCCTCGAAATCACTACTATCTTTGCTATGCTAGTTTGCTCGCTCTTGCTATGCCAATGCTACGATGCCTAACTTTTGCTTGTCAGCCTCCCAATTGCATGATTGAACCTCTAACCTACCATTGTCCTAGCAAACTGTTGATTGGCTATGTTACCGCTTTTCTCAGCCCCTCTTATAGCGTTGCTAGTTGCAGGTGAAGATTGGAGCCGTTCATATTGGAACATCTTTTATTTGCTTGTTGGGATATCACTATATTGCTATGTTATCTTAATGCATCTATATACTTGGTAAAGGGTGGAAGGCTCGGCCTCTCGCCTAGTGTTTTGTTCCACTCTTGCCGCCCTAGTTTCCGTCATATCGGTGTTATGTTCCCGGATTTTGCGTTCCTTACGCGGTTGGGTTATTATGGGAACCCCTTGATATTTAGCCTTGATTAAAGCTTTTCCAGCAATGCCCAACCTTGGTTTTACCATTTGCCACCTAGCCTTTTCTTTCCCTTGGGTTCTGCAGACTCAAGGGTCATCGTATTTTAGCCCCCCACAGGCCAGTGCTCCCTCTGAGTGTTGGTCCGAACTGAGCTGCCTGCGGGGCCACCTCGGGGAAACTTGAGGGTTGGTTTTACTCGTAGCTAGTCTCATCTGAGTGTGCCCTGAGAAAGAGATATGTGCAGCTCCTATCGGGATTTGTCGGCACATTCGGGCGGTGTTGCTGGTCTTGTTTTAACCTGTCGAAGTGTCTTGAGTTACCGAGATACCGAGTCTGATCGGAACGTCTTGGGAGGTGGTCTTTTCCTTTGTTGACCATGAGAGCTTGTCATGGGCTAAGTTGGGACTCCCCTGCAGGGATTGAACTTTCGAAAGCCGTGCCCGCGGTTATGGGCAGATGGGAATTTGTTAATGTCCGGTTGTAGATAACTTGAATCTTAATTAATTAAAATGAATCAACTGAGTGTGTTGCCATGATGGCCTCTTCTCGGCGGAGTCCGGGAAGTGGACACGGTGTTGGAGTAATGCTTGCGCAGGTTGTTCCTTCTAGTTTCTCGCTCGTGCTTTGCCCCCTCTTCTTGCTCTCCTTTGCGAATAAGTTAGCCACCATATATGCTAGTCGCCTGCTGCAGCTCCACATATACGTGCCTTATCCTGTACTATAAGCTTAAATAGTCTTGATAGCGTGGGTGTGAGATTGCTGAGTCCCCGTGGCTCACAGATACTACAACTCCAGATGCAGGTCCAGGTGATTCCGCTCCAGGTGACGAGTACGAGCTCAAGTGGGAGTTCGATGAGGACTCTCAGCATTATTATGTTTCCTTTCCCGACGATCAGTAGTGGTGCCTAGTTGGGGTTATCGATTCAGGGCCTTGTCGCATGTTGGGGGTCTTTTCTATTTTGGCGCCGTAGTCGGGCCATGAGTGATTTGTATGATGAATGTTATTTATGTACTCTGATGTGACGTGGCGAGTGTAAGCCAACTATGTTATCTCCCCCGTTTTATTATGTATTACATGGGATGTTGTAATGATTGCCTGACTTGCGACATTGCTTTCAATGCGGTTATGTCTCTAAGTCGTGCCTCGACACGTGGGAGCTATAGCCGCATCGAGGGTGTTACAGTCATTTAGGAATTATATATATCGGAGTTAGGAATTCTTTTTACTCCCCAGTCTCTTCATCGCTCTGGTAAGGCATCCTGACGTAGAGTTTTGACTCTTCTCTTCTCAAATTTCACTAAATTTTTTTTAGGATCACGCGGGTATCTTGGAATCATTCCGATGGTTTTGTGACGAGAACATTGTCTTGGTGCCTCCTGTCAGGGGTTTTGTGGAGGTGTCCCGGGGAGTTGAGCTCTGAGGTGTTGTCGTCACAATTTTATGGTTGCAGTTCTGGAATACCTGAGTTTAGTACGCCGACATCGAAAATCTCTTTTATGCAGTTCGTTGGTGAGATAACCTCGACGCCACCCAGTACTGGGGCGGGAGTTCGGGAGTATCGCCATAACTTGTATAACGGATGCTTTTCGAAGGTTGAGGTAGATGGTTTCCGAAGGTTTCTTGGTTATGTGTTGAAGGATGGATACAGCTGGATGTAGGATTTGCTAGTTTTGGGTGAGATATTATGCTTCCCCTGTATCCCCAACACCTGATTGAATAACCGGAAAGTTTTGGGAGTTTCATAAGTGGGAATTCAAGTAGCTCTTAGGATATCTTTCTGACAGATGTATGATATGAAATTGGGGTTCGACGTCTAGTGGTCCGCCTATTCATGGTTGGTTTTACAGTGGTCTCGTTGTGTCTTAAAGAGTCCTTGGCTATGCCGACTCGGGGACGCTTCATATGTCATGTGCACTGCCTTGTACATGATGGTGCTATACGGTCGAGCCCGTGTAGGCCCCACCACGAAAACGTCGGACGAAATCTCTATCATATGTTTGTTCCGGCTTATTCTACAGGCCAATCCTTTGTTTTGTTTTGAGTTGTGGTATTCGAGTTGCTTCAAAGTCAAGTGTTGATTCCATACCTTTCCGAAACGGTGTTCTCATACTTCGATGTGAATACCAATCCTTCCTGTTCATCAAGATTGTTTTTGCCAATCCTTTTTAACCGGTGTGCTTCTCTTCAAGTGGGTCCGATCATTTCGACATCCGCAAGATCAAGTATCAGTTTCTTCTCGACGTTGTTTGTTTCTTCCGTCTCCAAGTTGCCTTTGTTTTTCCCACCCTCCCTCCCTTTGTTTTCTTTAAGGACTCAGATGTCTTAATCAAGTATCTTTCATTCTTGTGAAGTCTCTCCATCCTTTCCTGTCAATATTCTTATCCGGTGATTCTCATGAAGATTCTAACGGAGCTTCTAGTTCATCATTCTTCATTTCTTTTATCTTCTCCGGTGGTTTCAAGTCAAGCTTTGTTGACCTTACCCTTTTCCTCATTTCAATGCCTTCTCATACTGGTGTACTTCATAATAATTTTCTTCTCGCTATTCATTTATTCCGGCATGCTCAAATTTTCTCAAAAGGCTCGTCTTGTCATTCAAGATTCTTTCAAGATCTTTCGAGGATGTTATCTCATTCAAGTCATTTAATTCAACAGGTGCAACCTCTCTTTTAAATCATTTCAACGGTGTTTCTTTTGAGTGGGCCCTAACCCACAGGTCTTTTCCCAGGATCTTATCTGACTCTTCTTATTTTCCCGGAGCTATCCTAAATTCCTTTTAAAGTTTGACGTAAGAATAAGTTATCATCAGTCAAATGCCATCTCCTAGATCTTTCACAATTCTTTTCATCGTTGGCTCAACCTCTTCATTTTGATTCTTCCAGAGTGTCTAAATAATTCTTGGTGATGTTTCTCGTCGTCATTCTCGGATTTTGAAGACCGAAGAAGAGTTTCTCTTTAATCTTGCTCCATTCTCTTCAAGATTCTTGATTCTAGCTTGTTACCATCCTCTCGTAATTGTTTTGATCGTGAGAATTCTTTTCACCTATCCGGAGTAATTCAAGAGTCTTCTTAGTTTGTTATCCGGAGTCCATCAATTCAGGTTTATTCATTCTCAGCTGTCAGTTATCATTCTCCTATCTTGCCGGTGCATCAATCAAATATCCTCTAATCAGTTCTTGATCTCTTCGTTCTCATGTATCTAGTTTGTCTCAAGCACCATCGTTCATTTGCTAATTCTTACCGGTGATGCACCCCTACTTCGATCATTTTCAATTCTTACGGTGGTCCATTCAAGAGTTCTCTTCCTTGGTCACCATATCAATTTATTCGTTGTTTCAACCCTTCCGGTGGTTCGTTCAATACCTTCTCAAGTTTGCGCTATATCTCTCTTAATCCTTTCTACGAGAATAAGTAGTGTGCCAAATCCATTGTTTGTCATCAATTTAATTGATGAAGGACGAGCATAATATAATTCTTATTCTTGTTTCATCGAGTTTGTTCAATTCCTGTTTTTCCGGAGTGGTTCATTATACTTATTCTGGGTTTCAAGTGCTCTTCTTTCTTTCCTGGAGTTCCAAGTTCTGTCAATTATTTCATCGCGAGATCCATTTAAATCATTGCAAGGCTTCAACCTTATTCTTTTCATCCTCCATTTCGATTGATCATTTATTTTATTTCCGGAGTTCTCATGAAAGTTCTACATGATGGTTCATCAAGGATTTATATTACTTCTCGAAGTGTTCATCGAGATTCTTTTCTAAGAAACTCAAGCTTTCTTCATATTGTAATCCGGAGTGCATTTCTGTCTATCGTATCATTGGAGGTGGTATTATGTCATTCTTGATAATTTGAGTTCATGTTTTCATGATTCACATGCTGTCAAGATTGGGATATTTTAAATCCATCAACCTATTCATTGGAATTGTCTTGGGTTATATTTCACATAAAGCCATCCCTAAGGACTGTTGCTATCTATGGTGCTCATAAATGATCCAAGCTCTTCGTTATCCTCCCGGCGAAATACTTTCTCGTCTCCTTGTTCAAATAAATACAATTCTTTCTCGTGAGTGGCAGATTGTCACCTCATAATTTTGAGATGTATTTCATAAGACCATATCAAGATTATTCTTTTCGTTGTTGGTTTTCCAACAACTCCATTCTAGCCTTTGTTGTAAGCGTGCTCTGCCAAGATATTGTTTTCTACTTTGTTCACTCCTTTCCATTCTCTCTTTTCTTCCGGAAGCATTTTGATGTGGCTCTCTTCTATTTTTTATTTTTGTTCTTGTCAAGATCAAGTTCTTTTCATCTTATCAAGTCTTGCATCTCTTTCCAACCAGAGCGCTATACGAATTTGTTCTTCTTTGTTCCTCCTTTCTATCGGTGTGTTTTCAATTTTGTTCATCTCCGTTGTATTCTTTTCTCGTATTTGCTTAACCTCTTCAAGGTTCGTGGTTTCACTCATTTGTCAATGAAGCAACTTAGTTTTACCTCTTCTCTTTCTCTTCCGTTGTCCCTCCGGTGCCATTCTAGATCTCGGGACGAGATCCTCTCGTAGTGGTGGAGTGTTGTAACGCCCCGAGACCGATGTGCCAGGTGTCGTCCAGTTATTCGCTGTTGTTGCCTTGTCATTGCTTGCGTGTCATGCATTGCATATCATGTCATCATGTGCATTTCATTTGCATACGTGTTCGTCTCATGCATCCGAGCATTTTCCCCGTTGTCAGTTTTGCATTCCGGCGCTTCGTTCTCCTCCGGTGGTCATTTCTATCTTCTTCTCGTGTGTGGAGATTAAACATTTCCGGATTGGACCGAGACTTGCCAAGCAGCCTTGGTTTACTACCGGTAGACCGCCTGTCAAGTTTCGTACCATTTGGACTTCGTTTGATGCTCCAACGGTTAACCGAGGGACCGAAAAGGCCTCGTGTGTGTTGCAGCCCAACACCCTTCCAATTTGGCCCAAAACCCACCTAAACCTATTCTATCTTCTAGAGCGTTCGATCATGATCGCGTGGCCGAAAACCGCACCTCATTTGGACTCTCCTAACTCCCTGTACCTATATATATGTGGCCATCCCAGATATTTTCGCAGATGAACCCTAGCCCCGCTCCTCTCGCATCGCCGGACATGTCCATCCGGTCGCCGGACATGTCCGCGCCGCCGCCACGTCACCCGGCCAATCGCATCGCGCCACGTCGCCCCACTGCTGCTCTCCTCCAACCCCCGCGCGCCACGTGCCTGCCACCACGCCTCCTCTCTCTCCCCCGCGCCGCCGCGGCCCTGCGGGCCCACAGCCGGCCCGCCCGGCCCGACCGCGCCCCGCGCCTGGGCGTTCCCGCGCCGCCGCCCGAGTGCTGCGCGCCGCCGCCTTTCGCCGGAGAAAGCCGCCGTGCGCCTCCTCCTGGCACCGCGAGCCGCCACGGCTCGTCGCCGGACTCGCCGGCGCGCCCGCCTCGCCCCGCCTTGGAGGACCCCGCCACCGCGCATGCACGCCGCCGGCCGCCGGATCCGGCCACCTACACCGCCTCCTCCGCCTTGCCTCGACCGGCGCCGCCCCAAGCTCAAATTCCGCCCATCTCCATCGTCTCCGAACCAAACGTCCTATCTCAGATCTACACCGCTCCGTCCCGGATCCCTCCGTCCCGCGTTGACTTTCGCGGAGGTACAATTTCACTAAGTCCCCGAAATTCCCAGATCCATATGCCCTTGTTCATCATGTCGTAACTCGGCATCCGTAGCTCCGTTTTGGGCATATAGCATATCAAAATGTTCATCTCAGAGAGTACATCATTTCATTCCATTGCGTCATTTTCATTTGGGCTCATCTTGATGCCCGAAATGTTGTTAGAAGAGTTCTACTTGAGTTATTTGTCAGATCTGCTGCTCCATTTAGATATTTGTCATTTTTTGCCATGATTATTGTGTGCATGATATGCCCATGAGCTCTACATGTGTTTTGTTATATGTTTTGCCATCCATCCAGAGGTGCAACCCATGTATTTTTGTGATGTGTGTGGTCACTAGCACAAGCTTGCAAAGTGAGGCACTTGGTAATGCTGATTTTAGGGACTTAGCATTTCCACTAAGTCCTTGATCTGTTCATTTCATGATGCCATATGTTCATGTTATTTCCTAGTGATCCATGCCTCTTTTGAGGATGATCAGTAAGGTTGTTTTGTTAATCTTGTAGTGCTCTATCCATCCATGTCTTTGTTTGCATTTATGGAGCACCCTAGCTTGAGTCAATCGAGCTCTGCTTTTGCTATTTCGTGAATCTGGGCAGATTGTCTACTTGTTAGCGATTTTGCCAAGGGTGTTGTAGTTGATCCGTGCATGCTATGTTATTGTTCGAGCCATGTCTAGCTTGTATAATGTGTGTTCCTGATGGGTGTATGCTTATATTGTCATGCCTTGCTCTGTAGTGAGTGCATCGAGCTCGTAAACATGCCTACTTGAAATCTGTTTTGCATGCTCCAGTTTTTCTCAAAGTCTGTGATCTGATTATGTTTTTGCCATGTTCACATGCTTGCAATTGTATTTTCTGATCCCTTTCCCTTATGTATTACATGGGTTGTGTGAAGATTACCTCTCTTGCGACATTGCTTTCAATGCGGTTATGCCTCTAAGTCGTGCTTCGACACGTGGGAGATATAGCCGCATCGAGGGTGTTACATCCAATGCATGTGCACTCTTATTATTATACACACCGTTCGGTCGTGCAAGTGAAAGGCAATAATGATGATATATGGACTCATTGGGATGAGAAAAGCTGGTATGAACTCGACCTCTCTTGTTTTTGTAAATATGATGATTCATCATTCCTAATTCAGCTATTGTGAAGTAAACATATTTGCAATGACATTTAGAGATTATAGTTGCTTGTGCCATGCTTGATTAGCTATGAGTTATAATGGTTAACCTTGCGTGCCAACATGCTATTGAGATGATTATGATGTGGTATGATAGGATGGTATCCTCCTTTAAATGAATTGAGTGACTCGACTTGGCACATGTTCACGCATGTAGTTGAATCAAATCAACATAGCCTTCATGATATTTATGTTCATGGTGGATTATATCCTACTCATGCTTATATTCAGTGTGAATTAATTTTAATGCATGTTTATGACTGTTGTCGCTCTCTCAGTTGGTCGCTTCCCAGTCTTTTGCTAGTCTTCACCTGTACTAAGCGGGAATACTGCTTGTGCATCCAAACTCCTTAAACCCCAAAGTTGTTCCATATGAGTCTACTATACCTTCCTATATGCGGTATCTACCTACCGTTCCAAGCAAATTTGTATGTGCCAAACTCCAAACCTTCCAATGAAATTCTATTTTGTATGCTCGAGCAGCTCATGTGCAACTATGGCTGCCTATATCTTCCATGCTAGGTGGGTTATTCTCAAGAGGAGTGGACTCCGCTCCTCATTCACGAGAAAGGGTCGGTAATCGGGATGCCCAGTCCCATGATCCAAAAAGATCAAAGCAAATCAAAATAATTAAACAAAACTCCCCCTAGGACCCGTTGAATGTTGGAGGCACTCGTTGTTTCGAGCAAGCCATGGATTGATGCTTGTGGAGGAGGGGGAGTATAAACCTTTACCATTCTGTTTGGGAACTGCCTATAATGAATGTAGTATGGAAGATACAGCCATCTCATAGTTGTTACGTTGACAGTGTAAGTATGCTGCTCAAAATATTATTTATCTCTATTTCAAAAATCGAGCTCTGGCACCTCTACAAATCCCTGCTTCCCTCTGCGAAGGGCCTATCTATTTACTTTTATGTTGAGTCATCACCCTTCTTATTAAAAAGCTCCCGCTGGAGAGCACACTGTCGTTTGCATTCATTATGATTGGTTTATATTGGGTATGACTTAACTGGATCTCTTTTACCATGAATTACAATGTTTAGTCAGTCCTTGATCTTTAAAGGTGCTCGGCATTTATGTTTTGCGGTCTCAGAAAGGGCTAGCGAGATACCATTTTGTTATATCATGTTATGATTATTTAGAGAAAGTGTTGTCATCCGAGTTTTATTATTATGGCTCGCTAGCTGATTATGCTATTGATATGAGTAATTGTGAGACCTACGTGTTATTGTGAGTATGGTTAGTTCATAATAATTGCTGAAACTTGAATGCTGGCTTTTCATGTTTACAACAACAAGAGCAAACAAAGTTTGTAAAAGTTTTTCTTTTTCTCTTTCAGTTTTTCAACTGAATTGCTTGAGGACAAGCAAGGGTTTAAGCTTGGGGAGTTGATACGTCTCCGTCGTATCTACTTTTCCAAACACTTTTGCCCTTGTTTTGGACTCTAACTTGTATGATTTGAATGGAACTAACCCAAACTGACGCTGTTTTCAGCAGAATTGCCAGGGTGTTGTTTTATGTGCAGAAAACAGAAGTTCTCGGAATGACCTAAAACTCCACGGAATATCTTAGAATAAATAATAAAAAATCCTCGCCAAAGATGAAGACCAGGGGGCCCATACTCTGTCCACGAGGGTGGGGCGCGCACCCCTCCCCCCTGGGCGCGCCCCCTACCTCGTGGGCCCCCTGGTGGCCCTCCGATGCCAACTCCAACTCCATATATTGGCTTTCGAGGAGAAAAAAAATTAGAGAGAAAGTTTCATCGCGTTTTATAATACGGAGCTGCTGCCTAGCCCTAATCTCTCTCGGGAGGGCTGATCTGGAGTCCGTTCGGGGCTCCGGAGAGGGGGATTCGTCGCCGTCGTCATCATCAACCATCCTCCATCACCAATTTCATGATGCTCACCGCCGTGCGTGAGTAATTGCATCGTAGTCTTGCTGGATGGTGATGGGTTGGATGAGATTTATCATGTAATCGAGTTAATTTTGTTAGGGTTTGATCCCTAGTATCCACTATGTTTTGAGATTGATGTTGCTATGACATTGCTATGCTTAATGCTTGTCACTAGGGCCCGACTGCCATGATTTCAGATCTAAACCTATTATGTTTTCATGAATATATGTGAGTTCTAGATCCTATCTTGCAAGTCTATAGTCACCTACTATGTGTTATGATCCGGCAACCCCGAAGTGACAATAATCGGGACCACTCCCGGTGATGACCATAGTTTGAGGAGTTCATGTATTCACTATGTGTTCATGCTTTGTTCCGGTTCTCTATTAAAAGGAGGCCTTAATATCCCTTAGTTTCCAATAGGACCCCGCTGCCACGGGAGGGTAGGACAAAAGATGTCATGCAAGTTCTTTTCCATAAGCATGTATGACTATTTATGGAATACATGCCTACATTACATTGATGAACTGGAGCTAGTTCCGTGTCACCCTATGTTATGACTGTTACATGATGAACCACATCCGACATAATTCTCCATCCTTGATCTAGTGCCTACGAGTTTTCCATATACTGGTTTACACTTATTTACTTTTCTGTTTCTACTGTTACAATCACTACAAAAATACCAAAAACATTACTTTTGCTGTCTTTACTTTGTTACCGTTACCACCACTATCATATTACTTTGCTACTAAACACTTTGTTGCAGATACTAAGTTTCCAGGTGTGGTTTGATAGGCTCTCTACCTCCATTCCATATGTATCTCCTAGTACACCAAGCCACTAACTGATTTGTTCAAGGAGAAGAAGTTCCTTCATAAGAGCTAATCATATGACTTATGCAAGGACTTCGTTATCCACGATGATGGTTCCCCACTTGAACTCGGTAGTGTTTTGTTGTAAGACTACTACATTGTCATGCTTGTCTGGGACAGCGTGTTCACATGTTTGTAGCAGAACCGGCTCATGTTTTGGAGCTTACCATGTAGTCCATTTCCTGAGAATCCTGCAACGTCATCTCGTCGACTTGTGTTGCAAACTTTCATTTTTCTCTCTAGACTAGATAAGTATGGAATATCCTGACACCAACCAGATCTGAATCTCAGGCAGATATGATGGTTGGAACTTTTTCCAGGATCTATGATGTAAGTCCCGACAAGGTTGATGTTCTGGCTGACATACCTAGCCGGAAGATCTGCCATTGTAGTATCTTTGACCATCTCTCCATGAGGATTTCGTGCGACTTATTCTAGAAGTTGTTCCTTAGGGATCCTTATGATCTCAGTTTCCTCGATGATTCTATAACCATTCAAACGTTGGAAACACTCTTGACTGTTGAGTTTTCCCCCAGTTACCAGGATCATTCCCAGCATTTGCATTTTATTCCCAGCTTGCACCTCAGTAATTGTTGTCCAGGATCATCCTCAAAAGTGGGCTTACCATGGGTCCCATCCATCTCCGATGATAAGCAAAATACATCCATTATGTTGTCTTCAACAAGGTAGTCCACATCGTCCACCTAGCCCGAGTATGTCAATCTTTCGAACTCCTTCAAACGTTCCACTAAGAATTGCCTCAGGCTGGTATGAAGAGTTTCAATGATCTATGGATCAAAAGTAATTCTTTTGCCACCTAAGGGAATAACTCTACGAGTCCCCTCCTCTAAGGTGCCCCGTTTGACATGAAGGGAAACTTAACTCCTCGCTACTTGAAACGCATCCACCACCTTCTTAAGCATGGAAATGTTGCCTACCAAATTGAACCTTGTTATCAGTTTCTCTCCATCCGTCTTGATGTGTGTTTTGTGCCTCAGTTCAAGAGATGTTTCCAACGTCTCACTTCATGAGTTGATTTCGTGTTGCTCGATCTTCAAGAAGATCGATTCCTGTTGAGTTTCCTTCTGTCGTCACCATGTTGGAAGAAGATTTCAAAAGCAAAGACGTCAAGATCAATTGGAGAAATGAATCAACATCTTCGAGAAGGGAAAATCGGATCATGAAGATCGTGTTAGCTCTGTGACCCCTCTGTCTTCTTACCTCACGTCTTGAATCTCGAGGCGAGATGCTTATTTTAGTAGGGGTGAGTTGTCACATCCCTAGTTCTGGTATGCTCTGAGCTAGCTAGTCATGTGTTGCATCATGTTTAAATTCTTTTGAATCTGAAATGGGGATTGATCAAACCCAAGCACCAGATCAAATCAAATAGGTTCAACATAAAATCATTCTCAATGAACCCAAAATGCCCTTTGAAAATGTTCATGATTTCCGATAAAGGTGAAAACCTCTGCCAAAAATGATGAACATATTTTTAGGCCATTCTGGATTTTTGAATTAATTCATACCGTATTTGAATTGGAGCATTAAAATACTATTAATATTTTTAAATGCCCCAACAATTCTGGAATTAGTTGAGGGCGTTTGGAAAAACTATTTTAGTGCACATAACTATTTTTAGAATTTTTAAAAGTGATTTGGTTTGAAAAACCAAATTAAAACAAATCTGCAAAATAGAAAAACAGAACAAAATTAGAAAACAGAGAGGGAGGGATGCTTACCTGGGCCTCACCAGTGCTGGCCCAGCCCACCTGGCTCGGTGCCAGTCATCCCTAACAAAATTAAAACAAATTTGCAATGATTGTATTCTTTTTGTGTTTGACGGTGATTGTTCCCCCTCGGTAGACGTATGTTTCGACGATGTGATCAATGACACCGATGAAGAGCTATATCATCTTCAGAAGTGCCAGGCAAGCAAAAACCCCTTGTTCATTCCGATACAATCCCACTATCTCGCTCCTGCTCTATTTTAATACAATAGGAAACAGCGATGCAACTGTTACATGCTGCGGTAGTTGAACCCCTTTCCTCTGCATGACATGTCATTACCACAGTAAATAGGTGAAACCCACTAGTATGACTAGGAGTTGTTTGAGCCCTGATGTGCCTACTCATTCATGCTTGTTTATCATGTCTGCTACTGTTTAGAGTTGAGTCAGGTCCGATTCATCGGGGATGAATTGGAATGTGGTGAACATGTCCTACTGTTGAGAGCTAAGTGTGTGAACACGATTTGGTAAAGGTAGTGGTGAGAGGCCATGTAGGAGTACATGATGGGTTATCTCATTGCAGCTGTCCTCAGGAATTGAGTTCTGTGTTTATGATCCATGAACAGTTACTACCACGCATTGGAATGCTTAAGTGCCCCTCTCGACCTATTAATCTACCTGATCTCTATCCAGGAGTTGCAACTAGTTTCTGGTGTTTGTAGGTAGTGTTAGTAGTCTACCAAGTGGCACCCGGTACATGTGGGCTTGGGACAGACTAGGCACAGTGGCTCAGTGTACCAAGTGGCACCCGGATGGTGGGCATGGGAACCCTGCACACATCGTTTGGGGCCATGAGAGACACCTCGGCCGGATCTCCTTGTGGATGGAACCCGAATAGGCGATAAACCTGGACTAGAGACTTGTTGGTTAGTCAGGTCGTGGCCGACTCCCTCGCCAGGCTTCCGCTTGAAGGTTGTCGAGATACACGATGTGTACATGGTGGTAAGTGGCGAGAGCGTGTGTGAAGAAGTACACCCCTGCAGGGTTATCATTATCTATTCGAATAGCCGGATTCCTCAGATATGGAAACTTGGACCCCTTGCATAGCTCATAGACAAGTGAAAGTAGATACTCTAAAATGCGCAAGATAAGCGTGAGTGCTATGGATAGCGTTCTCGTAGGGAGACGGGAGCGGATCCATAGTGGTGTATTGATATGGTGAATATGTGGACTCGTGTGCGCCACCTCAACAGAGTTACTTGCAGTCGTAGTTCAGGATAGCCACCGAGTCAAATCTGGCTTGCTGCAGTTAAACTCCACCACCCCTTTATTGATACTGATGCATATTTAGCAAGTTCTGATGTAAGTCTTGCTGGGTACATTTGTACTCACATTTGCTTAATTTATGTTTTTGCAGAGAGACTTCAGTCTCACTAGTATTTTCGCATGGACTTCGACGTTTAGCTCGTTACCTCAGCTACAATCTTGTACCCTTGGGAGGGTCTTGTAAATAGTCAGGCTTCTCAGCCTTCTTCATTTTGTAGTTGTCTGTACTCAGACCCATGTTTGTAATATCTCGCTCCTCAGAGCCAAATGAATAAATACTTTGAGTCATAGAGTTTTGTTGTGATGCCATGTTGTGTCTACACATATCGAGCATATTGTGTGTATGATTGAAATGCTTGGTATGTGTGGGATCCGACAACCTAGTTGTTTATTCTTGGTAGCCTCTCTTATGGGGAAATGTAGTCTTGTGCTCCCATGAGCCATAGTAGTCCGCTACTGCCCGGTTCACCGGAGTTCCGCTAACCCAGCACTACTGCTCCGGAACACTTGACTGGCCGGCATGTGATTCACTTTGTTCCTGTGTTTGTCCCATCGGGGAAATGTCACGCGGTGACATCCGGGGTCCTGCCTAGCCTGCTACAGCCCGGTTCACCGGAGTCCTGTTAGCCCAGTGCTACAGCCCGGATTCATACGCTGCTGACCGACATGCTCGATGTTGATTCATGTGTGCCTGTCCCCGTAAGTTAGTGCCACTTTGGGTTCAAGACTAGTCATGTCGGCCCGGGTTCTCTGTGATATGGATGCTACCGGCACTATCATATACGTGAGCCGAAAGGCGCAAACAGTCCCGGGCCATGGTAAGGCGACACCCGTGGGAATACCGTGCGTGAGGCCGCAAAGTGATATGAGGTGTTACTGGCTAGATCGATGTGACTTGGAATCAGGGTCCCGACAGCTTTAGTATCAGAGCCTGACTGCCTGTAGGATTACCAAGCCAAGCTGGTCGAAGTCGTGTCTAGAAATGCTTTAGTTATATATGGGAATTGATTGTGGATGGGAACGTATGGCTCTTTTTACTCCTTTATCCTCATGATCTTCTGATCTGAGTCATCTTATCTTTTCTACGGGGTTAAGAACTAGGCTTCTCTTCTATCTCTCAGGATGACGTGTTACTAAACCGTAGTTGCCTAGGATTGTTGAGCTCAAGCCTCAGTTCCGTTCCTACTACTTCCATATGTTCATAGCTGGCCTCAGAACGTTGATATTGTGATATTGAGAGGTTATGCCACCATTTTTGCAGGATGTCTCAAATCATTTTGAGCATTTACAGCTGTTATGATATCCGAGTCATCCCAGGTTTCTAAATAGTCCGACGCACTTGCAAATCTTTCCTCCATGTTCCCGTTGTATTTTTGGGCCAGATTAAGCACACTAATCGGTGAGTTAAGGTACTCTATTGCCTCGACATATATGTTGGAGTTGTTATTATGACACTAGGGTTTCTTAGAGTTAGTAATCTAGCCATGTTTGGTGTTCCCAGTGTGATGATTTTGGCCACCATTCTCGAAAGCATCTCGTGATGTTATTTAGTTAGTAGGTATTCTACTCCTGGGTTTTGAACCCCAGATTCACCCTACTTCATGTTGTTAGTATTTGCTAGTTCCCTTAAGATATTAGTAACCTTGTGATAGTCCTCAAGTTCCGTGGTATATCGTTCTTCCAATACCATGAGCCAATACGGCAGAAGTTCTTTTGAACCAAAAGATCACAACCAGAGTGCTCTTGATGAGTTCTTCATTCTATATTGTGACTCTGCCAATTCTATCTCTCTGCATGGGTTATCCGGAAGAAACCTGTTGAACTTAGTTCGACATACCAATCTATGCATCCACAACTCAAAATGTTATATGCTCCTTGAGTTGTCCATTTTCAGCTCTATTCCGACCCTCATCTATCAATTGATAGTCAAGAGTAGGTGTGCAATCATGTTCATCGATGGCAATTATTCTTGTGGTCCGTCAAGCCGTTCTGGTCCAGAATGACTAGGAGAAACAAACTCCAGTACCTCAACCATATCCAGGATTGGGTCAAAGTAGTTGTATTCCACAGATCAAAATGCCAATCCAGTTTTTGTTCTGTTCTACCTTGGGGTATTACCATCTTTATATCAAGAATGTCATGGGAATTGCACCACCTCTTATGAATTCTTGACGCAGTGATACTTCTCGCCATCATCATTCCACTACTAGGAAATGGGCTATAGATGATATGGCCACTAATGGCGCACCAGACATGTGGTGCGCCATTAGTATATACTAATGGCGCACCATGTGTTGGTGCGTCATTAGTGTCCAAATACTAATGGGGACACTAATGGCGCACCACATCCACGGTGCGCCATTAGTAACAAAATTTTTTTTTCATTTTTTTTTCAAAACTAGTAATGGCGCACCAGTGGATAGTGCGCCATTACTAGTTAAACTAGTAATGGCGCACCACATCCACGGTGCGCCACTAGTAAATTATTTTCAAATTTTTTTCCAAATTTTTTTATTTATTTTTTCAAAACTAGTAATGGCGCACCAGTGGACTGTGCGCCATTACTAGTTAAAACTAGTAATGGCGCACTGTCAACTGGTGCGCCATTACTAAGTTTTTTTCAAAAAAAATTCAGAATTTGTTTTTTTTCAAAACTAGTAATGGCGCACCGTATGTGTGGTGCGCCATTACTAGTTTAACTAGTAATGGCGCACCACTCCCACGGTGCGCCATTACTAACTTGGCCCAAAACTACCACCGAATGCACCCCCCCCCCCGGTGGACCGCCTTTTCAGTTTAAAAAAATAAAAGAAAATGATGGAAATGTCAAAAAAATAAAAGAAAATAAGTTTCCCATGTGATATGTGGTCTAGTTGTTGGGAAAATTTACAAATAAGAATTTCGACTTTATTTTCAAAATCTCTCTGAAATTTGTAAAATGGGCATAACTTTTGCATACGATCTCGGATTAAAAAGTTTTCTATATGAAAAATCATCTACTCGAAAAGTTACATCTGAATTTAACGGGTGAACCCCGTTAAACATTTTCAAAATCCCCAAAAACCTAACAGAAAAAAGTTACGGGGCTTTCAAGATCCGGAGGCAAAAAAATCAAAAAAATTCAAACTTACTAGTGGCGCACCGTATGCTCGGTGCGCCACTAGTAACAGAAAAAAAATTGGTTTTGAAAAAAAAATTGAATTATTTTCAAAATATGATACGTAATATGACCGGGAAGTTCGAAATATTTTTTCAAAATTTCATCATACTCATGAACATGAACAAAGTGCTAGACATCAGCAAGGTTTAATAGGATTGATATGATAGATATATCGACATGTGCCTGTGAAGTGAGGTGGTGCTGGGGTTGGATAGAACTATGAAGTTAAGATTAAGAAAAAATAAAAAAAATGAATTTTTAAAAAAAATTGAAAAAAAATATTACTAATGGCGCACTTCTATGTGGTGCACCATTACTAAGTCAGATAGTAATGGCGCACCTCTAGGCATACTAATGGCGCACTTCTATGTGGTGCGCCATTAGTAAAAAAGTCTAGTGGTGTGATACTAATGGCGGACCAGTAGTGTGCAATTAGTAGGCAAAACTAGTGCGCCATTAGTAGGCCTTTTCCTAGTAGTGTTCATTCCTCGGTCCCGTGTTGTTGTAACCGAAATGCTGACAAGTGAATTGTGATGTGTGAAATCAATACTCCGAGCAACTCGTTGCTTTGTAGTAAATGGACAATATTCTCATTCTTAGAGTGTTGATTATTAAATCATCATCCTAAGATTGATCGTGCTACCTAGTCCTTATTTCTGGTGCACTCTTCGATCCATGAGTTTGGATTGTGTCAATCCCTCACTCTTTCGATCATATCGTCTTGCCCTGAAAAGCAAGATTGTTCTCGAGCTTAGAGTCATATTGGTGGTTCATGATTTTCCGGATATCTTCACGGAAGTATCACCAGGTCATCCCCTGACCGATATGGTGAGTTCGTGATCAAGTTGGTTTACCAATAAACCACTCTTTCTCCAAGAATCTGTGTTGGATACCCCTGAGCTAGTTGGTTAAGCTAAACAACAACTTGGAGAGGTGGAAGATAAAAGCTTTGCCGAATTTAGTTCATTCTGAAGGGATATCTTTGCGTTTGTGTGTGTGTGTGTGGATGAAAGGTGATATCTTCATTGATTGGTCCTCTGATCAGTCGTTGGATCTATTGTCTTGCCAAAACTTTGATTTGAGCATGGGCTATCCTCAAATCAAATCAGAATCAACGATGTTCGTAATGTTGTCTTACTCATGGTTTTTCCTCGAGCATACACCGTTATATCTTTTGTTCTGACCAATGCTATCACTTTGTTGACATAATTGTGGAATTCCATCTATATGGAAATCTCGAT
The DNA here is from genome assembly GCF_056163025.1 of Triticum urartu. NCBI lineage: Eukaryota > Viridiplantae > Streptophyta > Magnoliopsida > Poales > Poaceae > Triticum > Triticum urartu. The sequence goes on along the minus strand of NC_141874.1, from coordinate 311,909,507 downwards.
GACTTGTTGTTGAGCCCATCAGCAGCATTTTGTCTCCTCCATTATTCGTGTTGAACATCCAGCTAGTGTTGGCAACTTATATAAGCATTATCTTCATGTTCCGTCCATGAAGCATATGTTGGATGAAAGAAGTGACTTTCTCTGATTCGCGTGCATTTGGTGCAAGTTGCCACCGTGAGTTCGAGAAGGATTGTTTTTGTTTCCCCTGGTACCATCCCAAGTCAGTCATGCATGTACGAAGTATGCTATGGTTTGATAGGCTCGCTACCTCCATTCCATATGTATCTCCTAGTACACCAAGCGACTAACTGATTTGTTCAAGGAGAAGAAGTTCCTTCATAAGAGCTAATCATATGACTTATGCAAGGACTTCGTTATCCGCGATGATGGTTCCCCACTTGAACTCGGTAGTGTTTCGCTGTAAGACTACTACGTGGTCATGCTTGTTTGGGACAGCGTGTTCACATGTTTGTAGCAAAACCGGCTCATGTTTTGGAGCTTACCACATAGTCCATTTCCCGAAAAACCTGCAACGTCATCTCGTCGACTTGTGTTCCAAACTTTCATTTTTCTCTCTAGACTAGATAAGTCTGGAAGGTCAGGCAGATATGATGGTTGGAACTTGAAGGTTGATGTTCTGGCCGACATACCTAGCCAGAAGATCTGTCTTTGTAGTATCTTTGACCTTCTTTCCATGAGGATTTCGTGCGACTTATTCTAGAAGTTGTTCCTTAGGGATCCTTATTCTCTCAGTTTCCTCGATGATTCTATAACCATTCAAACATTGGAAACACTCTTGACTATTGAGTTTTTCCCCAGTTACCAGGATCATTCCTAGCATTTGCATTTTATTCCCAGCTTGCACCTCAGTAATTGTTGTCCAGGATCATCTTCAAAAGTGGTCTTACCATGGGTCCCATCCATCTCCGATGATAAGCAAAATCATCCATTACGTTGTCTTCAACAAGGTAGTCCACATCGTCCACCTAGACCGAGTATGTCATTCTTTCGAACTCCTTCAAACGATCCACTAAGAATTGCCTCAGGCTGGTATGAAGAGTTTCAATGATCTATTGATCAAAAGTAATTCTTTTGCCACCTAAGGGAATAGCTCTATGAGTCACCTCCTCTAAGGTGCCCCATTTGACATGAAGGGCAACTTAACTCCTCGCTACTTGAAACGCATCCACCATCTTCTTAAGCGTGGAAATGTTGCCTACCAAATTGAACTTTGTTATCAGTTTCTCTCCATCCATCTTGAGGTGTGTTTTGTGCCTCAGCTCAAGAGATGTTTCCAACGTCTCACTTCATGAGTTGATTTCGAGTTGCTCGATCTTCAAGAAGATCGATTCCTGTAGAATTTCCTTCTGTTGTCACCATGTTGGAAGAAGATTTCAAAAGCAAAGATGTCAAGATCAATTGGAGAAATGAATCAACATCTTCGAGAAGGGCAAATCGGATCATGAAGATCATGTTAGCTTTGTGACCCCTCTGTCTTCTTACCTCATGTCTTGAATCTCGGGACGAGATTCTTGTTTTAGTAGGGGTGAGTTGTCACATCCCTAGTTTTGGTATGCTCTGAGCTAGCTAGTCATGTGTTGCATCATGTTTAAATTCTTTTGAATCTAAAATGTGGATTGATTAAACCCTAGCACCAGATCAATTCAAATAGGTTCAACATAAAATCATTGTCAATTAACCCAAAATGCACTTTGAAAATGTTCATGATTTCCGATAAAGGTGAAAACCTGTGCCAAAAATGATGAACATATTTTTAGGCCATTATGGATTTTTGAATTAATTCATACCGTATTTAAATTGGAGCATTTAAATACTATTAATATTTTTAAATGCCCCAACAATTATGGAATTAGTTGAGGGCCTCTAGAATAACTATTTTAGTGCCCATAACTATTTTCAGAATTTTTAAAAGTGATTTGGTTTGAAAAACCAAATTAAAACAAATCTGCAAAATAGAAAAACAGAACAAAATTAGAAAACAGAGAGGGAGGGATGCTTACCTGGGCCTCACCTGTGGTGGCCCAGCCCACCTGGCTCGGTGCCAGTCATCCCTAACCTTTGCCAGTAGGCAGAGGAGGGACAACGCACGGCGCGGGCGCGGGCGCCACGCCACTAGACTGCCTACCTACGTCACCTGGCCACCGCGACGCCTCGCATCCTCTCTTCGGCGCCGCCTCGACTCCCTCGTTCGTTCCCCTCTCCCTCTGGACGCGCTTCCCCCCTCCTCTGCTCTCTCCCCGAGCGGAGCTCGCTGACGCCGCCGCCACAGCCATGGCTACAGGCCACCACCTGCCCAACCAGTGAGATCACGAGGTCCGCCATAACGCCGTGGAGCTACATGCCGACGTAGGTGCCCATGGGAGCCCTGCAGCATCGTCCCCGATCTCATCTTGAACCTCCGGCCGCCGACAACCTCACCGTCGATTCGCAATGTCGGGTGCCTTCCCAAGTCTTTTGAGACCTCCGTCGACCCCGCGGTGAGCTCCTCCACCGTTTCCCCATGACCCCGTGGTCTATATCTCGCCGTAGACATCGTCCCCATGAGCTCCGAAGATCCTGCCGCAGGCCATCTTCACCACCGTGGGCAACCACACGTCGCACCTGAGAACATAGGCGTGCTCAGTGCCTTCCTAGGAGGCCGCAGACCACACTAGCTCGATCTGAGACGCGCTGTAGTGCCAAACCCGCTGATGCCCGAGCTCCGGCCACCGCATACCTCACCGCCGGCGCTATTTTCGGCCACTTCAGGTCACATCGCTTACACTGTTGGATGTGCGCGAGCGCCTGGAACCCACAGAGCCTCTCCACGCGGCGTTTGGTCACCGGAGCGCGAAACCTGCAGCCCTCCGCCGCCGCGGCACCTCGCCGGCGGCCTAACTCTGGCGAAGCCGACGTGTCACCGCCATTAGCACCAATGACGGGGCTAACTACCCTCCTCTATCACTGACTACTGGGCCCCACGGACTAATGAACCTTGCTATGCTCCTGTTTAGACTAAACTAACCCCACGGGCCCCACAGGTCAGTTTGACCTGGCCACGTCACCTGTTGACCGGCCCCACACGTCAGTGCTGACCTGCTGACGTGGCTGTTGACCCGACCCCACCTATCAGCGACACTAACGAGCACTGGGTCACTGACTAGTGGACCCCACTGGTCAGTTTGACCTAGACCGTTCCCTGTTGACTCGCTTATGTCATGCTGACGTTATGCTGACGCGTTAAATCATTTACTGGATTTTGCTTAATTCTAAATAATCCAGGAAAATCCAAAAAATGATTTAAACTTCTATAAATCATGGAAATTCAACCATAACTCCAAATGAAATAATTCATATACGAAAAATTATCAGAAAAATCCAATCTATCCATTTATGCCACTTGCATGCATGTTCAACCAACTTATACCCCTTGTATAAGTGAAAACATGATAATGGCATTTTAAATACCCTTTATGGAGTTTGCATATGAACCCTTGGTTCATAGGGACTTCATTTAAATTGTTGCTAGATGCATTAGCACAAATCACAACATATTGACATGTCATGATCATGCATCATATTGTGCATTGCATTGATTGTATTCTTTCTGTGTTTGTCGGTGATTGTTCCCCCTCGGTAGACGTATGTTTCGACGATGTGATCAATGACACCGATGAAGAGCTATATCATCTTCAGAAGTGCCAGGCAAGCAAAACCCGCTTGTTCATTATGATACAATCCCACTCTCTCGCTCCTGCTCTCTTTTACTGCATTAGGAAAACACCGATTCAACTGTTACATGGTGCGGTAGTTGAACCCCTTTCCTCTGCATGACCTCTCATTTCCATAGTAAATAGATAAATTGGAATGTGGTGAACATGTCCTACTGTTGAGAGCTAAGTGTGTGAACACGATTTGGTAAAGGTAGTGGTGAGAGGCCATGTACGAGTACATGGTGGGTTGTCTCATTTCAGCCGTCCTCAGGAACTGAGTTCTGTGTTTGTGATCCATTAACAGTTACTACCACGCATTGGAGTGCTTAAGTGCCTGTCAGGACCCCGATTCCAAGTAACATCGATCTAGCCGGTAACACCTCATATCAAATTGCGGCCTCACGCACGGTATCCCCACGGTTGTCGCCTTACCATGTCCCGGGACCGTTTGCGCCTTTTGGCTCACGTATATGATAGTGTCGCTAGCATTCATATGACAAGAGAACCCGGGCCGACATGGCTAGTCGTGAACCCAAAGCGGCACAGACGTATGGGGACAGGCATACATGAATCACATCGAGCATGTCGGTCATCAGCGAGTGAATCCACGCTGTAGCACTGGGCTAACAGGACTCTGGGGAACCCGGGCTGTAGCAGGCTAGGTAGGACTCCGGAAGTCACCGCGTGACATTTCCCGGAAGGGACAGCCATAGGAACAAAGTGAAACACATGCCGGCCAGTCAAGTGTCCTGAGCAGTAGTGCTGGGCTAGCAGGACTCCGGTGAACCGGGCTGTAGCGGACTACTATGGCTCATGGAAGCACTATTCGACATTTCCCCATAAGAGAGGCTGCCAAGGATAAACATCTAGATTGTCGGATCCCACACATACCAAGCATTTCAATCATACACACAATATGCTCGATATGTGTAAATACAACATGGCATCACAACATAACTCTACGCACTACTAGGAAAAGGCATGCTAGTGGCGCACCGAATTTTCCTTCTAATGGTGCACTACCGGTGCGCCACTTGCATCATGCCATTAGAATTAAATTCTAATGGCGCACCACCAGTGCGCCATTAGTATCTGGTGTTCTAATGGCGCACCAGGTAGTGCGCCATTAGTATAGCCTGCAGTGCGCCATTAGAATGCCTCCCAGGGGGCCATTTGTACCCATGTGCTTTGGCATTCTAATGGCGCACCAGCAGTTAATGCGCCATTAGTGTGATGATCACAGTGCGCCATTATTGTCTTGTGTGGTACGCCATTAGTATGAATATTAGGTTTTTTTTTGCTTTTCTGATTTTTGCACAGGTTACAAAATATATTATTGGACAGAATATAGACAGCAGCACACAGCAACATCAGATTCATCGAATACAATAGAAGATTAGTCTCCGAATACAATTCATCATATTAGTCTCCGAATTCAAAAGACCGAATAAAGATAAAACATTACAAGTCTCAAGACCGCGAGTATCGAGTTTGCCTTCACATTACAAGTCAATATCGATCATCTAAACTACCATCACATAGAAGAGAGCTGTGGTCATCACGATGAGCATCATCGCGATCAAACTGGTCTTCATCCGGTTCCTCCAACGCTCCCTCCTCTCTCCCTCTAGATAGCGGGCGTATCTACATTCGGCCTCCGCCCTAATGGTGTACCCTTTGTAATTGTTACCGCTAAAACGGGGAACCTGTTTCCGACACTCCTCCCAGTCATCATAGACTACGGGAACCTTACCCTTGTACACGACATACGACGGCATCTCTATGCACAAGCCAAACAACAGACAATACATAAGCAATATGTATGTATGCAACAAAAGGATCGGAAGAGAAAATCAAGACATGAATAGCACGATTCATGGTCCTACTAATAAATAGCATCGATTACATCTAAGTTGAACGACTGTCCAAACCAAAGAGACATACGAATTCATTAAAGTATACGACTGTCCAATCAATGTTTCAGAACTACACATCACTACTTTTGACTCGACTCATCAGACAGGAATGTGGATGAAGCCGCCGTCTGTCGTGATGGTCATGAAATCGCGGTCGTTGTCACCCTGCATTTGTAGCATTTCATCTATCTCACTGTTGGACGGTTGATATCTGAGGAAGAACTGCCCCGAGGTATGAAGGACATCTTGATGGATGATGTCCGCAAACTCCGACTGGATGCGAAAGAATTCTTGTCTAAGGTCCGCGTCCTGGACTGCCGACAAGCTCGCGGCCCAATCATTGAGATTATCTGGTAGCAGAAGTTGATGATGGTCCCTTACGATCGCCCGCATGTGATGGAGGGCGTAGTAGGCATCCTTCTGACCGCCAGGCGGCTGCTTGACGCAGCAGAACTTCGTATTGTGTGAGAACATGTGCTTGCCGTACTTACGAACTGCCCTGGTGAAGGTGCCTCCAGATTTGGCGTAGGTGGGGAGAACATCATCAAGAACTTTCTTGAAATTTGTGTAGTCTATCTTGGAGCTACGGTTCGGGTCTAAATACGTGGCCATGGAGTATTTCGGGCTTAAGAGCATGAGTGTGCAATGTGTGTCACTGCACAGAACACGGAATGTTAGAAAAAAAAAAGAACGATCGAAATCTAAGAAATCATATGTTACGGGGCGGTTAAGGGATGACTTACTCGGGAAAGTAAGCCACAAGGAAGTTATCCTTATCTGGGTTTGCCAGAATGACTCCTTCGAGGTGTGAACTCGCAACTTGGCGGTCCCCAGCATTGCTCAAGTGCTTGGCATGCATGTAGAAGGGGTCGACTATCATGATGTCCAGGGTCTTGTCTCTAATGATCCACATCTCCATACTCAGCGAAAACAGCCGAACGAAGGTGTAGTGCAGCGGATGAAGGTTAAACATAGCAAAGATGTCATCAAACCGCAGGACGATCGTACCCCTGATGTCGCCATCCACAAAGCCCTTGCCCTCTGGCACCTTGGGCATGAAAACCGGGTATGCCACATCCTTCTCTCTCAGACGCTGCTTCTCCAAAGAAAGAACACTGTCGTGCAGACTCCGCATAGCACCGGTTGCAGCATTCAGCATATTTGGCGGTAGCATCGCCCTACCCGCCACATGAACCCTCCTCGAGATATCGTTAGGTGAAAGTGGCCCGTCCTGAGCATGGATCGAACTCAGTGCCGGCTGGCTCGCACCAGCGCCCTTGTTAGTCTTTCGTTTCTGTCCCTTCTTCTTGATCTCCTGTAATGGGACCGAGTTCTGCTCACAGACCGCCTTCTTGAGCACGTTGGGGATGATAATATTTCCCACCTCAGCTATCTGAGGCTCGGTGAAGGCGGGAGCTAGAGGCGTGTCCTGAGAACTGAACGCCAGACGACACCTGTTGCAATTGGATTTCTCCACCGTACCAGCTAGATCGCGGTCGTCTTGGTTGGGTTCTTGAGAAAGAGGCTCGCAGAACTCGTCAGCGTACCCATGTTCGGAAAAGTACTTATCAACTTTGGTAAATGTACCGTCGTCGTTGTCATCGCCGTCCGGATCCTGTGCCATAGGGCTGTCCGGATCCTGTGCCATAGGGATGTCCGGCAGGTCCGGTAGCGTTGCGGCGTTCTTGCCATGGCTTGGCGCCGGCACGACTGGCAGTCTTGTCTGTGGGGTGGTGTCCCCCGCCCCCAAACGAATCAGGCTCTTCGGCCAAAGCAGGGGCCAGTTTACGCAGGTGCTGAGGGTCATCTCATCTTCTTCGTCGGCCCAGCGGGTCGAATCGGAGGTAACAGCTCGTCGCAGCCTGGCAACACCCGAACCACTTCAACCCTATACATTGTGGGTGGCATCGGATTACCGTGGAACATGGGGTTGCCCGGTTGAACGATTCTGCCCTTGGCGACATCGACCCACTCGGCGCCCACGAAGTGCAGAAGAGTGCAAGGAACGTCGGCGGTGCCCTGCGAAAACATGTACAGGGCGTCAGGGATGCCCAGTCAAAGGCAAGGAGATGAAGTTATCGGCCGAGAGGCTTAGTTACCGTGATGCCATCGAGCTCGGCTAATGTCGAGGCACCGCCAACGGCAGGCGTGCAACTGACAGAGGGGGCGCTTGCTGGCGAGGTGCCGGCCGGCGTACACCCGGGTGCATTAAGCTCCAATGCCCGTGCCGGCGCCGGAGACACGAATACCGCCTCCGCCGGAGACACCAATGGTGCCGCCGCCGGAGACACCAATGGAGCCGCCTACGCGCTGTGCGAGTTGCTGGCCGTGAAGGTGGGAACCGGGGGAGGCCCCTGTTGGCCGCCCGCAATCCACGTCGTCAGCCCATGAATCAACGTACGCACCATGGCGTTGAGCGTCGTTCCAAGTTGTTTTTGCACTTGCTCTTTGATAAGCTCCGGAATCCGCGGCACTTGTGCCTTGAGTTCTTCAACCTCGCGCGTCTAGCTTTCCGAGCTGGTCTTTTTCTCCTTCCGCACACCAGCGGTATAGTATGACCCCCATTTTGTGGACAAGACTTTGCAGGCCACACGACCAGCTGACGTCGGCTTAGTGAGCTTATCCTTGTTTTTCATTACGTTCAACGCCCTATTTAAAGGGGTGTCGAAAGGGGAGCTCTTAGACGACCCCGCGCTACTGCTTTCAGTGTCCTGCGAAAGGAACGTGAACCATTTAGAAATATTGGGGATTAATTAGAGTGCAACCATATGGAGCTAATTACGTGGGGGTGTATTCCTTACCAGAAGAAGCTCAAGCGCCCTGGTCTTCGGATCCGTGGTAAGCTCCTTTGTTATCGGGTCCTCCTTGTACCGGGCCCTGACATAGTTCCTGGTCTGCTTGTCACCGCTGTATTTCTCGAAGCGGGGCGGTAGGCCTTGCTCGGCACGCTCCGCGTCCTCCTTGTCCCATATAGGCTCCGCCACTCTGTAACCGCCGGGACCTAGTTTCTGTTCCCCTAAGTTCAACTCCCGGATTTCTTTCCCCCACTGACTTGATTCGGAGGTTGCACTGCTCTCGCACTTGATCTTGAACTCCTTGTACTCATCTTCGCTCATCAAAGGATATTTCGCCTTGATCTTCTCATAACTAACACCTTTATCAATCATTCTCTTCACCGTGCTTTTCCAAGTAGACAGGGTCGTGCTCATCTTTGTGAGGGCGGCACTGTTCACTTTATTCCCTGAGAGACGTGTGTTTTCAAATTCGGCGGGGTACTTGTATCGTTGGTGCAGCTTCGTGAAGAGGAGGTTGCGCAAATTCCCTCGGTCCTTATGCCTAAGGTTCTCGGTGTTGATCGAGACGGTGCTCCGGAGAATGCACCCGAGCTGAACCGAGTACCCCTTGACTATATGTTTGGGCTCCGTTGGATTCCCTTCGGAGTCCACTTGAGTGAATTCCTCCTTGACGGTGCGGAGCGCATTCGGGCACCGGTCCTTCCTTTGCTTCTTCGGTTGGCTGCCATCTGTGTGTGCGCCACCATCATCAATGGTGGCATCCTCGGCGGCACCATCAGTGGTGTCATCCCCGACGCCACTAGGGGTAGTGTAATCAGGATCGGTGTCTTCCGCGGCGTCCTCATAGCGGTGAGGTTGTTCCTCCATCTCCTGGGACAGCTCCCAGAATTGCTTGCCGCCCGAACCACCGGCCTCATCGTTGTGGGCCATGTTTCGCTCTAAATAGGAAAAAAGTTTGGTCAAAAAGTTGGTTATTGTCAAGGAACAAGATCATGGTCTCATCATTTAGGGTTTGTCGACACCGAGGCACCCTAAAAGCCTAAGCTTTCATCATTTAGGGTTTGTCAACGCCGAGGCACCCTAAAAGCCTAAGCGTACATCATTTTGGTTCTCATCGACACCGAGGCATCCGGGGCAGCCAAGTTAAGTTTTCATCATTTAGTGTTTATCAATGCCGAGGCACCCTAGGTTCGGCCTAATCACTTGGCACTAATCACTTGGCTCTATTGCCACCTATGGTTTAATACAGCAAGAATAAAGGGGCAGTTGATCCTACTTAATTAAGTACTAAGATACCCCGGCCCATGCATTAGTAGCAAGTACCTCATATGTCCAATTTTTAGCAAAGTCATGCTAAAATTCACGGAAAATTTCAGCATGACCTTTGCTGAAAATAGGACATATGGAGTACCCGAATTTGCCGGAACGGAAGTTAATCGACATTCCGGCAAACTCAAGGGCCTCTCGGGGTACCTGCAAAATCATCACGACACGAAGGGCCTCTCAAGGGCCTCAAGCAGCAGCGGCGTCTCCTTGGACCCCATTTTTTTTTGCTAAATTTCTTTGAGCAACAATCAGAGCAGAAAATTCAGGATATTTCTATACAACAACACTGTAAAGATGAAGAACACTTCTACAGCAACCCATTTATATACAATAGAATCTTTGGTCATACCAATTTCTGAAACAATTCAAATCTGAACTGTATCTTTGGTCATACAAATCTCTGAACCTATACAAATCTGAAATATATATTTGGTCATACAAATTTATGGAACTAATCAAATATGAACTGTATCTTTGGTCATACAAATCTCTGAAAATTTTCTAAATCTGTGGTCATACAAATTTATGGAACTAATCAAATTCTGGATTCAGAAGTTGGACTTCAAAAATCTTTCATGCAAATTACTTGAAGTATTGAAGTTAAATTGTTTTCAATCTGTCCAGATATTGTCAGTGACAATTAGGGTCATTCAGAAAGATGCTGAAGAGAAGAAATTAACTATGTATAGTTTATTCTTTTTGTACCAGGAACTATTTTAGTTTATTATTTATTGTACCAGGGAGGAATATAACAATCTTTTTTGGTATATATCAGGTTTTGGCTACATTTGCAAATGCATTCCATGTACTACAACCCTCGAGTCATCTGATGTTCCTGAATCATTGTAGTTTAGGCACCATACAAGATTGTTAGTTCAATGTGCTTTATATCCTAGTTATACTACTACAGGAAAGGAGGATCATCATACACATATATATGTATAGCAATTGACAGGAGCTTCATCATGTTTAGTAACAACAATACATATATAGCAATTGGAAGCAAACAGATGTACACATAAGATAGAAATGTAGTGCTGAAAGTTTAATGCTGACAAAAGACTTGCTGAAATAGTGAAAAATATGGAGTCACCAAGCTGGCTAAGAAACTCCCAAAGTCCACTAGCAAATCCAAGATCTAATCCTGTTACACACATCATAACAATTTAAGATAATTAGGATAAGGATAGTAGGAAATGAAAAAGAAAGAGCTCAAAAAACAATCACAACAGAAAAATAATAAAAACCTAGTCCTAGAAGAAAATAAATCCTAAAAGAAAAGAAATCCTAAAATCTGGAGCAAGTCCTAGCAGTAGTAGTCCAAATAAAAGGTAACAATGATATTGCAGGAATAGACCTTCCTAAAATAGGAATGATAATCTACTGTCAATAACCATTGAATAAAACAGATTTACCAACAAAATCTAAAAGGACACCTGCCTATCAGATTCAAACAGTTTATCATTTTCTAAAGCCATAAGCACAACAATCATGATCAGAACTAACACTACTTCAGACAAATAAGCAATTAAGCGCCAAAAAAGCAAATAAACACTAATCAGCAGGCACTCTCCTACTACAGCTAACCAAATAATCAGTACTAATACAGCTAACAATGGCATAGCATGGTTAATAAGGCCACCGATTTACCTACCAACATCATTTGAAGCAAGGATAAGGACCCAAATAATCAGTACTAATACATAGGACAGTAGTTCGACAATTCTATCAAGAAATCATAACAGAGCACTAATTCCTTAGTCATCCTCCAGGAACACTACTGAACAATTTATAAGGACCAAAAACAATATCTAGGAGCACCAATTTGTATGACCAAATGGTAGCTACATGTATGGAAATCTTAACAACATGTGATTTGCACGCATCTATCTATAATGGCCATTAGTTATATCTCTATCTGAGAAACCTTAGGAACCCTATGGTTAATTGAAGATAAGCATGGCAGGAATTGAAGGTATGGCAGCAAACTGACAACAAGAAGCAGCAGCCGCGTGACGGCGGCGGCAGCAACGCACGAGCACGTGGGGCCCGGCGTCCGCGCACGAGCGCGCGGGAAAGGCGGTCGCAAGAAGCAGCAGCAGCGGCACGACGGGGCGGCAGCGGCGAGCTCCTGCTCCTAACCCTAGGTCGCCGCCCCGTGGGGGCATGGGGATGAGCGGGGGAGAGAGGGAGGGAGGGACAGAGACTAACCGTCATTGATGAGCAGCAGCCGCGCGGGGAGGCTTGCGCCGCCATCGAGGAGCGCGTTCGTCGAGCAGATACCTCCACAGACGGTGAGGCCGCGGTGGCCGGAGGTGGAAGAAGGCGCAGACGGCGAGGAGGAGTCCGGCGAGGGTCGGGGCGGCGGGCGCGGGGGTGGCGTGGGTGGAGTCCGGTAAGGGTCGGGGCGGCGGCGTCGTGGGTCGGGGTAGCGCGCGGGTGGATCCGGTGGCGATGGAGAGAGGGTCGAAGGGGATCTGGCGAGGGAGAGGGAGGATAGCTAGGTGGAGGGTTCTAATGGCGCACCACCCAGCCGTGCGCCACAAGTATGACTATTCTAATGGCGCACCTCCCCTCGGTGCACCATTAGAATTTTGTTTTAATCTAGCCCACTAACCATATCTACAGCCTAACCCTATCTACAAAAGAACCCACCCACTAGCCTGACTCGTCAGCATGCAGCACACACACCAGGAGGTCCTGGGTTCGATTCCCAGGCCCCCAATATTTTTTTATGCATTTTAAATGCTGTTTTTGATATTTATTTGTGTTTAAATATGTTCAAACTTGTTTAAATCATAACAGTAATATTTTTTTATAAAAACAGTAATAATTTTTTTAAAAATATGTTCAAATTTTTTACTTGAAAATATCATCGGCGGCGGCGGTGGAGCGGGGGAGGGTGCGGGGGGTGCCCGTTGGCGGCGGTGGAGCGGGGGAGGGTGTGGGGGGCCGGGTGCTCGTCGGCGGCGGTGGAGCGGGGGATGGTTGCGGTGGGTCGTTGGCGGCGGTGGAGCTAGCGGGGGAGGGTGCGGGTGGGATCGAGATGGAGGGGGATTGAGATCGAGATGGAGGGGGAATCGAGATCGAGATGGAGGGGGATCGAGATCAAGTGTCCTCATGAATTCAAAAAGTGCCCATGAAATTTAAAAATATTCATGATATCAAAAAGTGCCCATGAAATACAATCGAGAAATGAACACTACGATTTAAATACAAGCGATCTTAGCTAGCTATCTGTTCACAATCTTCTTGCCCTTCTTTTTCGCAAATGGAGTTCTTCTGTGGAATGGACGTCCTTTAGGTAGGGTGGTCCTGCTTCTTCTTGTGGTGTGTGCTGCTACTTCGTCGTCGTCGTCATGTTCGATCTTCGGATCGCCGTACTTGTCGAAGTCTTGCTCGTTGGCTACTCCATCCATTCCGATGATCTTCCTTTTGCCTCTCCTCACGACAACACAACTGGGCTTTGACGGGTCGGTAATGAAGAAGCATTGGTCCACTTGGGAACCCAGTACCCATGGCTCATTTTTTGCGGTGACGTTTGCGCCCACAGTCTTGGATTTGGCTTCGGGTATAACCATGGTGGTGAAATACCGGTCTTCTTTTAGGACACTCTTGGCCCATCTAACACGGAACATCGGGACCTTCTCTCCAATGTAGCTCAACTCCCAGATCTCCTCGATCCTTCCGTAGTATCTGTCCTTGTCGTTACGGGTGTAGGATTCCATCGTTACCACGGAGTTCCGATAACCATCCCTCTTCATGTCCTTGTCCTTGGTGTAGAATGTGTAGCCGTTGATATCGTACGCCTCATAGGTCATCAGGTTGTGCTCGGCGCCCTGTGACAAGGCGAATATGAGTTGTTCTTCCGCGGAAGAATCTTCATGTAAAGGGTACGATAGAAGCTTCTGCTTGAACCAACGCGTGAACCATGATTTGTGCTCTTTGAGTATATCTCCGTCTGTCCTCTGTTGGCCTCGGTCATTGTACGAAATATCTTGTTGTGGAGAAGATGGCCGAAAGCTTGGAGAAGACGGCCGAAAGCATGGAGAAGGAGGTGGAGGGAATGAAGTGGGGAAAGTGAGTGGGTAGGTGTGGGGCTGTCCAAAATATCTTGTTGGGGTCCCAGGTTACTAATGGCGCACCACCAGCAAATGCGCCATTAGTAACCCTGGTTACTAATGGCGCACCCGGAGGTGGTCCGCCATTAGTAGTTTTGCAAAAAAATAAAAAATAATAAATATATATACTAATGGCGCACCGGGTAATTGTGCGCCATTACTAGTTTAAACTAGTAATGGCGCACTATGAAACGATGCACCATTAGTAGTTTTGCAAAAAAAAAAAGAATAATTTTTTTTACAGTAATGGCGCACTGTCTGCTTGGTGCGCCATTACTACTTAGAACTAGTAATGGCGCACTTCGACCTGATGCGCCATTAGTATGTATGGAAAAATGAAAAATAATAATAATTTAATACTAGTGGCGCACCCTGTTTCTGGTGCGCCATTAGTGTCTTCCACACTAATGGCGCATCACCAACCGGTGCGCCATTAGTATATAGTAGTGGCGCACTGCTTCCATGGTGCGCCATTAGTATCAATCCTATCTATAGCCCTTTTCCTAGTAGTGACGACTCAAGTATTTATTCATTAGGCTCCGAGGAGCGAGATATTACAAACATGGGTCTCATGACCCAACAATCATAGCATACAATTCAAGCACATGCGGAAGCTTAACATGTCTGAGTACAGACATCTACAAATGAAAAAGGCTGAGAAGCCTGACTATCTACCAGATCCTGCCGAGGGCACAAGATCGTAGCTGAGGTATCAAGCTAAACATCGAAGTCCACGCGATACTACTAGCAAGACTGAAGTCTCTCTGCAAAACATAAATTAAGCAAACGTGAGTACAAGAGTACTCAGCAAGACATACATCAGAACTAGCTACATATGCATCGGTATCAACAAGGGGGGGGGGGAGTTTCACTGCAGCAAGCCAGCTTTGACTCTGTGGCTAACCTGAACTACGACTGCAAGTAACTCTTTTGAGGTGGCGCACACGAGTCCACATATTCACCATTCAATACACCACTATGGATCCGCTCCCATCTCCCTACGAGAAGGCCATCCATAGCACTCACACTTATCTTGCGAGTTTTAGAGTATCCACTTTCACTTGTCTATGAACTATTATAGGCAACCCAGAAGTCCTTTACCACGAATGCGGCTATTCGAATAGTTTTATACCCTACAGGGGTGTACTTCGTCACACATGTTTCCACCACTTGGCATCTGCACACGACATGTGCTCGGCAAACTTCAAGTGAAAGCCGACGTGGGTGTAGACCACGACCTGACTAACCGCACAAGTCTCTAGTCTAGGTTTATCGCTTATTCGGGTTCCATCCGCGAGGAGATCCTGCTGGATTTTCGCTCACAACCCCAAACGATGTGTGCAGGGTTTGCGAGACACCAAACGGGCGCCCGGTACACTGTGCCACGGTGTATCTACCGCATCATAGCCCACCCCTAGGGTCAGCTCTACGCACGGCCGCCAACACATATCCTATAAACACCAGAAACTAGTTGCAACTCCTGGACGGAGGACAAGAGGGGTCAGTAAGTCGAGCGGGGTCATATTTCAGGACCCAATGTGTGGTAGTAGCTGTTTCATGGATCACAAACATAGAACTCAGTTCCTAAGGACAGCTTTAATGAAGCAACCCACCGTGTACTCCTACATGGCCTCTCATCGATACCTTTACCAAATCATGTTCACACACTTAGCTCTCAACAGTAGGACATGTTCACACACCTCCGATTCATCCCCGATGAATCAGACCTGACATAATTCTATGCAATAGCAGGCATGACAAACAAGCATGAATGAGTAGACACATCAGGGCTCAAACAATTCCTACTCATGCTAGTGGGTTTCATCTATTTACTTTGGGAATGACAGGTCATGCAGAGGATAAGGGGTTCAACTACCGTAGCAAGTAACAGATGAATTGTTGTTGTCCTAATGCAGTAAAAGAGAGCAAGAGCGAGAGAGTGGGATTGTATCGGTATATCTCTTCATCGGTGTCAATGATCACATCGTCGAAGTAACGTCTACTAAGAGGGGACAAATACCGGCAACAGAAAGAAACACAATCAATGCAATGCACAATATGATGCATGATCATGACATGTCAATATGTTGTGTTTTGAGCTAATGCAACTAGCAACATGTTAAATGGAGTTGGTTTGAACCTTAGGTTCAAATTCAAACTCCATATGTGAGGGTTCAAATGCCATTTATATGATTTGGCCTAAACAGCAGCCATAAGTTGTTCCAACATGCATGAAACCAGTACAGATGGATAGATTGGATTTTTCTGATCATTTGTCATATATAATTTATTTGATTTGGAGCTACGGTTGATTCACTATGAATTTTAGAAGTTTTAACTATTTTCTGGCATTTCCTGTAAAAGAATAAATCCAGAAAAAGGAGTTACTGCATCAGCACTGCATCACTGTGACGTCAGCTGGTCAACAGGGTCGCCTAGAGTCAAACCTGACGGCTGGGACCCACGGGTTAGTGTAACATGGCTGGTTTGGGTGGATGACATATGGGACCAGTCAACGACCACGTCAGCAAAGTCAATGCTGACGTGTGGGTCCCATTGGGTTATGAACTAATCTAAACAGGAAATTAAATTAAACTAAACAGGAACAGGGCCCACATGGCAGTGGCACTAGGGGTGGTTTAGCTGGGTCATTAGTGGCTAATGACGAGCCACGACATTAGTCGCCGAAGTTTCGCCGGCGTCGACCTTTTCGCGCGGCGGAGATCGTCGGGATCTCGCTACAGCCCACGGTTTGAGGCGGGGTTTGCTCCAACGGATTGCTGGCGCTCTCGCGCATCTAGTGGTGGTAGCAGCAGCAGCTGGGATGGCCGGAGTTGATGGCGGCGAGCACTTCCACGGCGGCCGGAGTATGGGCACGCTCGGACACAACGTTTTGGTGCACGGGAGGACGAGCTGCGGGTTGCAACGGAGTCCTGCGGACTCGCTGAGCACGGTGGTGCGCTCGGTTGCGGCTCTAGGTGGCAGTGGCCACGACGGCGACATGGCTGGGCGGCGGTGAGCTCTCGGGTCCGGCAGAAATAGCAGCTAGAGCGGCCAAACGGCATGGGAAGAAGAGGGGAACGGGTCAGCGGCTCACCGCGAGTCCAGCGAGCGCGAGGGCGAGGCCGGGGATGCTCTGTGGGCGGCGAATCGAGCAATGGCAGCCGTCAGTGCAGAGGACGAAGATGGCATCGAGGACGGTGTTGCAGGGCTTCCGGCAGGGCGTGGCGTGGTGGGGAGGAAGAGGGGGTTGAGGTGGAGCTTCTGAGCGCTTCGGCGAGGCGAGGCAGTGGCTGTGGCCACGGAAACAGCGAGCAGCGGTGATGGCTGCGCTCGGGCATGAGAGGGAGAGAGAGCAGAGGAGGGGGAGGAGCATGGGGAGAGTGAGAGAGCGGTCGGGGCGGCGTGGTGTCGCGAGGGAGGCCCAGGCCAACGAGGGGGAAGCGGCAGGAAGCAGGAGGTGGCACGGGCGCGTGCCGGCGTGCGGCGATCACTCGCCTCGCCTCCTTCTGGCACGAGGTGGAGGATGACTGGCAGATGGGCCTGGTGGGCTGCTACAGTGCCAGGCCGGCCAGGTAAGGCCCAGGTGAGGTTTCTGTCTTTCTATTTCTCTTACTTTTTTCTATTTTTACTCCTTTGTTTTGATTTAGTTTCTAAACCAAATCATTTTTGTAGCATCTGAAAATTATCATGTGGCCTGATCCAACATATTCAGAGCCACTCACAAGTTTTCAGAATTATTGGAGTTATAAAAGTATTGATAGGAATTTATATCTCCAATTCAAATAAGTATTGACTTAATTCAAAGACCCAAATAAATATTTCTGTGATTCCAAAAATATTGGTTTGAATTTTACCTCTTGCCAATATTTTCAGAAATGAACAGGAACATTTTCTTGGGTTTATTTGAAGCAATTTTTTAATGTTGATCATTTATAGAAATGATTTCTGAGGCTTTTCACTTTCCCCAATTCAACTTTCATAATTTTAAACATGATGCAAGAAGATTGATGCAAGGACAAGTAGTGACTAGCTAGGGATGTGACAACTCACCCCCACTATACAAGAATCTTGTCCCGAGATTCAAGACGTGAGGTAAGGTAAAAGGTGGTCACAAAACTATCACAATCCTCATGATCGATTTGCCCTTCTGGTAGCTGTTGATACATTGCATCATAATGATCTTGATGTCCTTGCCTTCGAGATCTTTATCCAACACGATGACGACAAAAGAAAACTCTATAGAAAACGATATCCTCAAAGATCGAGCAATTCACGATCAACTCTGGGATGAGACACAGTAACTCTCTCGAGTTGAGACACAAACACACATCAAGAGGTTTGGAAGAAACAGATGGCGAAGGTTCGATTTGGTAGGCAACAATCCCACGCCTAAATAGATGGCGAGGGGGTTCCAAGGTAGCGAGGAGTTAAGTTGCCCAAGATACCATAACGAGACATCTTAGGGGAGATGACTCGTAGAGTTATTGCCTTGAGTGGCAAAAAGAATTACTTTTGATACAAAGATCATTGAAACTCTCTATACTAGACTAAGGCAATTCATAATGGATCGTTTAAAGGAGTTCAAAGGAATGACATACTCGGCTAGAATGGATGATGTGAACTACTTTGTTGAAGACAACGCAAGGGATGATTTTGCTTGCGCGTGCTCTCAAGAACTTGAGGATTTCCATATTCATCAAGGTTATACCAACATCCAAGTCGAGGATCCTGGCAACACATCTTACTACCTTGACGAATAGTGATGGACAATGCAGATGCATAAAAAGACAACCCTTTCTCAGATTTCTCCTTAGCAAGGCCAAGGGAACGAAATCTGGATGATCGACCGAGAGACATTTAGCACTCCGCTTCTAATGTTCGCCTTGATGTACTGGTTACCATGGTCATGCTTTAAAGCATCAACATAGCCATCAAGTAGTGGTCGGACTTCGGAATACAAAGGATCCATAAGGAACAACTTCTGGAGTAAATCCTACGAAATCCTTAAGGAGAGGTGGCCAACTTCTTCAATCAAGATACTACAATATTAGATCTTCCGACTTGGTGTGTCAGCCACGACATCCACTTTACCGGGTTACACAGAGACCAATATTATAGCTCTTGGAAAAACGTTCCAACCATCATATCTGCCTAAGATTCAGATCTGGTTGGTGTCAGGATATTCTAGACTCATCGAGTCTAGAAAGAAAAATGATAGTTTGCAACAGGAATCGACGAATCGATGAATCGACGTTGCGAGATTCTCGGGAAATGGACTATGGTAGTAAGCTCCAAAATATGAGCTGGTTTTGCTACAAACAGGTGAACACATTGTCCGAGGCAAGCGTGACCACATGGTAGTCTTCTAATAAAATACTGCCAAGTTCAGGTAGGGGAACCGTCATCGAGGGTAATGAAGTCCTAACATAAGTCATGATTCTTAAGAAGGAACTTCTCCTTGAACAACTCAATCAGTGGCTTGGTGTGCTAGGGATACATATAGAATGAAGGTTGCAAGTCTCCAAATCACAGAATACTTCGCACGTATGCATGACTAATTTGGGATGGTTCCAGAGGAAGCAAAATAAACTTCCTCAAATCCACGGCGGCAACTTGCATCAAATGCACATGATTCAAAGGAAGTCACTTCTTTCATCCAAGCGTATGCTTCATGAGCTAGCATGAAGAAATGCTTACAAAAGTTTCCAACACTAGCTTAATGTTCAACATGAATCATGGAGGAGATAAGATGCTACTGATGGGCTGAACAACAACTCATCGGGATTTCCATATCACTGGAATTCTAGCATTATGTGAACAAGGTGATAGCACTGGTCAGTCCCAAAGATATAATGGTGCATGCTCGAGGGGTCAACCACGAGTAAGACAACATTACGAATATTGTTGGTTCTGATTTGATTTGACAATAGCCCATACTCAAATCAAGGTTTGGACAAAACAATAGATCCAATAACTGATCAGGAGGACCAATCGATGAAGATATCATCTTTCTTCAACACACACACACAAGGATATCCCTTTGGAATGAACTAATTCCGACAAGCTTTTCTTCCAACTCTCCAAGTTGTTGTTTGGCTTAACCAACTAGCTCAGGGATATCCAACATAGATTCTTAAAGAAAGAGTGGTTTATTGGAAAACCAACTTGATCACGAACTCAACATATCGGTCAGGTGACAACCTGGTAATACTTCCGAGAAGATATTCGGAACATCACGAACCACCGATATGTTATTAAGCTCGATAACAATCTTTCTTTTCATAGCAAGATGATATGATCAAATAAGCAAGGGATTGAATAATCCTAACTCATTGATCGAAGAGTGCACTGGGAATAAGGACTAGGTAGCACAATCTATCTTAGAATGATGATTCAATAACCAACACGCTAAGAATGAAATTATTGTCCATTAACTACCAACCAACAGAGTTGCTAGGAGTATTGATTTCACACATCACGATTCACTTGCCAGCATTCCGGTTACAACAACACGGAACAAAGGAATGAACAATGATGGCAAGAAGTATCACTAAATCAAGAATTCATAAGAGGTGGTGCAATTCTCATGACATTCTTGATAAGAAGAAGGTGACACACCACGGTAGAACAGAGCAAAAGCTAGATTGGCATTTTGATCTGCGGATTACAACTGCTTTGACCCAATCCTAGAAATGGATGAGGTACTAGAGTTTGTTTCTCCTAGTCATTCCGGAATAGAATGGCTTGACGGATCACATGAATAATAGGCATCGATAACACCAATGGACAACTACTCTTGACCAACAATTGATGGACGAGGGTCAGAATACAACTAAAGAGGGACAACTCAAAGGAACATATACTTTTCTGAGTTATGGATGCATGGATTAGCATGTTATTTCTTCCGGATAACCTATGCAGAAATGTTGAACTGGCAGAGTCACAATATAGAATGGAGAACTCCTCAAGAGTACTCTGATTGTGATATTTTGGTTCAAGAGAACTCCTGCCATATTGGTTCATGGTATTGGAAGAACGTTGTACCACAGACCTCGAGGACTATCGCAAAGGTTACTAATATCCTAAAGGAACTATCAAACACTATCAACATGAGGTAAGTAGGGTGAATCTCGGGTTCAAGAACCCATGAATAGAATACCTACCACTACATGGCATCACGGGAGGCTATCGAGAATAATGGCCAGAATCACACACTAGGGATACAAAACATATTTTTGCCCAAAATTGTACAAGGAAAATTGTTTTGGGCGGCAAAACTCCGAGAAATAAAAGAACGGGAAGCCCCAGAGTCAAATAAAATTATGGCAGGTATGTCATTAATAGAAAACATACCAATGATGACTTCTGGCTTCTCTTGGGCTTCATCGGCGGAGATATGATGCGCGTGCCCGGTGAAGTTTTGCTGGCTTGGCCGCGACTCCATATAATTGACTTGCGTCTGGCTTAGGGCATTCGTCTTGTTGTTCTTGGGGCACTACTTTGCATAATGTTCGTGCTGCCGACAAATGAAACAAGAATTATTGCGCTGACGCTCCTCATGCATTGGATTGGTCACAATATTCTTGACTTGGGTGGTGGTCTTGTTAACATTCTGTTGCCAATTCGGCATGTATTCTAACTGAGTCTGCTGCCAGGTACGAGCCTTTTGCACAGGTGGCCCATCCTTCTTTTACTCAAACTTCCACTTGTTGTCATTAGCAGGCCTATTATCGGATATCAGCTTGTGCTCCCGTTCAGTAATGAATGCCTTGTCCACTAGGGTTTGGAAATCCGTGAAATCAAACATACTGAGAGCACACCGAAGTTGTGGATTTAAGCCTCCAAGAAATATGTCAATCTTCCTTTCTTCGGTGGCCACGTCATACAGAGAGTAACGGGCCAAATGATTGAATTTTTGCAGATATTCAGACACAGACTGATTTCCTTGGACGAGTGCAAGAAATTTGCTTGGTCTTCATAACTCTAGTAGGGATGTGGTATTTTCGGAACTTATCCTTAAATCTCTCCCAGGTGATTTCCTCATCACTTGGGCACATGGCCTTGGTATTTTCCCACCATATGGCAGCTGTGCCTTCAAGGTAATGAGTAACAAATGGAACTTTATCATTCCCTTCAGTACAGGCAATCGCAAGCTTTTTCTCAATTGTACGCAACCAATCGTCGGAATCCAATGGGTCAACAGCCCGACTAAAACTGGGTGGATTTGTCCTCTGAAAATCTGACAGCTTTGAATTATGACCATTCTGATTTCCATTCTCTCCAACCAGAGCTTGAACACTTCTCAATATTTCAATCAGTCATTGTTTCTTTTCTCTTCAAACATACGCAGAATTTGCTCGGTGGAGGGAGGATCAGGCGGTGGAGGTGGTGGCTGAACGTACTACTCGAGAGAATGTCTTGCCTGTCGTGCAAAATGATGAATAGGAGTTCCCTCACGAACGCCACTACTGCTGCCACCCTGCGTCATCCTATTGTGAATTTTTCCCAAGGCAACACAATCGAGATGAGAAACAACCAAAAATAAAATTGGGGAAAAGCCAGCGACAAATCCCGGAAGAAAGCAGAAAAAGCGAAAAAATACGGCGAATAAAGTCTCAACAAAATTATACATAGACTCATACATGAAAAGTAAACTACATGGGTGGCTCACTACTGTCGTACAGGCAACAAAACATCATGACTACATCCATACATCATCCAGACAACTGCGAATACTCGAAGATACTACTGCTCTGCTGGTGCTGCGGCGTCCTCCCCTAAAGTGGTCTCGGATCCCGAAATGACGTGGTTAACGGAAACCCCCGGGTTAAAGGTAACATGACGGCGCTGCCTCGAGGGCTCTCCCTCAGGGGCAGGGGTAGGATGAAGCATCGGGGCTACAGGGGTAGCGAGAAGTGAGACCCACTTGGCAGAAGTACTGAGAGGGTTCGCGGCCGAAACGCCCGTGCTACTCGGGGGAGTAACAGGCGAAATAGGGGAGCTAGAACTGACTGGGACATAAGGGGTAAATCCCAGTGAAGACGGAGTAGTGGCGGATCTAGCAGTGACCAAAGTAGTGGCTAAAGCAGTACGAGTACGAGTCAGCTCTCAATCCAGCTCGTTTATCATGAGATAGCTAGTAGTGATATAACGAGCAAGGTGGCTAGCAACACTATCAGACTCCGGATCAATGAGAGTGAAACGGACACGACCGTTGTCGTGCAGAGATGGGTAGTAGTAAAAAACTGGGTGGTTCTGCATTCGGACCTAGTTGTAACGAAGCTCGACAGGGACCTTGAATGCAGCAAACTGGACAGCCTGAGAAGCGGTTGAGGCATAACCTCTCCGAGAGTGCGAGTGTAAGAGCTAGAATCGGAACTAGTGCGCAGAGTGACCACTCCGTGATACTCATATACTAAATCAGCTAGATGCTCCCGGAACACACGATAGACTAGGTCGTCTCCGAGAGGGTATAGCCGACGCCACACGTTGCGAAGGAGGTGCGATGACATGTACGGCATCAACTACAACTGGCACGGATACGGCACCGGAGCCATCTACACCCACAACCATTAGCAGGTTAGCATAAAAATATAAACCGAATGCATGCGACTCAATAATCAGCACAAATTACTACCGGCACTCAATTAAAACTCGTATCTAGCGCATCGTAGGCTAGCGTGGCCTACTGTCAGCGCGGCTCTGATACCAAGCGTTGTGGCACCCCGGTTCAGAGCGGCCGGTTTACCATACATTGCCAGCCCAGAGACCATGTCTTCTGGCAACGCACAACATCTTGGTACAGAATGACAACCGCTTTATTGATGCTAGCGGAACAGGGTTACATTACAATAACTATCGAGGCCAAGCGGCACACTCGGTGCGGCTCAACAATATGTATATTATTTAGTGAACATAAATGGGCCTCGATCTGAACAACTACGTGGCAGCGGAATAACGTCGTGGTGGAAGCTCCATATCACAGGGACACCGATGTGGACACGATCTAGACTCAGACAGCGCTCTCCTCCAACGATACTTTCCTGAAATCTGGCATGACACGCCAGGTCAGTACATTGAATGTACATGCAAGCTCACAACAGGCATCATCATAATGACAAACAATATGATGATATTTAACCAATTATTAAAAGTGCAACACTATATGCCAACATGCTGTGCTCATTCTCGAATGTCCCTCGGGACAGCTTACCAACCGTGATCATCTCTGGATCACAAACACATCACCAAAGTGGTCAGATCACAAACACACCACCAAAGTGGTGAGAACACACCACCAAAGTGGTCTTTCTCAAGAACAACTCGTGATCCTTACGGCGATCACAACCACGACCATCATTTGGTCCCAAATGCCTCGATGGCCTTTCTGCCATACATCAACAATGCAAAGTTCATCACTTATTGTGCAATTTTTATTAAACATTGACTCATGGTGGGACCTACTACGAGGTGTCCATAACCGTGGACTCGGCTATCGATAGATTACACACTCTGTAGAGGTAGCACACTGTACCCACACCATGGAACCCATGGCCTCGCACTCCCATTCGGGTGGACCAACGGTATTCCGACAAAACCCCTCCATTGCCACAACACTCTCCCGGCCACTCCGACCCAAATCCCCCAACGGGCTGGTCCTGGGTGGCCCTGTGTCTACCAAAGACACCCTGACCACCGTCGTGGTCAAAACACTCCCACTCGGGGACGCGGTACCATAATCTCATCAACGAGAACACAAGATTATGTCTGCTCACCGGGCCAAGGCAAGCACGACATAACCTTGCCTAGATGGAGGCACCGACCAGAGGCCGTGTCAATGGACCGAATCAAGGCCTTCTGGCAAAGGCAAATGTGGTTGCACTGGAAAGAAACTCGATTCAGCGGCACCATGACCCAGTAAACTGTATATTCAAATTGAGTTATATTCAGGTTTAACTAAAAAAATGATCGGTGTCATAGCATGCCATGAAATGCAAAATAACACATGCATCATATAATGATAAAAATGACCGATGTCATCCTTATACACAACAAGCATAACGTCAACAACTCAATTTACTCTACTTGCTCAAATGACTCACAACTTAACCAAAACATTTTGCCACAAGTTTTATTAACTTCTTACGCAATAAAGTAACTCTGATAAATTTCCCATATGCTTGTCAAAAAGATTTCATTATCAACAACTCTTACTTTCTTTATCACTAAGTTGGGTTCAAACATTCTGTAAGACAAATAATATGATTAAACAAGTATTTAATAGAACATTTTCTAACAACTTTTTATCAATATAAGAGGGCAAAAACATAGCTTTAAATAATTGCTAACATACATAACAAAATTATTTCTAACATCACGTCAAATAAATCTTAACTTCCTTTATCCACTAAACTAGTTTCAACCATTATGTAACTCAATCATAACAGCTAACCAATATTTAACAGAATATAAATAACTCCATAATCATTTAAATGCATGGATTAATCCTTTCAGTCAAGTAAGAAAATCACAAATATTGAAATCTCACCATGAAAATGTTGTTGTGGCTTGCCTTTGTGCAGATGAGGTTCACAAGCCTCCTGGTGATCCTCAAGACAAGCTTCACCTTCTGAAAAATGGTTTTACACACAACAAAAAAATTCAAGAACACTTCCGAAAATCACTAGAAATTCTAGACAGCTTAGAAAATTCTCATCTTTGGTGAGCTGCTAGATTTCTTATCAAAGAACACAATGCAAATAGAATCAATTCATTTGGACTTATGGTTGAAGAATTATGACTATTTGAAGTGTTCTGTAAATTCAAATGAATTTGAAATAGACTGGGGGGTGACGTCGAAGGCGTAAAGCCCAGGGGCGCCACCACTCGTACCGCTTCGCACGCGGACTGAGTGGCTGACTAGCGGGCCCCGCTAGTCAGGTGGGGAAAGAGGGAGAGGGAAACAGAGGGGGCCGCGGCTTCCCTGGAGCTCTCACCGACGACGAGGGCTCCTTGGCCCAAACGAGAGGGAGGGATGGCAGGAGGGGGTTGAGGCGCACCTGCCCGTACCCATAGCGTAGCTAGGGGCGGTCGGACGACATCGGAATCAACCTCGCAAGCGGAGGCAGAACGTGGGGGTCACCGGAGTTGAGGAAGACGGCGAGCAGAGGCCACTCCAGGGGCTCCAAGCGGGCGGGACGGCCTCACCGGAGAGAGGCGGAGGCCCTGGAGGGGTCGCCCAAGCCTGGAAGGAGCTAGAGCTACCGTGGCGACAAGAGGGGATCGCCGGTGAGCTCGAGCTCGGGGACGGCGTCCCAAGGCCTGCCCGGCTGGGCTCCGGCTTCCTACTCGATTGTGGGGTGTGTGTGAGTATTGGCTGGTGCTCGAGGAGGCTAAGGAGGGCTCTATATATAAGCGAGCGGCGAGGGTGCTTTGGGTTCCGCCGGTGGACACCTATCCACGGAGCCCAGCGACGAGCGGCGTTACTGAGAGGGGGAGAAGGCGACGAAGGTCACGCGGCCACTATGGGCGGGCGGAGACGAGCACAGGATCAAGAGAGTAGCGACAAGCACAGTGCGCTCTGCACTATTGGGCTGGCCGGACCTTGCCCGTTCTCGCTGCGGCAAGCTCCGGCGTCGGCGAGCGCCAGTGAGGAGTTAAGAGCATTGAGGGGATGATGGTTGCGAAGTTTGGCATGGTTGGGCAGGCGGGGAAGCGAGCACGCGAGCAACAGAGGCTCGGGCGCGTCGCAGAGCGCGTCGGCTGCATGCCAGCATGCCTGGACGAACGCAGTCACAGCGTGAACTATGACATCAGGTTGATCTAAGCAAAAACCCAATGTCTGGCATGTTGTTCGTGGTAGTTTTGAGTGTTACCTCAATTTGGTTTGGATCCAGGAGCAGTAGAGAAGTTTTCACACATCAAGTAAATTTCTGGTCAGTAACTTGGTGATGTTACTATGGTCAAATGGCTTGGAGTTTGAAGCTGTGCTTTGGAGGCTAGTGATAAGTTACTAAGGTAAAGATGCACACGAAATTTCAGGTCAAATGGAGCAAGTAAAATGGTAGTTGCTATAGAAACCACCATTTCTGCCCAGAATAGAAAGAAAATTTTGTAGCAAACATATTCCAAAAAATGATGAAATATTTTTACTCAGGAAGGTGCACTAGGGTTCAAAGAATATTTTTGAATTATCTCAAATTTTTCTGAGCCATCAAAATTGGGGTTGCTTTGAAGCAAACAGATCTGGCTTAGGGTTTTAGAGAGAAAATGAATATTTTTCTTTTAAGAAAAATATTCCAAAAATTATTTTTGGGTAGGTAAGAAGTGAAATGATGATTTAGGAGGGAAGTGAAGCACTTGGGTGAAAGCCAAGGATGCCCAAGTGTTGAAGTCCACATGAAAAGATTCAGAAACCTCAAGTTTCAAAAAAATTCAAATAAAAAAATCAATCATAAAGAAGGGGCAAAACCCAGGCTGTCGCAGTAACAGAGTGTAAAAAGGGGGTTGTGTAGTTGAGAGAGTTAGAGCTCGAAACATGGAGAGAATGAATGAACGTGTGTCGGAAACCGATAGCTTTCTAATATGGTTAGGAGAGGAAGATTGACCGATACAGGAAGTATGTAGCATGTGTGCCGAGGGGGTGGGGAGTGGGGTGGGGCTAAAAACAACATTTGAATGTAGATAGTAGAGACTTAATATCGATGCTTCAATTTGGTGTACATTGTAAGATTTGAACTAAGGACCATGGATATGGGTAATTATTTCGAATTCGTGCCATACTAGGTTTGGAAAAGTTTACATTGACTCGATTGTTGTGGTATTTACTATCAAGAGGCCAATGCGTTGCATGGAACATCAAGATGCATTTATACGAGCTATTTATCTCGTGGGAGACGAAGATGGACAAGGGAAGTCCTTATCAGCAAACGTGGAGAGCGGTGCGGGTATTTTTTGCAAAATTGTCATAGTTTGCTTTCTATCCGTCAGATATAGATCGGACGGTCTATATTGCAAGATGGCAGGCAAACCATCATCACCAACTCGGTTTTTTTATAAGAGTAGATTTTAGGTCATATGTTTGAATCCATCCATAGTTTCTCACTACCATGGTGTTCAACATATACATATGAATTTGTATTAAAAATTAGCGTGGATACCGTGAAATGCGAAAGCCACATTAGAATTGGATATCGCTATGTGACACACACTCTAATTCAAATAACTCATTGTGTGACACACACTCTAATCCACCTTAGCGTGGATACCATTTCGATTTTTTTTCAAATAACTCCTCATTAATTAATTTATAGTATCTCGTTTCAAATGACTAATTATTTGCAAGGAAACCATGAGCATGGTAATATATACAGATCCATTTGCAAATGAAAGAAGATTCGTTTGCATTCTCAAATTTAGCCGCACCAGGCAGACCAGTGTCGTGTCATGGTGGAAGCGTGTGTCGTACGGACGCTTAGCACCCAGCCACCCACCCCCTCCCCTCCAAAAAAACGATGGCAAAATAAGTTCTCGCTTCCACGTTTCATATTGAAATATCTAGCGGCCCCAAGCAAAATCTCCCTTCGCCACCATCCCCTTCCGCGCCCAGATTGCTCAAATCCCTAATTCACCGCCAACCCAAGAAAAGTTTGAATCGCCCCTTGTCTCGTCTCTTTGCCCACCTCTGTGTCAGACGATGAGGATGAAGACGACGGTCGCGCTTCACCACCACACTAGAGATACCTCATCTACACCCTCGTCCACCGCAACCGACGTGCCTCACAGACACCAACTTCCACTCCATCAGGCGCGCTTCACCGATGCCATCTGCCACCACACCGGGGCTACTTCATCGAGCACATCGTCGCACCTCCGCCCCTCGAGGCCGTTGGGGCTTCACCAACGGTCACGCCCACCGCATCGTAGTGCTTCGCTGCCACTCAAGATCTGCATCCATGCACAACCAGCAAATGCCAGCGCATCACCCTCAATGGCTCTAAAGTGACCTGCACTCTAGCTAGGCGAGCATGCCCAAACACCAGCCCGAACTAGGTATCCACACGTCACTCCCTTGTGCACTGTTTCGACGATGTTTCGATATCCTTTCACTGCTCTCTTAGCTTACACGCCTATGCAACTTTGACTTTAACTCTTATTTCTTCTGGAGATATCATTTGAAACAAGCAAAACTTTTTTTAGCGAAGCATGACGACGCTACGGGATCTGATACACGTCCTGCACACCCGTATAACCTTGTAAGTATCTGTCCTTCGGTACAACAGCAAGGTCAATTCCTCTTACTTGATCAACCATTCGCCGTGTCAAAAAATGCAAAGGAGGATGCAAGGAGCACAAGGCCTGCACATTCAAGCAAGTGGTAACATGGACTTGTACATGGAATATCCCAAGCACAAGCAGAACTGTAGTGAGCCTGTACAACGAGCTAGCATAAGTCCCTGCATTTCATTTAATTCATACTGGCCTGTGTGTATGATTTGTGTGCAGTGGCAGATCCACGGATTCAAGTTACCAGGGGAGAACATTTAACTTAAAAAATATGAAGGTACTTGCACTCTGGAAATCAACATAACTTGAGAAATGTGAAGCTACATGCACTTTGCAAACCAGCTAATGATCCAAAGTAGTTCAGATTATAAAACATTAAATGATGTCAGCACCAAAAAACACAAAATGCAACATGGTGTACAAGGACTACTAACATGGTCTGTACCTGCTTGAATTATTCATTCTCTGGCTGAAAATATCGAAGTGTAATTGGACCTATAACAAGTGCGCAAACTGCATATCAATATATCTATCCTGCACAAGTATGTCAATAGTTTCACAAAATAGATTAGAAAATTATTTATGCTACGTTGTCATGATACGGGGACTTTCTGGTAGATAGCCTCGACGTTTCCTCAAGCCTTGAAAATGTACTATAATTTGCTTCTCATCAATGCCTGCAAATCTCTATGTCTCTTTGAACATAGCAGATCATCATTAGACCATAAATCCTTCAATGGGAGCTTGAAAAATGCTTGCATTAGATACCTAATTAGACACTATATGTTCATCACCAGGAGGATGTAAAATGTTTGCATCAATCCTTCATTAGCAGTCTGTTCACTAGACACTTCATGCTCCAGAACAACATGAGCTTGTATGTTTGCACTGGAAACTTGACTAGATACATTAGATTCAATCAGTTCAGTATTGATTGGGGGAGTTATAAAATAAGCAGAAATTGGTTTCATTTTCTCGTAGATTCCCTACATACAAGAAGTGATGTACCTGCGCGTTGCGCATACCGCTCTTGCAAGCTGCGGCTGTCCGTTTGCGCAAGCTTAATGCCACGCCCGTGCTGCCACCGCTGCCTCCAACAGAGGCTACACCCAGGGTTGGATATTCATCTTCTTATCCTTCCATTCGCTCGAAGCCCTACGACTGCCTTCCAACGAGGGCGCGAGGAAGTGTTGTGTCAGTCTGTCCAGTGGTGGCTAGGTTAGGAGCGAACCAAATTGGAGGCTCGAGCGAACGAATTGGGATTTTTCCTGCCGTCGATCGATATGGGAGGTGCTCGTTTGGGCCGTGAGCCTGCTATAGGGTCAGCCTTGCACTTACGTTATTGGCCCATCCAAATTGAAACGTTTTTCTTCATTTTTTACATTGCCTGCTCGTGCGTTGGGACGAACAAAACAAACATGGGCCAACCTGGATGACTCAAACTAGGTGCACACTTTCCAACCACCCGAGGTAGCCGCCCATACCAGCCCCTATGGTGGTGTCACCCCTTTTTGCGTGTATGATTGGGGTAGTGAAAAATATTCTAGTGGCGCTTTTGATTTACCCACTGAATGGTTGAATTGCTTGTTTCTATGAACTGAGTTCGCCAATAATGTGAAGGATGCCAGTCTTTTCATCCTATTGTTGATTGCTTAGATCTCGATATGTCAAATGTAATCGCGTGAAATATACAGTAAAAGCCAGTGTGATGTGTGTGGCTACAACTAGTCTGACTACCGTCCTCATATAACATATCAAGGACGCACCATCTTGCTAGATTAACCATTTGACTTACCAATGCAGTGTGGGAAAAAAATTAGTATTGGGACTGCGTATCCATGCAATTGATGCCATGGACTCGTTCATAGAACCTTGTAAGTGAAAAATAAGTTGCGGTGTGCCTGTACAAAGAGCTAGTGTAAGTTCAGTTACCTGCTTCTCATAATTTTAGTTAGCAATTTATTGCAAAATTGTTCAATTATGTTGCTTGGCTTAATTTAGTTTGCTATTGATTACATAATGCCATAGCATGTTAATCCTATTATAGACTGCGCCTATCTATGTGGTTGCTACATACTGATAAGAATTACCTGTTTGACTAAACTTAAATAGCTACTTAAGCACGTAGATAGCTGGTCATATGTACTTCTAGGGTGGAGCAGAATTCACGTGTAATTTATGTTCTGATACCCTGTTTGTTTAAATGGTTTGCCGTTATCACTTGTTGCACTAGTAATGTTTGCATATTCATAGATAGACAATTGTCAGGTATATATGAGGGACACTGCCTTTTTAACTTATATATCTGTTGGAATCATTTTTCTTACGTCAAAATTTTTTACAGATGTCTTTGTTGCTGGTAAACGGTACGAACTTATTACTTTAATCATAGTTCAAAAAAGCGCTAGGCGTAAATTGTGCGTTTTGCCACCGCCTTGCGCTTTACTGACCAAAGCGTATGTGTATGCACCATTGTGCGCAGATTAAGCGTAGTTATGCGCAATGCATTTTGCCAACGCCTAGAGCCTAGGCGTGTTAAGCTCTCGCTCAGGCTTGCCTTTTTAAACTATGACTTTAATACGTTGCCAAAAACTTGTTAGTTTTACTAGTTCATGTGTAATTAAATACGTTGCCAAAACTGGTTAGTTTTACTAGTTTGATGTTAGTTTCTTATGGCTCTTGCAAAACTTTATTTATTGATTGGTAACATTCAAGTTTGCAGGATCCAACTGAAACTCCATTGGCACAACATGTATGTTTTCATAAACTTCCTTGTTTACCTGGTTTGATGTTGTAACTTGTTACTGTAATCATCTTACCAACTTCAAGCTTTCATGATCCAATTGGATGTCCAATTGCACAGCAGGTACATTTTCAAAAAAATATTTATGTAACATGTTTGCTGCTATAACTTGTTGCTCTAATCAAGTTACTAACTACTCAACTTTTCAGGATCCAAGAGAA
The DNA here is from genome assembly GCF_056163025.1 of Triticum urartu. Classification (NCBI taxonomy): domain Eukaryota; kingdom Viridiplantae; phylum Streptophyta; class Magnoliopsida; order Poales; family Poaceae; genus Triticum; species Triticum urartu. Next base: position 311,877,384 of record NC_141874.1, on the reverse strand, counting down.
ACTCCAATGGCACAACATGTTCCTTTTGTAAAACTTGTTTGTTTAACCGCTTTCCTGCTGCAACTGGTTGCTCTAATCATGTTACTGGCTACTCAAGTTTTCGGGATCCAAGAGAAACTCCAATGCCACAATATGTACCTTTTGCGAAACTTGTTTGTTTAACTGCTTTGCTGTTGCAACAACTGGTTACAATGATGTTAATAACTAGTTTTCAACATCCAATTGGAACTCTTTAATTCCATGTTTGTTTAACTGGTTTGCTGTTATAACCCCCCAGTTGAGAAGTTTTGCTAACTTCAACTTTTCAGAATCCAATCAGAACTTTAATGGCAACACAGGTTAGCCAAAGATCAAAGAGCGAGGTCCCCATGGACATTGTATCATCCCACAGCAGTGGCACCGGCCCAATCGTGCATCATGAATTGCCAACTGTTGATGCTCTAGAGGCTAAACTAGTGGTAGTAAGAGATTCTGCTTTAGCACTTAGAGATGAAGTCGACATGTTGAGGAAGCAAACAACACAATCATAAGAAGTACTTAAGACAACCGTTAAATATTTGGTGGATTTCAAAACGAAGCAAGCTGAGACTGACCGCATTGTTAAGGTCCTAAAGGAAAAAAGGAAATTAAATTCCCACTTGGTAAATCATAGGTGAAATGTTCTTTTCATTGTTCAATAACCTTTGTGTTGTTTGTTCATGTAATCGATCAAACCATTTGTTTTAGAGATCACGTTATAATTTTTTTTGTTTTTTGGTTTGTAATTTTATTTGAGCAGAAGTCTGTATTAATTGATAAGACTCAGAGACATTTCATTTTGATTGCTGTGCCAGACCTACAAATATTCCAATCGGGCTGAATGTGCATTCAACAATAATAGTAGTATAGATGGACCATAAGTGTCACGCATCGGAAAGGGCCAAGAAGTTGTACTAGCTTTGCCAGAAAAAAGGATGCTCTTCTAGAAAAAAAAATACAGCGGCCTAGCTTATGTATGTTAGTTGATATTATTGATTCATATCTATAAGTGTTTATATGTCTGTTAGTTTTGTACATTCTTGGTTGGTTGACTCATATTTGAATCTTGATACATCGCTTGTGTACATATCTAAATGGGAGTACACATAATGCTGCATGTGACATTTGAGTTGGACATAAAGTGTTTCAAATATTCAAATTCACCTTAAACTGGATTCTAGCTTTTGAATTCGAGTATCAGCATTTGTAAATCATATTCGTATATGACAGTGCAATACATCTTTGTCGTGCTTTTGAAGATATATAAAAACACATAGGATGATTTATAAATATTCGTATAGGAATACAAAATGGATTCTAATTTAGTTGCCAGGGTAAACGTGGATGCTTATTATCCCAAAATTTGAAAGAAGCGACAAAATGTCCACTCCCACATCAGCTGCCCAAAGCCAAGTGTTTGGGAGATGGAAATTACTGTCTACCCCTTACACGGACAATCCATAGGCCCGATTTCCACTGCTCTCAGTAGGGGTAGTTTAGTAACTTCAATTAGACGTGACACGACTGCATCTGAGCCCATTCCGACACGGTGGGCGCCAAACATGGCCGGCAAAACACATTTGATTCAAGATCGTCTGAAAGACCTCTGTTTCTTCCTCCATTTCCCCATTAATACATGGTGGGCGGCTAAACAAACTCGCCTTGGTCGAAATCGATGTAGGCAAATATTTTCAATAGGGGCAGGTTTCTAACTTCACTAAGACGTGACACAACCGCCCTATCTGTCAGCTCCGTTCATACACCGTGGGTGCCAACCATGGGCACCAAAACACCCTCTCCTCGCCAGAAATCACTATGTGCAAATATTGACGAGATGCGAGATTACTGTCCTATCCCCAACCGACAGGACATCCAAATTTTAAACGGGGGCTAAGTTCATAAATTTCCCATATTTCAGACAGGCACATCCCAAAAACATGGTTCCCTGTACCTCTCCCACCATTTTCCCATTCATACACCGTCTGCGCTAGAACACCGTCCCCACACCAGCCTCCTCCGTCCGCCACCCCATCCATCGCCGCCGTCCACCACCTCATCCATCACCACCGTCCTCCACCATGCTGGAGCGCCTACCAAGATCGCGTCGTCCACTGCTACAGATGGACGTTTCTCATCCACGGCGACAGACCAAGAGCCTTGCATCGCGTCCTCTCGCTTCATCGGTGCCACCGTCCTCTTTGCCGGGGTCGCTCACACGACCTTCTCTTCCACCACAACAGAAGTTATCCCCGATGCACCCATCTACGCTTGCAGATCTGCTTCAACACCACTGACAGCAATCGCACCCCTGATGCCTACACGGTACCACAAGAGAGGTGGTACTTCATATCTCCTCAACTTTTGATCTCAACCAGAAAATAGATCGTAACTTGGTTACTGTACTTTCTTTTCAGCTCATAGAATTTAGTTGCTATATAGCATTTCTCCGGTTTGCAGCTTTAAATCTGCCATTGCACAGTCATAGTAGGGTTTAAGTGATCATGTTTAGGGTTTAATTGATCATGTTGGTTCTGTGGTGGTTTCTTAAATAGAAATCGGAGGGGAAACCCTCTTTTTCTCAAAAAAATGTTAGCAAAAGAACACTTGTGTGTAGGACTGGAAAAATGCTCAAAGCTCATGAGTTAAACGAGTAGCTCGTGACTCGGCTCGAATCGACTCGAACTCAAAGAATAACGAGTCAGGCCAAGCTTTAGTTTAAGATCATTTATAGACCAAGTTAAACGAGCCAATCTGACGAGTACTCGTGTAACTCGTTAGGCTCGGTACAAGAGATCAACCACTCCCAATACAAAAAAAGATCAGCCACTCAGCACGCTATGTCCTAGGCGCACAACACAAGGCCTAGCCGTTGAAGGCCCAACCTCCTAGGAGACTCATGTGTTACAAGGAAATTACTATTGTTAGTGATATATATGTTTCATATATACATATTCATTTTTATAATATTTGAGGGTTTTATGTTCATATCTTTAACGAGCTTAACAAGCTAAACGAGGCAGCTCGCGAGTTATACGAGTCGAGCCAATCTTGGATTTGCGCTTGTTATAATAACGAGTCGAGTCAAGCTAGCTCGTTAATGAAACGAGCTCTAGCGAGTCGAGCCGAGCTGGCTCGACTCGGCTCGAATTCCAGCCCTACTTGGATGTGTATCTCCACAGGATGCCCACGATGGGCCGCGGCCCACCCTAGGATTTTGGGTCGGCCCAGACCCCGATTCCCCTCTGTTCTGTTGCGCGCTTCCATCTCTACTCGCCCCAGCCACCTGCCCCGCCGCGCGACTTGCCATCCCCGGACGGCATGACTCTACGAGCAGATGCCGGACTAATAGGAGGTCAGGAGCCGCTCACCCAACAGCGTCACCGCTGCCCGGGCACGCCGCCGTGCCTACCTTCCAAGTCCGTTCAGGGCTCAGGCATGCAGCACCCACTAAGCCAACCCGATTTATCCTGAGATACGTCCTCAACACTCAACAGCCACTCCTCATCACCCATTTTCCAATTGATTCATTACTCATTAGGGAAGACTGTCATTAGGGTTTGTTGTGTGCGGAGTGCTACCTACACTTAATGGTTCAGATGTATTTCACTAATCATTAGTACCTGTAAAGTTCACAGGGTTTCAAAATTCCGTCCCTAGGAACAGACACTAGTCATTTTGGATTGTTGGTCCTAGTGACATTGGCCCAGATTACTGCTGTAGGTCAGGTTTGTTGACAATTTTACTTGTCTTTCTTACTCATTCGATATGATATCCAATTATTCACATCGATTAGGTGCAAACAATAAGTGCTAGACAAACTTCTAGGTTCAGATTTTGGACGGTCTCTTACTGCAGTTACAATTCTGCATACTTGTCCTAGTAAGCTCATGAGTAATTGATTGATTCACTACATCTATGCTTGCCTTGTCATATTTGTTGTCAATATTCTTTTAGGGCGGACCACCCTGTTTCAAAATACTGGAACCGTAGACATGAGTGAATAGTGTTTCTCTGTGTGATCTATTCCATGATGTGTGGGCAACGAATACTACATTGTATAGAAAGAAAGTGTCATTTCCAGCTTTTACATAGACTACAATCTTTTACATGGAATACAATGTGCCTACTTGCTATGCATCGCACTACCAGCACTCCACCCTTTAAGCTAAACATTATGCCACTCATAATTCCTTAGTTTATTTGTTCAAATACGAATTTGATATGATTCTAATGTTCCTACTTCAATTTTGAAATATGTGTCTGCCTTTTATAGAGACATAAGAGGTTTTGTTTTTCTGTGTGGTCTGGTCAGCACAGTTGGGGGTGAACTTTCCATATGTAGGGGTGTATAGGGAGACACTCTTCGAGTTGAATCCGCAATGCATTCCATAGATAATATGATTACTTTTTATGTTTTCATGAATCTCAGATTCTGAACAATATCATAATAATTATGAGCTTGTGCGCATGAAAAGAATAAAGTGGAACAATGCCATGGCTGTCAAACTTGGCATTAAGGGACTGAAATCAAGTTTGGATGCAATGCAATGCAAACGCTCTCCACCTACAAATTCATGCTCAAAATATGATCCTAACAGTGATTTTGAGCTAGAGGGAGACCTAAGTCAATGTATCTCCCTTGTGGAGGAGTCAGAAGCAGATGCCCTATCTTATTCACCCATCAAAGGTCCTTGCTCTAACTTTCCAAGGTTATATTGGTCGCACATATCTTACAACTGATGCTTTGCATTGCTTCTACTTTGTTGCACTGCCATTAGCTTAGTTTACACATCATGTATGTGAATACACCCTGCCTATCCATTTTCAGTACATATTCCATCTATCATCAAACCATATTTATCCATTCAAATGATGTTCTTGTGTATTAGACATTCAAATGGAAGAGTGGAATGCTGATCGCGGAGGAGCACCAGCAAAGTATTTGGAAAAGGTAGTGACACCTGATAAATCAAATAGCCATTAGGTGTAGTTGCAATATCACCTGACCCAAAAAACACCCCAACTCTAGCAGACTCGAGCCCTACTACACTGGTCATTTCTAATGCCCCAACTCAGTAGACCCCAACTGTAGCAAACAGTATGATGATGCCAGTTGACATAGCACCAGCTCTATGATGCAAAACCCCCATTCCAGCAAAGAGTACTCCAAATCCAGTTGCGAAATCCCTTTTCGAACCGGAGAGAGCCCCAATTGCAGCAAGTAGGACCTGTGTTCCATTTCTTCCCAGTTTAGAAGATGAAGCTTATATTGTTTCCAGGAACTTTATGCGCATCTTTCCTTCATGGAAAGATTATACCGCAGACATAGAACAATTTCCAGTCTTCCTCCGCAACTTACGCGTAAGTAATGTACTAATGTTATTTATGGTAATTACTGCATATGTTTCTGCTGACAGAAGACACAAGATTTCATTCTTTTAAATAGGCGAGGACCAAGCTGGATTCTCAAGAAGAGCAAGGGTTGGTTGCACTATTCAAGTACTTGTTGATGAAGTATCGTTCCTACCTGAGGCAAGCGCATTTCGATGGCAAGCCTCTAAATGAAATTTCTGTAAAGTCTTCGGTGATACATTTATCAGACATTGACTGGAATAATATTGTTACACACTGGTGTCGTCTACAGCGTAAGGTACTGTCTATGATATCACATCAAAATTTGAACTACATTTCTGCATTTTCCTTAGCGTCTCACTTGTACGAAAACTGTTAGCAGAAGAACACTCATTCTCAAGGGACCACAGAATCTCGCAACTATACTACACACTACATTGCTCTTGTGAGTACCTCTTGTCCTGTATGACCATACTTACTTTCATAGCTTTTTGATTATGTAACATCACTGCACATGTTATCCTCGTTATCTTCCATTTGGTGGACATTATAAGATCTGTATGGACTCTTACATAAATTTAGAATCAACCCAATGCTTTTGAAGAGGTTTAGCTCTACTTTCCTCTTGTAAGGACAGAACGTCGTCTATCATTGTACTTACATTAACAACTACTCGCTCTGTCCCATAATATAAGAACATTTTGTACATTACACCAATGTTCAAAACACTCTTGTATTATGGGAAGAGGGATTGGTTCATTGTGTAGCATTCTGCATCTTATCTCCCTCGCCCGCTGTCGATCTCAAAACTGGCGGATCTCGGGTAGGGGGTCCCGAACTGTGCGTCTAAGGCAGATGGTAATAGGAGGCGGGGGACACAATGTTTACCCAGGTACGGGCCCTCTCGATGGAGGTAATACCCTACTTCCTACTTGAGTGATCTTGATGTTATGAGTATTACAAGAGTTGATCTACCACGAGATCGTAGAGGCTAAACCCTAGAAGCTAGCCTATGATTATGATTGTTGTTGTCCTATGGACTGAACCATCTGGTTTATGTAGACACCGGAGGGGGCTAGGGTTACACAGAGTCGGTTACAAGGGAGGAGATCTACATATCCAAATTTTCCAAGCTTGCCTTCCATGAAAAGGAGGGTCCCACCCGGACACGGGACAAAGTCTTTAATCTTGTATCTTCATAGTCCAACAGTCCGGCCAAAGAATATAGTCCGGATGTATGAGGACCCCCTAATCCAGGACTCCCTCAGTAGCCCCTGAACCAGGCTTCAATGACGATGAGTCCGGCGCACAGATTGTCTTCGGCATTGCAAGGCGGGTTCCTTCTCCGAATACTCCATAGAAGATGTTGAACACAAGGATCGTGTCCGGCACTGCAAAACAAATTCCACGTACCACCGTAGAGAGTATATTATTCCACAAATCTAATCTGCTGACAACTTTTCATAATGTGACGTCCTGTCGTGGCCAGGTCATTACGAACCGTTGTTTCCTGCCTGCCACTGCACGTCTTGCGCGGCGACTTTATTGGCACGTCTTGTCGAAGCAGAGACCGTGTTCCCCTTATCACAGGAGTCTCATCAATACGGGTGTGGGTAACCCAATCATGCTTGTTAATATGACTCCTTGATTTTAGGCAAGTTCCAAACAGCCACGTGGAGGATGCTTGATATTCGCCATATTTAGAAAGTGGCCAAGGCCTGTCCTTTTCTTCTCGCGCTCAATCCTTCCCTTCCCCCACTCCGAGTTCCAACACCCAAGGCTCAGGCTAAGCACTTCGGACCTTCAACCATGTCCGGATCCAACCTTCAAGGCCGGTGGATGGCTTCCTCTGTCACAAAGGAGGACATTAAGAAGCTAAGGGAAGCCAAGTATCTTACCACCGAAATCTCGCACAGGCCGCCCGCTCAAGGGCAGGTCATCCCCACTCCCGAACCCAACGAGAGTGTTGTATTTGTTTCCCACTTCCTTCGAGGGCTAGGCTTTAGTCTTGATCCCTTTGGTAGAGGGCTTATGTTCTATTACGGGCTCGACTTCCACGATCTAGCTCCAGATTCCATCCTTCACATCTCGTCGTTTATCGTCATGTGTGAGGCCTTCCTCCGCATCACCCCACATTTCGGATTATGGCTCAAGGCCTTCGATGTGAAGCCGAAGATGATCGATGGCCGACACGCAGAATGCGGAGGTTCCATAATAAGCAAAGGCGTCGATGCTCCATGGCCAAAGGGTTCCTTCCAGGAGGTGTCCAACTTATGGCAGCGGGAGTGGTTTTACATCACAGCTGCCCCCGCCTTCCGCCCGGGCCCCGCGCCACAACTGGCGTCATGGGTCAACAAGGGGCTGGACTGGGGGCCAGTTAATCACGTGCCGACATTGTAGAGTTGCATCCGAGATCTCCTCAAGAGAGATGTCAGCCTTGTCAAGGTAATGCAAGTCATGCTAGTTCGTCGAGTCCTGCCATGCCAACGTTGTTCTCTTCGTATGTGGGAGTTCAACCCGGAAGGACCGCGAACTATTCAATAGTTCTTCGGCGTGATGCTCGAAGAGATGTAAGGATTGTTCTCCGGATCACGAATAAAGTGTCCGGACACCACCGAGGATGCGGGTCTCAACTGCAACCGTCCAGATACCCAGGTATGTAATTCTGCGGCCGAACATGCTGTCCTTTTATTTGTCATAACATCATTTTGAAAAAATCTCTCTTCGCCAGGCCTGGATAAGAAAAGCGAAGATGATCAGGTGTTCGTCCCCCCTTCCCGAAGGCTCACCGGATCCTATACTAGCCAGGATGCTTGAGCACACACCTTATCAAGTGCCATCAGGGGAGATAAAGGGAGGAATAAAGAAGCCGAAAGTGGGCCTCATGCATTACTCATCCAAATCGGGGGAATTAGTGTCTCCGCGAAGGAGGATAATCGAGGAGAAGAATCTAGAATCCCCTCTCCCCAAGGAAGGAAAAGGACCGCCTCTGAAGACATGGAAACAAGGGTTTCCAAACGAGGGAAGAAACTTTTGCCAGGGGGCCCTACCCCGGAGGGCGTCCTTAGCGTACAGTTCCCGCAAGGGGGTCACCCCTCCACCAAGCTGTAAGTGAACCAGAGTACTTTTGGTAAATATATCCTGCTTTATTTCCGAGGACAATAACCGAGACATATGTCTTGCAGTCCGGATCATAGCCCTTCTCGAGAGAGTTCGTCTTCGGGGGATCTTCTTCGAGAGATGATCGAGAGCGCAACGCCTCCCCCTGTCTCCCAGCCTCCTGGGGAGGACGACCCTAAGGTGTCATCACGGAGGATTTCTCCTGATCCGCCAGTTCTAGAAGGTAACCCTTCGGCCACCCGAAGTCCGGAGTATTCGGCTCCTAAGGAGAGAAACAGAAAGAGTCCGGGATTATCCGGTGCACAACCGGACGTACTGATGGGTCTTTTGGAGCAAGCGGCTATCTTAGAGGAGCATCGTACTTTAATGGGTACGGTGGTTGAGAGGATCTCAGCCGCCAAAAGTGGGTTGCATGAAGCTTTTGCGAGCCTGCTAAGAGCCTTTGAGGTACGCAAAGTAATATATAATTTTTTGATGGTACCGCACACGCTAGGTGTGCTCTATACAGATAGTAGCCCCTGAGAATCTGGTTGCTGTCCAGAGGCGGCAAACAGATGATCATAGTCCTAGGTAATGATCGCGCTGCTTTCATGTGCAGGCGGCTGACGGTCCGGTGGCTGACCGAACTGGTGAGTTTGCCGGACTGAGCCGGCAACTTGACGCGGCATATGCTGCCATTGCGCTTGTGAACATGCGGCTTGACGAGGCATAGGGTATGTATTTTGGGTGGTCAACAAATATTAAGAGGAGCCTGATGCTAGTATCTATAATATGCTGTGACTGCAGATGGAGCTGCCGCCATGGAGACCCTTCGGGTGGAACTTGCCCGAGCCAAGGAACAAGCCAGGAGGAGTGATGCGGCCACTCTAAAGGCAGCCAAAGACTTAAGAGCCGTACATGCTGCTCATCTCAAGAGCGAAGATAAAATAGCCAAGATGGCTGTTGAGCTGAAAGATGCCGCCGGCCGATATGAGCTTCTTGAAAAGGAAAGCCAAGCGAGAGCGGCTGACTTGAAGAAAGCCGTGGAAGCAGCCAAAGAAACCCATTCTAAAATCAGAGCGGCAAAGGAGGAGCTTTGTCAAGCTGGAGATATCACGGCTGGGAAGCCCTTTTTGTTGTGGACGAAGTTCGGAGATCCGAAGTAAGCTGCTCTGGATCAATTATGGAGTGCTGCAGATGCGTATTCAGACTTGGAAATGAGTGCTGCTGATGCGACTGTGTTTTTCAAAGATCAAAAAGATCACGAAGTGGAAAAGTTGTTATGGTCGCAGTTCAGTGCTCCAACACGTCCGTTGCTGTTAAATGAGCAAATGGCCGAGTGGGCTGAGCTCCATAGGTTGTCCGGGCTTGCCATGAGGTCTGTTGTGGATCATCTTTGGCCGGAAGGGCCAAGGCCGAATAGTTATTTTGGTTTAGTGCAACGATTCCTTGGTGTTGTGCCGCATATCGACGATGTAAAGAGGTCGGTGTGCATAGAGGGTGCCACGATGGCTCTTGCTCGTGTTAGGACATACTTGGACTAGATGGATGCCACCGCTATTGCAACCCGGGGTCCGGCCGTAGGCCAGGTCTCGGCCGAGCACTATTTTGAAGAAGTCCTAGAAGGTGCTCGTTTAATAGAGGCTCAGTGCTCGAAGAGTATCATGTTCGAGTGACATTTATCCCAATTGTAAAAACAATGATATTTCAATTATAAAGGCTATGTTTATACTTTTGCCTGGAAGTATTATGATGCCTCCTATGCGGTCGTTTATGTATGTATATAACCTGAAAGTTTGTAGTCGTCGGCTTCAGCCCCCACGCACATAATGCGGGGGTGTTCAGAAAAGCGTGTATTCACACTTCACACAATGTCTTGGTCCTTTAAGGAGGTGACAGCGCGGCGAACAAGGCAATCGGACTATATAGCTTTAACACTTTCACTTAGCTATAGGAGTTTGATGGTGGGCCTACGATATAGCCCCTGGTACTTCCACGCTCACCCGAACATGATGCGCATACATACATGACCAGGAAACCGGCCCTTCGTTAATGTGGAGGAATCGCAAAGATTCTGCTGAGTCATCGAGTGGTTGACTAGTCTCGCGCTTTATCATGGCAGTCAGTTTTCGGCTTTCTCTACTGAGGTGCTCATCCAGATGATCCAGGGCACAATCGCAGTAGTTCTCCCAGTGCCACCTTAGCTGATAGAGCGGAATGTAAGGTAGCAAAACACAGGAGCCGGGCAAACCCAACTATTAACCAAAGTCATGATTCGGAGCTGATGCATATAAGACCGAACTCGCGATGCCGAACACTCCCTAGGGTATTCGGACTTTACAACATATACTGGGCTGAGTAACGCCCTCGATAATGAGCCCTGAATTTCCAGGTACGTGCATTAGTCTGACGTGACGAAATGCCAATAATGCCAGCATCCCTCTTGGTTATGTTGAGTATCCGAAGGGTGTGAAGCAACAAGAGACAGTAAAAAAGGTTTACACAGGGTCTTAATCTAAAAAGAAACCTTTGAACGGGGCCTTGCTGCACGTCTGCGCATGTGTCTCTGTTGTGCCATATCCTGGAAGGGTGTAGCATGATGATCATCTGTAAGAGAGAAAAGCCCAGGTGAAAGTTTTCGTGTGAAAAATTGGTTATTCTTAATAAACCATTAAAATTCAATCTAAATAAGGTCAAGCCGAACCGTAGTCCTTTTTACATGCGGGAAGCCCCTAGCACCACCTATGGCGGTATATCCATCGACCTAGTCTTAGGTTTATTTGAGCTGTTACAGCTAGTGGTGCGCCGGACTCATCTAGCCGTGTCTGCGGTCTTGACGACCGATCATTTATTCTGGTTTGGGGAGGCCGTTTAGTGTTCGTCTGCTAAAGCCGCCACACATTCTTTTGCACATAAGGAACGCTCTGTGTTTCCCTAACTATGATGATGCCACGTGGACCGGGCATCTTAAGCTTAAGATGAGCGTAAAGCGGTATTGCATTAAAACAGGCGAAGGCCGTTCTTCCGAGTAGTGCTTGATAGCTGCTTCGGAATGGAGCGATGTTGAAGGTTAACTTTTCACTTCGGAAGTTGTCGGGAGAACCGAATACAACCTCTAGTACTAGAGAGCCCGTGCAGCGGGCCTGTGGGCCTGGTATTACTCCTTTAATGGTAGTATTGCTTTGGCTTATTCTTGTCGGGTCTATCCCCATTTTGCGGACGGTGTCCTGATATATCAGATCAAGACTACTACCGCCGTCCATAAGGACTCGGGTGAGGTGGTATCCGTCAATTATTGGGTCTAGCACCAAGGCAGCCCATCCTCCATGGCGGATACTAGTCGGGTGATCCCTGTGATCAAAAGTGATCGAGTGGGCCGACCAAGGGTTGAACTTGGGGGTGACATGCTCCACGCGTATACGTCTCGGGGTGCGTGTTGGCGCCTCCTCTTTGGTATGTGATTTGCGTAAATCATGTTCATTGTTTTGACCTCTGATGGGAATTTTTTCTGCCCCCAGTGTTCGGCTGGCGAGGCTCATCCTCGTCTTCGCTTGGTGTCTCCCTCCCCTTGTGTTCCGCGTTTAGCTTGTCGGCCTGCTTGAAGACCCAGCATTCTCTGTTGGTGCGATTTGCAGGTTTGTCGGAGGTGCCATGAATCTGACATAATCTGTCTAGAATCTTGTTTAGGCTGGACGGTCCATCTCTGCTGCCTTTAAATGGCCTTTTCCGTTGACCGGGTCGAGAGCTCCTGAATCCAACGTTTACCACCATGTCGTCTGGGCTGTCTTCGTTGTTTCGGCGCTTGCTTTTATTGCGTCGCGGTTTCCCATTGCCATCCCTGACTTCGGATGTGGCCGGGTTGTTGGTGCCGCTATGGGCCAGCTAGCTGTCTTCGCCCGCACAAAAGCGGGTCATAGGGCTTGTCAGGTCTGCCATTGTCCTCGGTTTTTCCTAGCCGAGGTGTCTGGCGAGCCATTCGTCCCGGACACTGTGTTTGAAAGCTGCTAAGGCTTCAGCGTCTGGGCAGTCGACAATTTGATTCTTCTTGGTGAGGAATCTGTTCCAAAGCTTTCGGGCTGACTCTCCGGGCTGTTGAATTATATGACTTAAATCGTCTACATCCGGAGGTCGGACATAGGTCCCTTGAAAATTAGCCCTAAAAGCATCTTCAAGCTCTTCCCAACTTCCAATTGAGTTTTCGAGGAGGCTCTTCAGCCAGTGCCGTGCTGGTCCTTTCAACTGGAGGGGCAAGTATTTGATGGTGTGGAGATCATCTCTGCTAGCCATGTGGATATGAAGGATAAAGTCCTCAATCCAGACCCCAGGGTCTGTTGTTCCGTCGTATGTCTCTATGTTCACGGGTTTGAATCCTTTTGGAAATTGGTGACCCAAAACCTCATCGGTGAAGCATACGGGGACCTGGTCATACCGGCTTTTTGGTGCAAGTCCTCATGTAAATCATGTGCTGACTTATGTGCGACATCGTTAGCCGCCCTATCGCGGCCACGGGGTGGTCGATCCGGCTGATCGGCCGTTTTATTTTTTGGCTGTATAGGCTCTAAATCCTCATCATTGAATTCAGGCAGCAGCTTGCGCTTTGGATAGCTCTTTGTGTAGCGGCTGCAACCGTACTTTTCTTTAGTTTCGAGCACTTTGTTCCATCTACTGTTGAGTGTATTTTGCGCGGCCTTAAGAATTTTCTTGTGCTTCTTCAGACTCCTCGCAGTGGAAATAAGCCTTCTATGGAGGTCCTCTTGCTCCAAGTGCCTTTCCGGGATGATGTGTGCATCGTCGTCCAGACTGTTCTCCTCTCCAAAGATAGGTTGATGAGCTTTACCCTCGGCGTCGCCATGATGCCACAGCGGCTTCGTACTATGTTCGCCGTCCGCTGGTTCATCCTGCTCTATTGCTGGGTCCATGTGGTCGTCGTTTGCTTTGGATTCGACCGGGGGATTATTCTTTCTTGCGCTGTTATCGTTGTTTTATACGAGGCGGGATTTGGAGCGGCGCCTACGTCGTCGCTTTGGTTGCTTCTCGAGGGGATTATCCTTCGCTGCATCCTTCTATTCGTCGTCATTGTTTTCTTTGGGTGTATCCACCATGTATATATCGTGTGATGAAGTGGCTGTCCAGCGCCCTGTGGGCGGTGGTTCCTGTTCCTCCCCTGCATCGTTGTCCATACTGTCGATGTCTTTGGAGTCAAAATCAAGCATGTTCGTTAAGTCGTCGACAGTGGCTATTAAGTGGGTGGTGGGTGGGGAACGAATTTCTTCATCGTCTGGTTCTCACTCCAGCCGGTCATAGTTCGGCCAAGGGCCTGCTAACAAGGAGAGAGACCTTAATGAATTTAGCTCATCACCCAAGGGTGAGTGTTAAAAGATATCCGAGGACGAAAACTCCATGACCGGCGCCCAATCAGATTCGATAGGCACGGACGCAGGTGGTTCAGAGCCCGTGGCTGGGGACGAATCCAAGGATCTGGCAACACAGGTCTCGTAGGAGGTGAAGTCAGTATTCGGCTCTATCGCCGCTAAGTGTGTAGCCTCCGTGGCGGGGTCCATCCACCCATCCTCGGATGGCGCGATTTGCTCCGGATCGAGGGCTGGAGTTGCCACAGGTGTGATCTCCCGAACACTGTCTGGCGGCAGAGCTAAGTCATGCTCGTCGTGACTGTGCAGTGCACCTGACACGGGCTCGAGCGGATGTCTACAGTATAGTTTAAGTTTCCAAACCTGACCTGACGGCCAGGGGCGTAGCGCTCGATCTGCTCCAGATGGCCAAGCGAGTTGGCCCGTAGAGCGAAGCCGCCGAATACGAAGATCTATCTAGGGGGAAAAACCTCACCCTAGATCGTATCGTTGCCGATGATCGAAGGAGCCATCAAGCCTCATGGTGACGACACAGTGTAACTCTCAATGAAAGCACCAATGTCGGTGTCAAAACCGGCGGATTTCGGGTAGGGGGTCCCGAACTGTGCGTCTAAGGCGGATGGTAACAGGAGGCGGGGGACACAATGTTTACCCAGGTTCGGGCCCTCTCGATGGAGGTAATACCCTACTTCCTACTTGATTGATCTTGATGATATGAGTATTACAAGAGTTGATCTACCATGATATCGTAGAGGCTAAACCCTAGAAGCTAGCCTATGATTATGATTGTTGTTGTCCTACGGACTAGACCCTCCGGTTTATATAGACACCGGAGGGGGCTAGGGTTACATAGAGTCAGTTACAAGGGAGGAGATCTACATATCCGAATTGCCAATCTTGCCTTCAACGCAAAGGAGAGTCCCACCCGGACACGGGACGGAGTCTTCAATCTTGTATCTTCATAGTCCAATAGTCCGACCAAAGTATATAGTCCGACTGTCCGAGGACCCCCTAATCCACCCTCACCCGCCATTTACTAAAAAATATCAGATCTATATTTAATCTTACCAAAAAGTTTAATACACAGACAATGCTAGTGCAGAAGTGTAGCCCATTGCTCTTGTCAGTACATTTTGTCCTGTAACGCTTGTACTTCCAAGGATTGGTAGTTGATTATGTAGCATCAATCTGCATATTATCTTCATTATCCTCTATCCCTTCTAGTGTTATCATATATATAATTACTCTCTATGAAATGTAGAGTATAGGCAATGCTTATGAAGAAGATTCTGTGGTGAAATTCTTGAGTTATCCTTCCCTTGACATGGATAAGGGCATTATAAAGCCGGTGTTAACTGTTAATGTAAGTCGGTCCTTCTAAAGCCTTTATCCTCAACTGTTGTTTAATTTGCTCGTACTCCCTATCGTTTACTGCTGTTTAGTTTGCTGTTTCTATCAAAATGCATGTTCACAAGAACCGTAAGTTCCAGGTTTTACTTGTCAACAAAATTCCTTATTCATACCATGCACATCACTCAATACTCCCTATATGTATGCTTGTTTTTGTGGATCTATAATCCAATGTGTGGTGAAGCAGCACATATTTGCACCTTGTCATCTCCTGTTTTATCTTACTGATGTGGCTGATGATATGAACAACATGCCATGCACATTAACAAAAATAGATACAATGATTGTCTTTTCCCTTCATCTATGCTTGTTATGTTGACATGGTAATCCAGTAGTGTGTGGAAGCTCCCCGCATTATGAACAATGCCAAATTATTCTATTGATATTTTGAAATTACTCTATATTTTCTAATTTCAAATTGGATCGAATTGACAGCATAGTTATCATCTTTGTTTATACACGTACTAAACCTGTCATCTGTCTGCTTGTTTCGGGGTGATATGCCTGATGGCATGAACAAGTCTGATGAAGGCTGTGAGACAAACCCAACATATATTTCAGCAAAGAAGGCAAAACATCTTAAAGATAGCGAGACAACCCCAAAGTCTTGTCTTGATGCAGTGTTCAAGTTACTTGAGACTAGCAGTCAGACAAGCTCACAGAATTCGCTGTGTGAATCAGTTCGACTTCTTCAGTCCCATGTTCTAGCAAAAAGGCATTCTGCAACTCAACTTCGACTTGAAGTCCTATCTCTTAGAAAGATAGCGGAGAACACCAATGACAACCTCATTGCTAAACAGCTACACCTGGAAGCTATGACCGACATGCTAGGCCAGTCTCATAGCCTTGCTTCGCAGCTTGTTCAACAGTTCCTGCGCAAGCCTAACCTTTCTTGAAATGTCTTGGAAGTGGTCTCAGTTTAGTATTATTTTGTTACACTGCAATGGTGCCCAGTTTTTGTAATCTTCTTCTTCGTTGCGCTTTATGACCACTAGTGGCGAACTTCAATGCCCAGTGGATGTAATATACCATAAATCCTTTATTGTATAGTGTAGGTTTATTCTAAGTTACTACGCCATAATTTCTTTATTGTATACAGTAGGTTTGTTCCTAATTCCTACTAGTTACTGACATCATTCGCTATCTGAAAAAAATCTGATGTAGTCGACCGGGCCGAAACATTCGCCTCTAACGGGCCTTAGCGGGCAACAATTGGGCCGGCCTGCATCTTTCTTGGGACCGAATGGCCATTGGGGCCTTCACACTTTGCGTCAGGCCCACAACTTACTCTGGCCTATATTCGGCCAAAATTTTAGTTGGGCCTTTTCTGGACCCAGCACTTAGATTGGCCCGTGTAGCGTTAGGCCATTAACAGGCTGAATATTCTGCTGGCCTATTATGGCCCAGAAGAAACCATAGGCCTTTAGCAGGCCGAAATGCACGTTGGGCCTCAATTTTCACGAGTCGTCGATGGTCCTTCGGCAGGCTGAAATGTAGACCGAGCCTTTTTTGGCCCAGTTATATGACGGGCCTTTACCAGGCCGAAACATATCTCAGGCCTTAGTTGGCCCACTGATATCAAGGGCCTTTAACAGGCCAAAAGCTTAGTACAGGCATCAACGGGCCGAATTATACTACAAGCCTTTAACAGGCCCAACGTCACGTTGGGCTGAACTGTTGCCACCTTCATCACGGGTCGTTAGTGGGCCCGATGTCGTGTCGGACCATATATGGCCCATGGGAAGCACGGGTCATTCCCAGGCCGAAAGACACACTAGGCTGAAATGGGCCCATGTCTACATCGAGCCTCTAACAGGCTGAAAGTCACTGGGCTGTAATTGGGCCCAAATATTCAACGAACAATTAACGGGCCAGATCTGGCTTTGGGCCATAAATGGGACTTTATTAAACAGGTCGTTATTGGGCACTAGTACGTGAGTAAGTACTACGGGCCTTTGACTAGGCCGACCCTTTTAACCTATATGGGCCTCTGTTGGGCCGTGCCATGTGTCGACGTATCATAGGCTCCTCCTGTCCAATGAATGGATGACATCCGACCCAACAGTGAGCCAACACATGTTTCCTCCGGCCAATGAGAATTTTAAACGTGGAAAATCCTCATTGGTCCGGGCTGTAAGCTGGTTATCGGATCCAAAACCGGACTCGATAGCTTAACGGCGACCCGTTACGGTGGATGCCACATGTCGGTCACCCTTGACGAAAGCACTTCCATGACGCGGCATTTATCGTCATGGAAATGGACACTTCCATGATGATAATTTTCGTAATGTCATGGAACACTTCTACGACAGCACATGTATGACTATCTTGATTCTGTCATAAAATTGTCATGGATGTACATGCATGATAGAAAACGTGAGCTACTGTGACAAACACGTATCACGGAAGTGCATTTTTTGTAGTGTTTATCTCGTTGGGTGCAAGTGTTTGATTGTTTGTGTAGTTGCATATATTGGGGACTCGCGTGTTTCTCCTACTAGATTGATACCTTGGTTCTTAACTGAGGGAAATATTTATCTCTACTTTGTTGCATCACCCTTTCCTCTTTAAGGGAAAAACCAACGCAAGCTCAAGAAGCAGCAGGAAGAATATTTGGCGCCGTTTCTAGGGAGATCTACATCAAGCCCACCAAGTACCTGTCATAAACTCTCATCTCTTGCATTACATTATTTGACATTTGCCTCTCATTTTCCTCTCCCCACTTCTAAAACGATTTCAGAAAAATACAAAAAGATTTGCCTTTTTTATTCACCCTTCTTTTGTTCATCTTTTCGTTTGCTTTTTGCTTGCTCGTGTGTTAGATTGCTTGCTTTGTCATGATGTCTCAAGAGAATACCAAATTGTGTGACTTTTCCAATACTAATAATAATGATTTTAATTGTACTCCGATTGCTCCCGCCACTAGTGCGGAATCTTATGAAATTAATACCGCTTTGCTGAATCTTGTTATGGAAGATCAATTTTCCGGCCTTCCTACTGAAGATGCCGCATCCCATCTAAATAATCTTGTTGAGTTGTATTATATGAAAAATAAGAAAGATGTGGATAATGATATTGTTATATTGAAGCTATTCCCGTTATCACTACGAGATCTTGCAAAAACTTTGTTTTCATCTTTGCGTTAAAATAGTATCGATTCATGGAATAAGTGTAAAGGTGCTTTTATTTCCAAGTATTTTCCTCCTGCTAAGATCATCTCCGTTAGGAATGATATTATGAATTTTAAGCAACTTGATCATGAACATGTTGCACAATCTTGGGAGACGATGAAATTGATGATACGAAATTGCCCTACTCATTGTTTAAATTTGTGGGTGATCATACAATTTTTTTATGTTGGATTCAATTTTGCTTCTAGAATTCTTTTAGATTCGGCCGCGGGAGGTACTTTTATGGAAATTACATTAGGAGAAGCTACTAAACTCCTAGATAATATTATGGTCAATTATTCTCAATGGCACACTGAAAGATCTTCTACTAGTAAAAAAGTGCATGCGATTGAAGAGATTAATGTTTCGAGTGGATAGATGGATGACTTATGAAATTGTTTGCTAGTAAGACTGCTCCTATTGATCCGATATGCCTTTTTCTAACTTGATTGAGAATAATAATGAATCTATGTATGTGAATTTTGTTGGTAGGAACAATTTTGGTAATAATGCGTATAGAGGTAATTTCAATCCTAGGCCCTTTTCTAGTAATTCCTCTAATAATTATGGTAATTCCTACAACAATTCTTATGGAAATTATAATAAGATTCCCTCTGATCTTGAGAAGAATATTAAAGAATTTATTATTTCCCAAAATAATTTCATTGCTTTGGTTGAAGAAAAATTGCTTAAGATTGATGATTTGGCTAGGAACGTCGATAGAATTTCTCTTTAGATTGATTCTTTGAAAATTAGATCTATTCCACCCAAGCATGATATTAATGAATCTCTGAAAGCTATGTGATTTTCTATTTATGAGTGCAAAGAAATAACCGCTAAGATGCATGCTAAGCGAGATTGGTTTGTAACGTGTTTTTCTACTTTTTGTGAAAATAATGATGAAGAATTTAAAGTGATTGATGTGGCTCCTATTGAATATTTTTTCTAATATAAATCTTGATAAATATGGGAATGAGGTGAGGCAACTTTAGTTAAAAGGCGTCCCAATGATTTGGAGTTTATAGATCTTGATGCGAAAATTGATAAACGTGAGTTTGGAGAGGTCAAAACTTTAAGTAGGGATGAAGCCACTCTTTTGGATTTCAAGGATTTAATTTATGATACTTGCTCTTTGATAGATTGTATTTCCTTGTTGCAATGCATCTTAAATTCTCCCCATGCTTATAATCAAAATAAAGCTTTTACTAAACATATTGTTGATGCTATGATGAAATCTTTTGAAGAAAAGCTGAAATTGGAAGATTCCATTCCTAGAAAACTTTATGATGAGTGGGAACCTACTATTAAGATTAATATTAAAGATTATGAGCGCCATTCTTTATGTGATTTAGGTGCTAGTGTTTCCACAATTCCAAAAACTTTATGTGGTGTGTTAGGTTTCCATGAATTTGATGATTGTTCTTTAAATTTGCATCTAGCAGATTCCACTATAAAGAAACCTATGGGAAGGATTGATGATCTTCTTATTGTTGCAAATAGGAATTATGTGCCCGTAGATTTCATTGTTCTTGATATAGATTGCAATGCTACATGTTCTATTATTCTTGGTGTACCTTTCCTTAGAACGATTGGTGCAATTATTGATATGAAAGAAAAAAAACATTAGATTTGAATTTACACTAAGGAAGGGCATGGAACACTTTCCTAGAAAGAAAATTAAGTTGCCATATGAATCTATTATGAGATCTACTTTTGGATTGCATACCAAAGAGGACAATACGTAGATCTATGTTTTATGCCTAGCTAGGGGCATTAAACAATAGCGCTTATTGGGAGGCAACCCAATTTTATTTTTGTTCTTGCCTATTTTTCCTGTTTTTGAATAATTTTATCATCTAGCCTCTGGTTAGATGTGTTTTGGTGTTTTAATTTAGTGTTCGAGCCAAGCAAGACCTTTGGGATGGCTTATAGTGATAGTTGATTTGATCTTGCAGAAAAACAGAAACTTTTGCGCCCAGTCACAGAATTATTAAAATCCACATAAGCATGGAAAAACTCTGAATTTTTTACACAAGATTGATATACAAATTGCCTCTGTTGTCCAAATGTTTCAGAATTTTTGGAGTTACAGAAGTATACAAAGTTTTTAGATTGCTACAGACTGTTCTATTTTTGAGAGATTCTATTTTCTTTGTGTTGTTTCCTTATTCTGATGAATCTATGGGTAGTATCGGGGGTATGAACCATGGAGAAGTTGCAATACAGTAGATATTACACCAATATAAATATAGAATGAGTTCACAACAGTACCAAAAAGTGGTGATTTATTTTCTTATACTAACGGATCTCATGAGTTTTGTTGTTGAGTTTTGTGTTGTGAAGTTTTCAAGTTTTGGGGTAAACATTTGATGGACTACGGAATAAGGACTGGCAAGAGCCTAAGGTTGGGGATGCCCAAGGCACCCCAAGGTAATATTCAAGGACAACCAGGCATCTAAGCTTGGGGATGCCCCGGTTGGCATCCCCTCTTTCATCTTCGTCTATCAGTAAATTTACTTGAGGCAATATTTTTATTCACCACATGTTATGTGTTTTGCATGGAGCGTCTTGTCAGATATGTGTCTTTGCTCTTTAGTTTGCCAAAATCATCCTTGTTGTATACACCTTTTGAGAGGGACAAACATGAATCGTGAATTTATCAGAATACTCTATGTGCTTCAGTTATATCTTTTGAGTTAGGCAATTTTGCTCTAGTGCTTCACTTATATGTTTTTAGAGCACGGCGATGGCTTTATTTCATAGAAATTTTTGAACTCCCATGCTTCGCTTATATTATTTTGAGAGTCTTTCTAAACATCATGGTAATTTTCTTTGGTTAAGAATTTAGTCCTGATGACCCACAAGTATAGGGGATCAATTGTAGCTCTTTTCGATAAGTAAGAGTGTCGAACCCAACGAGGAGCAGAAGGAAATGACAGGTGATTTTTAGCAAGGTAATGTCTGCAAGTGCTGAAATTGTAAGTAATGGAGAAGTTTGGTAGCAGGGTAATTTGTAACGAGCAAGTAATGATAGTAGTAACAAGAGTGCAGCAAGGTAGCTCAACCCTTTTGAGGCAAAGGACAGGACAAACGGTTTCTTACGATAAGCAAAGCGTTCTTGAGGGTACATAGGACTTTCATCTAGTCACTTTCATCGTGTTGGTTTAATTCGTGTTCGGTATTTTGATAATTTTATATGTAGGTGGACTGGTCCTTAGGTGTTGTTCTTACTTGAAAAAACGTCCTACTTATGAATAACCCTCCAGCAAGCATCCGCAACTACGAGAAAAGTATTAAAAATAAATTCTAACCATAGCATTAAACTTTTGGATCCAATCGGTCCGTTACGGAATAGCGCATAAACTGGGGTTATACTTCCGTCACTCTCGCAACCCATCATCTAATTGCTACTCCACAATGCATTATCTTAGGCCCAAATATGGTGAAGTGTCAAGTAGTCAACGTTCACATGACAACACTAAGGGAATCACAACAGACATAATATCAAAATATCGAACACATATCAAGTTCACATGATTACTTCCAACATGATTTCTCCCATGACCTCAAGAATAAAAGTAACTGCTCACAAATGATAATCATGCTCAATATCAAAGGGGTATTAAATAGCATAATGGATCTGAACATATAATCTTCCACCAAATAAACCACATAGTAATCAAGTACAAGATGTAATCAACACTACTAGTCACCCACAAGCACAAATCTATAGTTCCATTAACAAGACTGAACACAAGATATGAACTAGGGTTTGAGATGAGATGGTGTTGTTGAAGATGTTGACGGAGATTGCCCTCCCCAAGATGGGAGAGTTTTTGGTGATGATGATGACGATGATTTCACCCTTCGGGAGGGAGGTTCCCCCGACGAAATCGCTCCGCCTGAGGAAAAAAGTGCTCATGTCCAAGTTCCGCCTCGACACGATGGCGCTCCATCCTGAAAGTCCTCTCCTTATTTTTTCTAGGTCAAAATGACGTATATACCAGAAGATGGGCACTGGAAGTGGGCCTGGGTGAGCACAACCCACCAGGGCATGCATGCGCTCCCTGGCGCACCAAGGTGGGTTGTGCCCACCTGGTGGGCCCCCTCTGGTAGTTATTTGCTCCAATATTCATCATATATTTGATAAAAAAATTCTGTGATGTTTCAACTTGTTTGGAGTTGTGCAGAATAGGTGGCCTGATGTAGCTTTTCCAGGTCCAGATTTCCAGCTACCGGAATTCTCCCTTTTTGTGTATACCTTGCATATTATAAGAGAAAAGGCATTAGAATTACTCCAAAAAGCAGTATTATGGATAAAAACATCATAAATAACAATAAGAAAACATGATGCAAAATGGACGTATTAAGTCCTAATATGATAGACATCCAAGAGGGATATAATAAATACTTTCACATAAAGTGTGTTGAATACTATGTGAAGTTTGATTCTTTACGATTGTTTTGAGATATAAATATGGTGATATTAGATTAATGCTAGCGAGTAATTGTGCATTGTAGAAATACTTGTGTTAAAGTTTGCGATTCTCGTAGCTTGCATGTATGGTGAACCGTTATGTGATGAAGTGGGAGCAAGATTTATTTATTGATTGTCTTCCTTATGAGTGGCGGTCGGGGATGAGCGATGGTCTTTTCCTACTAATATATCCCCCTAGGAGCATGCGTGTACTACTTCGTTTCGACGACTAATAGATTTTTGCAATAAGTATGTGATTTCTTTATAACTAATGATGAGTCCATGGATTATACACACTCTCACCCTTCCACCATTTCTCGCCTCTCTAGTACTGTGCAGATTTCGCCGGTGCATTAAACCCACCATATACCCTTCCTCAAAACAGTCACCATACCTACCTATTATGGCATTTCCATAGCCATTTGGATATATATTGCCATGCAACTTCCACCGTTCCGTTTTATTATGTGACACACCATCATTGTCATACTGCTTTGCATGATCGTAAGATAGCTGGCATGACGTTTCCATGGCTTGTCCGTTTTTATGTCATTTGCTACGCCAGATCATTGCACATCCCGGTACACCATTGGAGGAATTCATATAGAATCATATTTTGTTCTATGTATCGAGTTGTAATTCTCGAGTTGTAAGTAAATAAAACTATGATTATCACCATTATTGGAGCATTGTCCCATGTGAGGAAAGGATGATGGAAGCTATGATTCCCTCACAAGTTGGGATGAGTCTCTGGACTTTATAAAAATAAAAGAGGCCAAAGAAGCCCACAAAAAATAAAAGAGTCCAAAGAAGCCCACCAAAAAATGAGAGAAAAAATAGAAGGGACAATGTTGCTATCCTTCTTCCACACTTGTGCTTCAAAGTAGCACCATGATCTTCATGATAGAGAATCTCCTATGTTGTCACTTTCATATACTAGTGGGAATTTTTCATTATATCACTTGGCTTGTATATTCCAATTATGGGCTTCCTCGAATTGCCCTAGGTCTTCGTGAGCAAGCGAGTTGGATACACACCCACTTAGTTTCTTTTTGAGCTTTCATAAACTTATAGCTCTAGTGCATCCGTTGCATGGCAATCCCTACTCACTCACATTGATATCTATTGATGGGCATCTACATAGCCCGTTGATACGCCTAGTTGATGTGAGACTATCTCCTTATTGGATTCAGGGCTCCGTAGACCCAAGAAAGGTTCGAACTCTGGGTGTGTGTGTGAAGAACTCGACCTCTTCAGCCAACCAGTTCATCACCCCCATGGCCTAGCTCGATGAACAAGGAAGAAAATGGACACAATAGTTTTCCCAGGTTCAGGCCACCTTGCGGTGTAAGTCTTGCTACCTCTTGAGCACTGCGTTGGATTTCCTTGAAGGGGAAAGGATGATGCAGCAAAGTAGCGTAAGTATTTCCCTCAGTTTTTGAAAACCAAGGTATCAATCCAGTAGGAGGCTACGCGCGAGTCCCTCGTACCTGCACAAAACAAATAGCTCCTCGCAACCAACGCGATAAGGGGTTGTCAATCCCTTCACGGTCACTTACGAGAGTGAGATCTGATAGATATGACAGAATAATATTTTTGGTATTTTTGTGATAAAGATGCAAAGTAAAATAAAAGCAAAGTAAAAAAGAAAAGGAAGTAACTAAGTATTGGATGATTAATATGATGAAGATGGACCCGGGGGCCATAGGTTTCACTAGTGGCTTCTCTCAAGAGCATAAGTACTTTACGGTGGGTGAACGAATTATTGTTGAGCAATTGACGGAATTGAGCATAGTTATGAGAATATCTAGGTATGATCATGTATATAGGCATCACGTCCGAGACAAGTAGACCGACTCCAGCCTGCATCTACTACTATTACTCCACTCATTGACCGCTATCCAGCATGCATCTAGAGTATTAAGTTCATGAAAACAGAGTAACGCCTTAAGCAAGAAGACATGATGTAGAGGGATAAATTCATGCAATACGATAAAAAAACCATCTTGTTATCCTCGATGGCAACAATACAATGCGTGCCTTGCTGCCCCTACTGTCACTTCGAAAGGACACCGCAAGATTGAACCCAAAGCTAAGCACTTCTCCCATTGCAAGAAAGATCAATCTAGTATGCCAAACCAAACTGATAATTCGAAGAGACTTGCAAAGATAACCAATCATACGTAAAATAATTTAGAGAAGATTTAAATATTGTTCATAGATAATCTTGATCATAAACCCAAAATTCATCGGTCTCAACAAACACACCGCAAAAAGAAGATTACATCGAATAGATCTCCAAAAGAGAGGGGGAGATCATTGTATTGAGATCCAAAAAGAGAGAAGAAGCCATCTAGCTAATAACGATGGACCCAAAGGTCTGAGGTAAACTACTCACACTTCATCGGAGAGGCTATGGTGTTGATGTAGAAGCCCTCCGTGATGGATGCCCCCTCCGGCGGAGCTCCGGAACAGGCCCCAAGATGGGATCCCATTGATACAGAAAGTTGCAGTGGTGGAACTAGGGTTTTGGCTCCATATTTGATCGTTTGGGGGTACGTAGGTATATATTGGAGGAAGGAGTACGTCGATGGAGCAACAGGGGGCCCACGAGGGTGGAGGGCACGCCTGGCGCGTAGGCGCGCCCCCTACCTCGTGGCATCCTCCTTTATTTCTTGACGTAGGGTCCAAGTCTCCTGGATCATGTTCGGTGAGAAAATCACGTTCCCGAAGGTTTCATTCCATTTGGACTCCGTTTAATATTCCTTTTCTTTGAAACGCTAAAATAGGCAAACAACAAAAATTCTGGGCTGGGCCTTCGGTTAATTGGTTAGTCCCGAAAATAATATAAAATTGGTTAATAAAGCCCAATAATGTCCAAAACATTTGATAATATAGCATGGAGCAATCAAAAATTATAGATACGTTGGAGACGTATCACCTACTCCTGCTTTGGGGTGGATTGGCCTCACAAGGAGCTCAGTGTGAACTAGTACAAGGGAAGAACAACCTAGCGAGGTCTTCTCTCATGTGGGTGTGAACTAGTGAGGTGTGGATTCGATCCAGAGAGCCCCCTCCCTACGGTGGTGGCTAACCTATATTTATAGTGGCCTCGGTCCTCAACAATGGATAATAAAGCCCAATAATGTCCAAAACAGTAGATAATATAGGATGGAGCAATCAAAAATTATAGATACGTTGCAGACGTATCAAGCATCCCCAAGCTTAATTCCTGCTCATCCTCGAGTAGGTAAATGATAAAAAGATAATTTTTGATGTGGAGTGCTACTTGGCATAATTTTAATGTAATTCTTCTTAATTATGGTATGAATATTCAGATTCGAAAGATTCAAGATAAAAGTTCATATTGACATAAACATAATAATACTTCAAGCATACTAACTAAGCAATTATGTCTTCTCAAAATAACATGGCCAAAGAAAGTTCATCCCTACAAAATCATATAGTTTAATCATGCTCCATTTTCATCACACAAGAATGCTCTCATCATGCAAAACCCCGATGACAAGCCAAGCAATTGTGTCATAGTTTATTAATCTCAAACCTATAAACTTTCACGCAATATATGAGCGCGAGCCATGGACATAGCACTATGGGTGGAATAGAATATGATGGGGGTTATGTGGAGAAGACAAAAAGGAGAAAGTCTCACATCAACGAGGCTAATCAATGGGCTATGGAGATGCCCATCTATTGATGTTAATGCAAGGAGTATGGATTGCCATGCAACAGATGCACTAGAGCTATAAATGTATGAAAGCTCAACAAAAGAAACTAACTGGGTGTGCATCCAACTTGCTTGCTCACGAAGACCTAGGGCACTTGAGGAGGCCCATTGTTGGAATATAAAAGCCAAGTTCTATAATGTAAAATTCCCACTAGTATATGAAAGTGACAAAACAAAAGACTCTCTATCATGAAGATTACGGTGCTACTTTGAAGCACAAGTGTGGCAAAGGATAGTAGCATTGTCCCTTTTATTTATTTTTATTTTTTATTTGGCCTTTCTTTTTTATTATTTGGCCTTATTTCTTTTTTTTGGGACAATTCTCTACGAATGATGGTCATCACACTTCTATTTACTTACAACTCAAGAATTACAACTCGATACTTAGAACAAGATATGACTCTATATGAATGCCTCCAGCGGTGTACCAGGATATGCAACGAACGAAGAGTGACATGTATGAAAGAATTATGAACGGTGGCTTTGCCACAAATACTATGCCAACTACATGATCATGCTAAGCAATATGACAATGATGAATGTGTCATGATAAACAAAATGGTGGAAAGTTGCATGGCAATATATCTCGGAATGGCTATGGAAATGCCATAATAGGTAGGTATGGTGGCTCTTTTGAGGAAGATATAAGGAGGTTTATGTGTGAAAGAGTGTATCATATCACGGGGTTTGGATGCACCGGCGAAGTTTGCACCAACTCTCAATGTGAGAAAGGGCAATGCACGGTACCGAAGAGGCTAGCAATGATGGAAGGGTGAGAGTGCGTATAATCCATGGACTCAACATTAGTCATAAAAAACTCACATACTTATTGCAAAAATCTACAAGTCATCAAAAACCAAGCACTACGCGCATGCTCCTAGGGGGATAGATTGGTAGGAAAAGACCATCGCTCGTCCCCGACCGCCACTCATAAGGAGGACAATCAAAGAACACCTCATGTTTCAAATTTGTTACATAACGTTTACCATACGTGCATGCTACGGGACTTGCAAACTTCAACAAAAGCATTTCTCAAATTCACAACTACTCAACTAGCACAACTTTGATATTATTACCTCCATATCTGAAAACAATCATTAAGCATCAAACTTCTCTTAGTAATCAAAACACTCATAAGAATTTTTTGACTAATCTTGAATACCTAGCTTATTAGGATTATTTAAGAAAATTACCATGCTATTTAAGACTCTCAAAATAATCTAAGTGAAGCATGAGAGATCAATAGTTTCTATAAAACAAATCCACCACCGTGCTCTAAAAGATATAAGTGAAGTACTAGAGCAAAACTATATAACTCAAAAAGATATAAGTGAAGCACATAGAGTATTCTAACAAATTCCAAATCATGTATGGCTCTCTAAAAAGGTGTGTAAAGAAAGTATGATTGTGGTGAACTAAAAAGCAAAGACTCAAATCATACAAGACGCTCCAAGGAAAACACATATCATGTGGTGAATAAAAATATAGCTCCAAGTAAAGTTACCGATAGAAGTAGACGAAAGAGGGGATGCCTTCCGGGGCATCCCAAAGCTTTGGCTTTTAGGTGTCCTTAGATTATCTTGGGTGTGCCATGGGAATCCCCATGCTTAGGCTCTTGCCACTCCTTGTTCCATAATCCATCAAATCTTTACCCAAAACTTGAAAACTTCATAACACAAAACTTAAAGTAGAAATCTCGTGAGCTCCGTTAGCGAAAGAAAACAAAAGACCACTTCAAGGTACTGTAATGAACGCATTCTTTATTTATATTGGTTTTAAACCTACTGTATTACAACTTCTCTATGGTTTGTAAACTATTTACGAGCCATAGATTCATCAAAATAAGCAAACAATACACGAAAAGCAGAATCTATCAAAAACAGAACAGTCTGTAGTAATCTGTAGCTAGCGCATTATCTGGAACGCCAAAAATTGTAAAATAAATTTCTGGACGTGAGGAATTTATATATGAATCATCTTCAAAAATAATTAACTAAATAGAACTTTCCAAATAAACATGGCAGCAGTTCTCGTGAGCGCTAAAGTTTCTGATTTTTACAGCAAGATATCAAGACTTTCCCCCAAGTCTCCCCAACGGTTCTACTTGGCACAAACACTTATTAAACACAAAAAAACAGAACCTAAACAGAGGCTAGATAAATTATGTATTAATAAACAGGAGAAAAAAACAAGGAATAGAAATAAAATTGGCTTGCCTCCCAACAAGCGCTATCGTTTAACGCCCCTAGCTAGGCATAAAAAGCAAGGATAGATCTAGGTATTATCATCTTGATTCTTAATTCTTTTTGCGGAGTTATGCTCGAATCCGGGAGGTTCTTTACGTTTACCTTCATATTCAGAAATCTTGAGATCTAAAGAGTCCAACCGCTTATTGGAAAGGGTAATCAACATATTCATGCGGTGGAGATTCCCGCTAACGCTTTTAAGAGGTTCAAGAGACTTTTGTAAAATCTTGGTTACTTCACCTTCTATAATTTTCTCAAAAACTAGCGTTTCCTCTTGGGATGATGAGGCCCCTTTTGTTGAGGTAGAGTTCCTACTATACCTTCTATAATTTCATGCATAATACTGGGATCAATTTCAATAAAATTGCCTTTGGCAACGCAATCCAAAAGTTGTCTATGCGACATATTTAGTCCAACATAAAAGTTGCGAAGAAAAATTCTAAAATTCACCTCTAGGGTACAATTACAATAAGAGTCCATCATTCTAAACCAAGCATCTTTTAAATTTTCTCCTTGCCTTTGTTTGAAGTGAAGAACCTCAAACTCGAGAGACAAAGGAGCAGATAAGGGACTAGCCATAGCGACAAGCAAACGGAAAAGAGAGGGAGGATAGAGAGAGAGGGCGAATAAAAAGGCAAGGCTGAAGTGGGGGAGAGGAAAATGAGAGGCAAATGGCAAATAATGTAATGCGGGAGATAAGGGTTGTGATGGGTACTTTGCATATTGACTTTTGCGTAGACTCCCCGGCAATGGCGCCAGAAATGGCTCGTTGTCGGGAGTCAAATCTTGACTTGCACGAACCTCCCCGGCAACGGCGCCAGAAATTCTTCTTGCTACCTCTTGAGCACTGCGTTGGATTTCCTTGAAGAAGAAAGGATGATGCAGCAAAGTAGCGTAAGTATTTCCCTCAGTTTTTGAGAACCAAGGTATCAATCCAGTAGGAGGCTACGCGCGAGTCCCTCGTACCTGCATAAAACAAATAGCTCCTCGCAACCAACGCGATAAGGGGTTGTCAATCCCTTCACGGTCACTTACGAGAGTGAGATCTGATAGATATGATAGAATAATATTTTTGGTATTTTTGTGATAAAGATGCAAAGTAAAATAAAAGCAAAGTAAAAAAAGCAAAGGAAATAACTAAGTATTGGAAAATTAATATGATGAAGATAGAGCCGGGGCCATAGGTTTCACTAGTGGCTTCCCTCTAGACCATAAGTATTTTACGGTGGGTGAACGAATTACTGTTGAGCAATTGACAGAATTGAGCATAGTTATGAGAATATCTAGGTATGATCATGTATATAGGCATCATGCCCGAGACAAGTAGACCGACTCCTGCCTGCATCTACTACTATTACTCCACTCATCGACCGCTATCCAGCATGCATCTAGAGTATTAAGTTCATGAAAACAGAGTAATGCCTTAAGCAAGATGACATGATGTAGAGAGATAAATTCATGCAATATGATAAAAACCCCATGTTGTTATCCTCGATGGCAACAATACAATACGTGCTTTGCTGCCCCTACTGTCACTGGGAAAGGACACCACAAGATTGAACCCAAAGCTAAGCAGTTCTCCCATTGCAAGAAAGATCAATCTAGTATGCCAAACCAAACTAATAATTCGAAGAGACTTGCAAAGATAACCAATCATACATAAAAGAATTCAGAGAAGATTCAAATATTGTTCATAGATAATCTTGATCATAAATCCACAATTCATCAGTCTCAACAAACACACCGCAAAAAGAAGATTACATCGAATAGATCTCCACAAGAAAGGGGGAGATCATTGTATTGAGATCCAAAAAGAGAGAAGAAGCCATCTAGCTAATAACTATGGACCCGAAGGTCTGAGGTAAACTACTCACACTTCATTAGAGAGGCTATGGTGTTGATGTAGAAGCCCTCCGTGATGGATGCCCCCTCCGACGGAGCTCCGGAACAGGCCCCAAGATGGGATCTCGTGGATATAGAAAGTTGCGGCGGTGGAATTAGGGTTTTGGCTCCATATCTGATCCGTTTGGGGGTACGTAGGTATATATATGAGGAGGGAGTACGTCGGTGGAGCACCAGGGGGCCACGAGGGAGGAGGGCACGCCTGGGGCGGTAGGCGCGCCCCCCTACCTCGTGGCCTCCTCCTTTATTTCTTGGCGTAGGGTACAAGTCTCCTGGATCATGTTCGGTGAGAAAATCACGTTCCTGAAGGTTTCATTCCGTTTGGACTCCGTTTGATATTCCTTTTCTTCAAAACCCTAAAATAGGAAAAAAATAGCAATTCTAGGCTGGGCCTTCGGTTAATAGGTTAGTCCCAAAAATAATATAAAAGTGGATAATAAAGCCCAATAATGTCCAAAACAGTAGATAATATAGCATGGAGCAATCAAAAATTATAGATACGTTGGAGACGTATCACCTACTCCTGCTTTGGGGTGGATTAGCCTCACAAGGAGCTCAGTGTGAACTAGTATAAGGGAAGAACAACCTAATGAGGACTGCTCTCATGTGGGTGTGAACTAGTGAGGTGTGGATTCGATCCAGAGAGCCCCCTCCCTACGGTGGTGGCTAACCTATATTTATAGTGGCCTCGTTCCTCTTCCCCCAAAACGTAGGCGAGAAGGGAACTCACATGGCCAATTTGAAAGGGAGCGAGTAGTACATATTATCCTGACGAAAGGTGGTCTTCGCCTGCAAAGCTTCTGGTCGTGACGCCGCGGTGGGCTCGGTGATGACATCCGTCATGTCGTCCTGGCGGTCTTGGTCTTTTTACATGGGAATGGAAAACTTTGGTTGGTTCCTCAGGACCCCGCGCCTGCAATTGCCTCCTTAGCACCAAAGAGGAAACGTGCTCCTCTGTGTCCATTAGCACCCAACTGGACATGGTCGTCATGGCTTGCGTCACCTCAACCTCATGAGGTGGGAACCTGTGTAGAAATTTCCGCTCCTTAGGAGGAAGCCCAGGGAGGTCGCTCCCTTCGGAGGTCTTGATGTCGCCTGCCTCATGAGGCATGGCACCTCACGAGGATCTTGTCTTGACGGTGTTGTAGATGGGTCATACCAGGCCATCGATGCAGCCACGCCATGGGCCACAAGCAAGCAAGTCTGGGGACCCTAGTTCCCAGAACACCGAAATGCACAACAATCATATTCTATTCCACCTATAGTGTTATATCCATGGCTCATGCTCACGTATTGCGTGAAAGTTGAAAAAGTTTGAGAACATCAAAAGAATGAAACAATTTCTTGGCTTGTCATCAGGGTTGTGCATGATTTAATACTTTGTGTGAGGAAGATGGATCATAGCCAGACTATATGATTTTGTAGGGATAACTTTCTTTTGCCATGTTATTTTGATAAGACATGATTGCTTTATTAGTATGCTTGAAGTATTATTGTTTTTATGTCACTATTAAACTTTTGTTTTGAATCTTATGGATCTGAACATTGATGCCACAATAAAGAAGATTACATTGATAAATATGTTAGGTAGCATCCACACTTCATAAATTCTTTCTTTTACCATTTACCTACTACTCGAGGACGAGGAGGAATTAAGCT
The DNA here is from genome assembly GCF_056163025.1 of Triticum urartu. NCBI lineage: Eukaryota > Viridiplantae > Streptophyta > Magnoliopsida > Poales > Poaceae > Triticum > Triticum urartu. Next base: position 311,844,934 of record NC_141874.1, on the reverse strand, counting down.
TTGGGATGCTGATATATATCCAACATATCTATAATTTAGGATTGTTCCATGCTATTGAATTATCTGTTTCGAATGTTTTATATGCATTAATATGCTATTTTATATTATTTTTGGGACTAACTTATTAACCTAGAGCCCAGTGCTAGTTTTTGTTTTTTCCTTGTTTTTGAGTTCTACAGAAAATGAATATCATATGGAGTCCAAACGGAGTAAAACTTTCGGGATGATTTTTCTTGGACTAGAAGACACACATAGGACTTGGAGATGAAGTTAGAAGAGTCCCGAGGAGGCCACAAGCCTCCAAGGCGGCCCTAGGGGGCGCCCAAGCTTGTGGGCCCCTCGGAGCTGCTCTAACCCTAATTCTTGGCCTATAAATTCCCAAATATTCCCAAACAACCAGAGGTGTCCACCAAAATAATTTTCCGCCGCCATAACCTTCTGTTCCCGTGAGATTCCATCTTGGGGCCTTTCCGGGCATCCTGCCGAACGGGGATTCGACCACAGACCTACGGGTCCATAGCTAGTATCTAGATGACTTCTTGTCTCTCTTTGATTCTCAATACCATGTTCTCCTTGATGTTCTTAGTGATCTATCCGATGTAATCTTCTTTTGCGGTGTGTTTGTCGAGATCGATGAATTGTGGATTTATGATTAGCTTATCTATGAATATTATTTGAATCTTCTCTGAATTCTTATATGCATGATTTGATATATCTGCATTTCTCTTCGAATTATTGGTTTGGTTTGGCCAACTAGATTGGTTCTTGCAATGCGAGAGGTTCTTAGTTTTGGGTTCAATGTTAAGATGTCCTCACTAAGTGACAAAGTAGGGGTAGCGAGGCACGTATTTGTATTATTTCCATGAAGGGTAAAAACATGGGTTTTTCATCATAGTGTTTGAGTTTATCTCTCTACATCATGTCATCTTGCTTAAGGTGTTACTCCGTTAGTAGATGCATGCTTGATAGCGCTCAATGTGTGGAGTAATAGTAGTAGATGCATGCATCAGTCGATCTACTTGACACAAACGTGATGCCTATATTCATAATCATTCCCTTGGGTATTGTCATAACTTAGCACTTTTCTATCAATTGCTCGACAGTAATTTGGTCACCCACGGTATTATTTGCCTTCAAGAAAGAAGCCTCTAGTGAAACCTATGGCCCTCGGGTCTATTTTCCTTCATATATTTTTAGATCTATATACCAAAAATACCTTGCTGCAATTTATTTACTTTTATTTTGATTTATGTTTTAGTAATCTTTTATATCTATCTCCATCATGTCTCACCTTTGCAAGTGACCGTGAAGGGATTGACAACCCCTTTATCGCGTTGGGTGCAATTGTTTAATTGTTTGTGTCGGTGCATATATTGGGGACTTGCGTGGTTCTCCTACTAGATTGATACCTTTGTTCTTACCTGAGGGAAATACTTATCTCTACTTTGCTGCATCACCCTTTCCTCCTCAAGGGAAAAACCAACACAAGCTCAATAAGTAGAAATACTACCCATAAATTCATCAAAATAAGCAAACAACACAATGAAAATAGAATCTGTCAAAAATAGAGCAGTCTGTAATAATCTGCAAACTTTGTATACTTCTGTAACTGCAAAAATTCTGAACAATTAGGACAACCTAGGGAATTTGTATATCAATCTTGTGTAAATATTTCAGATCAAAAGCACGCTTCTGTGAATTTTTAAAATTCCGGCAGTGACCGTAAAAGTTTCTGTTTTTCAGCAAGATCAACTCAACTATCACCAAAGACCATCCAAAATGACTTACTTGACACTTTATTGAAACAAAAGCTATAAAACATGATTACTACAGTAGCATAATCATGTGAACACACAAAGACAGTAGGGATAAATATTGGGTTGTCTCCCAACAAGCTCTTTTCTTTAATGCCTTTTTAGCTAGGCATGATGATTTCCATGATGCTCACATAAAGGATAGGAATTGAAACATAGTGGGAGCACCATGACGGATATGACTAGCACATTTAAGTCTAACCCACTTCCTATGAATAGGGATTTTTTGAGCAAACAACGTATGGGAGCAAGAATCAAGTAGCATAGGTAGGAAAAACAAGGAAACCTTCAAAACTTTAAACACATAGAGAGTAAACTTGATATTATTGCAATATGTAAAATCATATGTTCCTCTCTAATAATGATTTTCAGTAGCATCATGAGTGAATTCAACAATATAACTATCACATAAAGCATTATATCCATTATCCACGAGCATAGAAAATTTATAACTCTCCACATAAGCAAATTTATTCTCATCAATGATGATGGGAGAAAACACAACAGAGTAACTATCATGTGAGTCATAATCCAATTGAAAATTAAAATCATGATGATAAGTTTCATGGTTATCATAATAACCATCATAGATAGCAACTTAGTTCTCATAATAAATTGGAACCTCTTCCAAAATAGTGGATTCATCACTAAATAATGTCATGACCTCTCCAAATCCACTTTTATCAATATTGTGAAAAGAATCAGCACCCTCCATAATAGTAGGATCATTAGTACCTGGAGGTGACACTCTTCCAAACCAACTTTTATGAACATAATCATCATAAATAGGAGGCATGCTATAATCATATAAATTTGCTCATCAAAACTTGGGGGACAAAAAATATCATCTTCATCAAACATAGGATCCCCATGCTTGTGGCTTTGCATATCATTAGCATCATGGATATTCAAAGAATTCATACCGACAACATTGCAATCATGCTCATCATTCAAAGATTTAATACCAAACATTTGTTAACTTCTTCTTCTAACACTTGAGCACAATTTTCCTTTCCATCTTTTCATGAAAGACATTAAAAAGATGAAGCATATGAGGCAACCTCAATTCCATGTTTTTGTAGTTTTCTTTTATAAACCAAACTAGTGATAAACAAGAAACTAAAATATTGAATTGCAAGATCTAAAGATATACCTTCAAACACTCACGTCCCCAGCAACGGCTCCAGAAAAGAGCTTTATGTCTACTACACAACCTTCTTCTTGTAGACTAGTGTTGGGCCTCCAAGCACAGAGTTTTGTAGGATAGTAGCAAATTTCCATCAAGTGGATGACCTAAGGTTTATCAATCTGTGGGAGGCGTAGGATGAAAATGGTCTCTCTCAAACAATCTCAAATAACAAAGAGTCGCTTGTGTCCCCAACACACCCAATACAATGGTAAATTGTATAGGTGCACTAGTTCGGTGAAGAGATGGTGATACAACTGTAATACGGGTAGTAGATATAGGTTTTTGTAATATGAAAATATAAAGCTAGCAAGGTAACTAGTAACGAAGGTGAGCGAAAATGGTATTGCAATGCTTGAAGACAAGGCCTGGGGTTCATACTTTCACTAGTGCAAAGTCTATAAACAATGATAACATAATTAAATCATATGGCAATCCCTCAACATGCAACAAATAATCACTCCAAAGTTTCTATTGGAGAACATAGGACAAAAACATACATCAATCCTATGCATAGATTACCCCAATGTCACCTTGGAAATCCGTGAGTTGAGTGCCAAAACATAATCTAGTGAATTAATAGAACATCCCATTGTCACCACAGATATCCCATCGCAAGACATACATTTCTCAAATCCAATACTCAATCCATCTTAACAAAACCTCAAAGAGAAAGACTCAATTCGTCATTAGAAGGTAGAGGGGGAGAAACACCATATGATCCAACTATAGTAACAAAGCTCGCGGTACATCATGATCGTGCCAAATCAAGAACACAATAGAGACAGATCAAACACATAGCTACTGGTACATACCCTCACCCCTGAGGGTGAACTACTCCCTCCTCGTCATGGAACCGCCAGGATGATGAAGATGGCCTCCAGTGATGGTTTCCTCCTCCGACAGGGTGCTGGAACGGGCTCCGATAGGTTTTTCGTGGCTACAGATGCTTAGCGGAACTTCTCATCTAGGCTTCTTTTCAGAGGTTTCTATATTTATAAGATTTTTTTTGCGTTGAAAACAAGTCAAGAAGGTGCCCTAGGGGCCCACAAACCCTCAAGGCCCGCCCTGGGGGTAGGGCACGCCCCTAGCTTCTGGGCTCCTCGGGACTCTTCTAGTGTAGCTTCGGTCCTTTGGGGGTCTCTTTTGGTCCATAATAGATCACCGTAAATTTTCAGCCCATTCCGAGAACTTTTATTTGTGCATGAAAAACGACACCACGGTAGTTCTGCTGAAATCAACATCAGTCCGGGGTAGTTCTCCAAAACCATATAAAATTGTTGCAAACATGGCATGAATACTTTATAAATTACAGATACGTTGGAGATGTATCACTCACCGTTAGCGGCAAGGAAGTCGAGGCCCTCAAGGCCGAGACACGGAAAATAGCTCTCACTCTAGAGGAGCTGCAAATGCAGTTCTCGTCCACGGGCCAAGAACTAACCACTTCCAGTTATGTGGTCCAGTACTTGAAATCCAAACTTGCTGACCTGGAAAAGAATCTTGAATCCACAAAGGAGTGGGAAAGAATTTTGGCGGAGAAGCTTGCTGCTGATGAAATCCTCAGGAAGGATGTCTAGAACAGGCATGAGGAGGTACAAAAGACCCACCCCTCTAGACAGAAAACTAGTTTACACGGCGGAGCGCCTCACTTCTCAGTTGATACGGATGGACATGAAGACTTGCAACTTCACCGCCAACAGGCATGAGGTCGCCGGTGCCAGACTGACTGTAGCGCCCAAGATGCAATTCTATCCCAATCACGTGATGAACTCATGATTGGGGCACAACTGCATTTCGAGCGCCTAGCAAGGTGGATAATATTACAACATACCATGTACTGAATAGATGAGAATACAAGATAAGGGCTTACACTCGCCACAAGCTACAACATGAATACAGCAGTTCATCAATACATAGCAATCATCATACAGAAGAACATGATCTGACTAAGGATGAAATGAAACGAAAAATAAGAAGGACATCCAACCTGCTCCCCGACCCGGAACCTATCCCTTGATCGAAGAAGAAGAAACAGAAGAACTCCAAAACAAGCAAGCATCGCTCTTGCGTCAAGGCTTCGCTTTACCTGTACCTGCAGCTATTGTTGAAGTAATCTGTGAGCCATGAGGACTCGGCAGTCCCATTACCATGGGTATCAAGACTAGGAAAGCTTAATGAGTATGGAATGGATAAGTGGTGAGGTTGTGGCAAGCACTAAGCATTGTATGGTGGCTAACTTACGAGTACTAGAATAAGATGAGAAACTACGCAAACGGTCGCAAACTAGTAATGATCAAGAAGTGATCTTGAATTACTTACGTTTAAAAATAACCCCACCGTATTCTCTTCTCGAACTCACTCAAAAAGAGTCTGTCACAGTTACACACGCGGTTGGTATATTTTATTTCGAATCTGGTGTCAAGTTATCTTAAAAATTCCCATCTGCCACATAACCGCGGGCATGACTCTCAAAAGTTTAAACCCTCCAGGAGTGTCCCAACTTAGCCCATGAGAAGCTCACGATCCGCGGAGAGAATCCTCCATCTCGGAACCCTCCGACCAGACTCGGAATCTCGGTGCACAAGACATTTTGACAATGGTAAAAAAACCCAGCAAGACCTCCAGACATGCCGACACCCTGATAGTAGCCGTGCGTATCTCTCGTCTCAGGCCACAATGGATGAGTAACCGTACATGTGCCAAAATAACCCAGGTTGCCCCGGGGCGGCCCCGCAAAGTGCTCTAGTTTGGACCAACACTCATGAGGAGCATTGGCCCGGGGGTTGATTAAGAATCCTCGGGGTCCGGAAAGTACCTATGCAAGTTTTAGTTGTTATTAGGCAAATGGTAAAACCAATGTTGGGCCTTGCTAGAAGAGTTTTATTCAAAGCGAACTGTCAAGAGGGGCCCATAAACCCCCACCGTGTTAGGGAAGCAAAATCTAGCAACGTAACACTGGTATGACGGAAACTATGGTGGCAAGAGTGGAACAAAACACCAGGCAAAGGGCTGAGCCTTCCAACCTTTACTAAGTATATATGTGCATTAATGAAATAAGAGATATTGTGATATCCCATGATATCCATGTCCCAACATGGACCAACCTGCAACTAGCAACTCTATAAGAGGGGATGAGCAAAGCGGTAACATATCCAAACAACGGTTTCCTAGGATGGTGGAAAAGGATAGAGGCTATCATGGAAATTTGGGAGGGTTGATAAACAAGTGGTAGATAGCGCGACATATTGATAGCATCGAGACAACTAGCAAAGGAAAGATAGTAGTGAGATCCAAGGTGACGGTCATCTTTCCTGAAATCCCGCTAGGAAGAAGAACGAGTCCATGAAGAAGACGAATGGGCATAGACGAACGAATTCTCACAATCGCAACATAACCGGAACTATCAAGGAGAAGCGCAACCGGAAACAAGCAAAAAACATGGTAAACCATCACATACACATGGCATGACGCACAACCAAGTATGATGCATGTCCGTTTTGATGAGGCACCGCATGGCAAAGTGCAACAAACAATACTACAAGTTAAGTGGGGATCAATATACAACGAGTTGCATATTGATGAAACACCACATTCAAATTATTTAGTTCGCTCTCGTTTATGTACCCAACAATATTAAATGTTATTAAACAAGGCAAGGGGTGAACCATAATAAAAGTACCTATCTAGGCAAGTTTAAATGAGGCTGGAACAACAAACAACAATTCTGGAAAATCCCCATATGCATATTTTCACTTTGGTACTGTTCTACCCTAAACCATATTTTAGAGTTGTTAAACAGCAAAAGTAAGTGCACCATGTTAATCTATGCATTTCCACCCCACTTACATATAAATTTTATTTAATATGAAGGTATGGTTATATAGTTATGAAATAAATCATTTTAGCACGTCATTTATGCAAATTAACGGAAACAACAATTTAAAGGTTTTTAGCATGCATGAGGATGACAAACACAAGTTGATGCAATTTTATGAAAATGTTGACATGAGCATGTTATGAAGCATTTGTCACTGTGCCGGAACGATAGGGTGCCACGGCAACGAAAACGGAAATGGTGCCACGGCAACATTCTGATGATCCGACAACTCATTGAGATACTAGTGCATAAGAGCAAGTGTGCGGATGTGCGGAACATGCTAGCGATGATGGGGTGATCCCGGTTATCAGGTTCCCACTGTTTAACGCATGGCAAATGACGAGGACCGTGCAATGACAACTCGGACACGGTGCAAACACGAGCATTTCATACAACACACATGCATCCGTTCACGGGCGTCATCTCGGGGTTATACCTTCGAAGCGTGCATTTTCGGAACGGATCAAGTTCGTTGAGGGAAGTAGTGGTTCACGTTTCAAAGAGGAACTTGATGAATTCGAATCCCTTCAGGATTGTCGTGGTACTGGGGGTCTTTGGACTTTCTGCTCTCATTCTTGCGACGATAGTGGTTCACGTCGCATTGTAGAAGTAGTGGTTCACGACGGAGAGGAAGTTGGTGTTTCTGCTACCCGGGTCTTCGGCGACGGTAGCTGTGCACGTTCCAACATGAAACTTGGAGGGACACCGGCATCATGGTACTTGGTGAATCTTGGAGACGATACTTGATGTTCCAGGTATGGGTCTTGGCGGTCTTGACGAATCCAAGTGGCACCAAGCACATGTCCACGGTAGTGTAACGCCCTCGATGCGGCTATATCTCCCACGTGTCGAAGCACGACTTAGAGGCATAACTGCATTGAAAGCAATGTCACAAGTGAGGTAATCTTCACACAACCCATGTAATACATAAAGGGAAAGAGAAACATAGTTGGCTTACAATAGCCACTTCACACAATTACATGAATAAAGGATTACAACATCCAAATACAATCAAGGTACGACTACGGAACCAAAATAAGAGAAGAGTACCCCAAAAGCGACACGGTCCCCGATCGACCCCAACTGGGCTCCACTACTGATCAACTAGAACGAAACCACACAAAAGACAAGATCTTCATCGAGCTCCACCTGAGCTTGGTTGCGTCATTTGCACGGACTCATCGGCACCTGCAAGCTGGTTTTGGAAGTATCTGTGAGTCACGGGGACTCAACAGTCTCACACCCTCGCGATCAAGACTATTTAAGTTTATGGGTAATGTAAAGGTATGAGGTGGAGCTGCAGCAAGCGACTAGCATATATGGTGGCTAACATACGCAAATGAGAGCGAGAAGAGAAGGCAAAGCACGGTCTAACAACTATGATCAAGAAGTGATCCTAGAACAACCTACGCCAATCATAACTCCAACACTGTGTTCACTTCCCGGACTCCGCCGAGAAGAGACCATCACGGTTACACACGCGGTTGATGTATTTTAATTAAGGTCAACTTCAGGTTTTCTACAACCGGACATTAACAAATTCCCATCTGCCCATAACCGCGGGCATGGCTTTCGGAAGTTCAAATCCCTGCAGGGGTGTCCCAACTTAGCCCATCAAAGCTCTCACGGTCAACGAAGGATATTCCTTCTAGCGGGAATACCCGATCAGACTCGGAATCCCGGTTACAAGACATTTCGACAATGGTAAAACAAGACCAGCAAAGCCACCCAGATGTGCCGACAAATCCCGATAGGAGATGCACATATCTCGTTCTCAGGGCACACCGGATGAGCCAGACGTCGGCTGGGCCAGCCCGGAGTTGCCCCTGGTAGCTCCGAACATCGCTCAGTTTGGACCAACACTCAGAGGAGCACTGGCCCGGGGGTTTAAAATAAAGATGACCCTTGAGTCTGCAGAACCCAAGGGAAAGAAAAGCTAGGTGGCGAATGGTAAAACCAATGTTGGGCATTGCTGGAGGAGTTTTATTCAAGGCGAACTGTCAAGGGGTTCCCATTATAACCCAACCGCGTAAGGAACACAAAATCCAGGAACATAACACCGATATGACGGAAACTAGGGCGGCAAGAGTGGAACAAAACACCAGGCATAAGGCCGAGCCTTCCACCCTTTACCAAGTATATAGATGCATTAATTAGATTAGAGATATTGTGATATCCCAACAAGAATATCCATGTTCCAAACATGGAACAAGCTTCAATATTCACCTGCAACTAACAACGCTATAAGAGGGGCTGAGCAAAGCGGTAACATAGCCAAACAACGGTTTGCTAGGACAAGGTGGGTTAGAGGCTTGGTTCAACAATATGGGAGGCATGATAAGCAAGTGGTAGGTATCACAGCATAGGCATAGCAAAAGAGAGAGCAACTAGCAAGCAAAGATAGAAGTGATTTCGAGAGTATGGTCATCTTGCCTGAAATCCCGCAAGGAAGAAGAAGGAGTCCATGAAGAAGACAAACGGACGTAGTCGAACGGGTCCTCACAATCACGACGTTAACGGAACCAACCCGAAGAAGCAACACCGGAAAGAAGCAAACAACATAGTAAACAACCATCACATAAGCATGGCACGATGCACAAACAAGTATGATGCATGTCCGGTTTAATGAAGCATGGCATGACAAAGTTCACAAACAATCCTACAAATTAAGTGGAGCACAATATGCAACTCCGTTGCATATTGACGAAACACCACGTGACTTATTTAGTTCGATCTTGTTTATGTACCCAACAATATTAAATGTTGTTAAACATGGCAAGAGTGTGAAGCAAATGAAAACTACCTATCTAGGCAAGTTTAAATGAGGCCGGAACAACAAACAACAAGTCTTGAAACTCCTCATGTGCATATTTTAAGGTTTGGTACTGTTCTGCCCTAAACCATATTTTAGAGTTGTTAAACATGCAAAGTAAGGCCACCATGTTAAATTAGGCATTTTTCTACCTAATTTACATATACAGTTTATTAGGTTTGGAGCTACGGTTATTTAGTGATGAATTAAAGCATTTTAACATGACATAGAACAAAAATTAATCAAACAACATTTTAAACATGGATGAAAATGGCATAATATGAAACTAGATGAAATTCTAGTCATGTTTCATATATAACTTATTTTAATCCGATGCACGGTTAATTAGATATTAAATGCATGAACTCTAGGGACTTTTCTGCAAAACAACCGTCTCAGGAATAATAGCTAAATTCGTTACACGGGAAAAAAACAAGATTCGGGCCGCATCTAAGATCTGGCCCAATAGGAGGATAGTAACAGGGGCACTGGGGTGTGCCTCACCCATGGGCCAGGCCCAGATCTATGGAGAGGGAGAGGCTGGCAGGGGCGCGCTGGGCCGACCTGCTTCGTTCCGTCGGGGAAAGGTCAACGCGGTCGCTCGAACGACTCGGGGCAGATGCGGCGTCCACCTCTTCTCGACAGGAAAAAGAGCAGCAGCGGAGTGGGACTTGGCGGCCGGTTCGGTGAAGCAAACAACAGGCACGCCGGCGCTGAGGACTCCGGCGAGCGGCAGGATGAGGAGGGTCGGCGCGAGAGCTCGGTGGCGTCCGGATCCAAGCGCGAGAAGCCTTCAGGACTCGTTTCCTGCCGGATCGAAGCGGAGGCAACGGAGACCTTGGGACCTGGCATCCATGGCAGAGGAGTTCCAAGGGCGGCGGCGCTGCACGGTTCCTGCAGGGAGGCGAGGTGAGAGATACTAGGAAAAGAAAGGAGAGGGGCATGAGGATTAAGAGGAGGTGGTAGGCACGGCACAGGGACTTGGCGTCGGCCAGGCAAGCGAAGGCGGACATGGACGGGAGCAGACCGGGGGAGGACCGGCGGGCGGCTAAACGGGTGGATCAGCTCGGCCATCACTGGATCCGGTCAAAGGCGACCGCGGACTAAGTTCGACGGCGGCGCTGTTCCAACTCCACGGCGAGCTCCTGCGAGAGGAAATGGGAGGGAGAGAGAGAGGGATGAGACAGGGTAAGAAGAAGGGAAAGAAGGAGGTAGCGCAAGGGGATTCGACTCGGGCGTCGGTGGTCTGCTCCAGCAAGCTGGCCGGTGCTCGGGCGGCTACAGGAGAGGAGCGACGGGCAGAGGATGCAGGACTTGGGCGGCGATGGTGGTTGGACAGGAGGGGAAAACGAGGAGAAGGTGGAGGCTAGTTTTGGATCCCGATGGGGAGTGTGGCGGCGGCGTGGGGATGGATGGGACATCTCCCCTAGAAATTAGGGTTGAATCTGTTTATATATGGTATATGGATCTTTGGGTAGGGGCTACCTCGTCCCTCCGATTGTAATCGGACGGTCGAGAAACAAATAGGTAGGGAGTCCAAATAGGAAAAAGGAGATGTTTTGTAGATGTTTCGGGATGATCTCAGTCCAACGGTGGCAACAGTCCGAGTCGGGTCCGGGACAGCTTTTCGGACGCGCGTGCGCGGAGGGCCACGGGCTGACAAGAGGGGTTAGGTAGGGCATGAGGGTGTGTAGTGAAATGTGAAGACGGTCTAGGGAGGAAAAGAGAGGGAAAGTCCGGCAACAGTTTTCGGAGACCGAAAACGTCCGATGTTAGACCGGCTATAATGCCGCTATAGTTATCCGTTGGGGCATCAAACGATCTCCGAATGCGATGAAACTTGATAGGCGGTCTATCTACACTATAATAAGACCACACGTCAACTATCATCCCATTCCGAGAACATTTTCCGGCCACTTATAAAATACTATTTCGGACATGCCGCGGGCGCGTGCAAGTGTGTCTGGGCTCAGAACGGACAACGGAGAGAACGAGGAGGCCGGGACGGATGCAAGTTTTGAAAACATGATGATGCAATGCACATGATGACATGATAAGATGCAACACGCAAGCAAATGATAAGCCAACAACAGCAAATAAGCGGAGGACACCTGGCACATCGGTCTCGGGGCGTTACAGGTAGTCTTCGGACTTGGCGCTCCGGGAAGATGACCTGAGGGTCTCAGTCAGGAGCACTCATGGCAAAGAAGTGCCCACGTACGAGACGATGCAGCACGAACACGAGGTGGATGCCATGGTCGGGCGAGCGACGGGGCTCCCTGGTCGAAGTAGGTAGGGACGGCACGAGGCGGTGATGAAGAGGAGGTCGTAGGGAGAGCTGCTGGAGGTGGATGCAGAGGGGCACCTAGCGGCAGAGGTACGACGGCGCGCCGGTAGCAGGAGGCGAAGGCGGAGATCGTACGGTTGGGCGACGTGGATGGACCTGAAGGTGGAGACGGCACATGAGGAGGAGGTCACTAGGGCGTGGAGGAGCTCAGGTGCGGAGGCGAAGCAGCTGCATAAGTCGGAGGGTCGCTGGTTCGTCCCGCTGGTCCGAGGAAGATGGCGTAGAGGCCCTCGAGCGGGAGAGGCGACCAGGCGAAGAAGGCCGAGGTGCGCAGGGGATGCGGTGCCCTGGGCCAAAGCATGGCACAGGCGAAGGGAAGTGGCATGGGGAGCTCCTATCCTATGCGCGATCAAGGAGAGGGAGAGAGATGGGGATCGAGGGGGAGGTCGAGGGGGGACGGCGGCGCGGCGAGAGGGAGACGAGCGAGAGTGGGGGATTAAGGGAGAGAGCTAGAGTTAAAACAGGGGAGCCAGTTAGGCTTCTGGTGGCTGGCTTCTACTGGGCCTGAGTGGCCTGCTGGGCTAAGCTCTGTCTCCCTCAGTCTTCTTATTTTATTCCCCAAAACAGAAAAATATTAAATAAGAAAAGGAGAAGAAAGGAAGTGTTAGGGATAGAATTTGTGCGTGTGGTTAATTTTCCCGGACTCATAAAATTGAGCTTGATCTAGGAAAAAATAGAAGTGGGCATGATTGAAGTTTAAATTCAAACTCTTTGAATTTAATTCAAATGGTTTGAGATCAAGAATTTAATTCAAACTTTTGGTGGAGCTTGGAAAACTGCCGAAAGAATTCTATGGGCAAAGTTTGAGATCAAGAATTGAGATAGCAAAGACATTGGTATTTACTTTGCAAGTGTGTTATGGTCAATTCCCAATTAACAAAATATTATATTATAGCTCCCTAAACATTGAGAAGATATGTTATAAAGAGAAATCACGATGTGAATTCCCCCGATTTAAGTGGATCAAAGATCCATGCAATTTATTTAGCTGAGTTGTAAAAACGGGTGCAAGTTGACATGATTGTCGGTGTTCTGGGACCGGGGATGCCTAGACTTGCCTGCCTACGGGATTGTGCATGGCTCCACCAATGGCCTGGTACGACCCATCTTTAGCAGCAACCACTCAAGACCCTCGCAAGGCGGACGACACCAAGACCTCCCTGGGGGCAGCCTCACTAGGCTTGCTCCCGAGGAGCGGAGATCTCTATGCAAGGGGCAACTCGTGAGGTTCACGTGACGTGAGCCGTGACGAGCAAGGCCAGGCAGGCGCCAGCGACGTAGTGTGCCAGTTTCCTCTTTCGTGCTAAAGAGGCAGGTGCAGGCGAGGAGTCCCGAGGCATTAGGCAAAGGTTTCCATATCGATGCAACGAGACTAGGACCAGCAGGACGGCAGGACGGAGGTCACTACGGAGCCCACATCAGCGTCACCACCAGAGCCTTTGGCAGGCAAAGACCACCTTTTGTCAGGATAGCTTGTACTAGTTGTCCCCCTTCAAATTTGGCTGTTGTGGGATCCCTTCCCGCCTTACATTTGGGAAGAGGACCAAGGCCACTATAAATAGGACTAGCCATCAACATAGGCAGGAGAGACTCATCTTGGATTGGATCCATTCCATCTCGTACCCATCAGCTCGCCGAGCTCAAGAACACCTCTCCTCCTGAGGCTGTCCGTCCATTGTACTAGTTCATCCTTAGCCCGTGAGGCAATCCACAAATACCACACCAGAGTAGGGTATTACACCACAAGGTGGCCCGAACCAGTATAAACCCTTGTGTCTCTTGTTCCTTGGGTTCGCCGAGCTAGGCTGTGAGATCGTTGAGCGAGCGAACTTGGGCAAGAGTGTTCTTTGTGCGCACCCCAGAGTTCAAACCTCAAGGGTTAGCCGGAACCCGCAATTCAATAATGATGCAATGCACATGATGCAAAGATGAATGCAACGAACAAAACAAATCACACGACAAATCTTGGAATCTCTGGAAGGTATCTGGAGGACCGGTCTTGGGGCGTCACAACTCTCCTCCACTTACAAGAGATCTTGACCCGAGATCTTAGGATGGCACCGTAGAGAAACGGAAGAGGAAAAGGTGAAACAAAGTTGCTTCTTCAATAAATGAGTGAAACCATGGACCTTGAGAGGTTGAAATTTGAATGAATGACACAACGGAGATGAACAATAACATCACGTTAGGAAGAGGAGCAAGTAATATCATGAGAACCAAGAGCTCAAGGGACAAGATAGATTTTGAAACCACTTTGGTTGAAGAGAAGCAAGGAAAGAAGAATTTGGTAGCAATCCAATTGAAAAGAGGGGCAAGACTAGATAAGATAAAAGGAACTTGGATAGAGGACATAACACTCATGTTGAATGGAAAAGCAAGGACAAGAACATGACCTTGAGAAAATGAGATGATTGGTCGAAGAGAGCAACATCACAATGCCTTCGAAATGAACGAGTAGAAGCTAGATCGTCGGAATAAGAGAACGAAGAAGGAAATGCCAACTTCTACCACAATTGAATTTGAAAGAGCCTCCTTAAAAGAAGGATTGAACGGAGTTGTTGGGAAATCAACAATGAAAAGATATGCTTCTCATGGGCTTACGGAAAACATCTCAAAATTATGAGGGGACAACCGGCCACTAATGGAAAACAATTGTTTTGCTGAGATCAACAAGGAGATAGACACCTTTTCACCGAGAGGATACGAGAATACTTGGATCATTTATAAGCACCACATATGGAAACAGTCCTTATGGAAGGCTTTAGGTGAAATATAACCCAAGATAACTCCAACAAAGAAATTATTGGGTTGAAAAGATCTCATGAACAAAGAGAAAACGATGGTTTTAAAATATCTCATTCCTGACAACTTATGAATCATGAAACACGAAGGGAAAATGTCAAGAGTGACATAACACCACCTCAAATGATAAGGCAGAAAGAATTGTACTTGAAATGCAAGAAGAAGAATATATGAGGAATCTTGACAGACCACTTCAAGGATTAATTAAATCCTTAACGAACCACCATGAAGAAACTTTCAAAGAACTCTGAATAAAATGGATGATGGAGAAGAAGCAAATATTGCAAGAACAAGAATTGTACGCTTGCAATGATTTAGATGGAACTTTGGGACGAGATAATCGAGAGAGCTTGGAACTCCGGAAAGAAAAGATGAACAACTTAGAACCGAGAAATTGATATCATGAACGAACTCCGCAAAAAGAATTGAATCCCCTCGAGGAACCTGATACCAAAGCTGTTAGGACCCTGATTCCAAGTCACATCGATCTAGCTGGTAACACCTCATATCACTTTGCGGTCTCACGCACGGTATTCCCACGGGTGTCGCCTTACCATGGCCCGGGACCATTTGCGCCTTCTGGCTCACGTATATGATACTGTCGCTAGCATCCATATGACAGAGAACCCGGGCCGACATGACTAGCCGTAAACCCAAAGTGGCACTAACTTACGGGGACAGGCATACATGAATCAACATCGAGCATGTCGGTCAGCAACGTGTGAATCCGGGCTGTAGCAACTGGGCTAACAGGACTCCGGGAACCCGGGCTGTAGTAGGCTAGCAGGACTCCGGATGTCACCGCGTGACATTTCCCCGAAGGGACAGACACAGGAACGAAGTGAATCACATGCCGGCCAGTCTAAGTGTTCCGGAGCAGTAGTGCTGGGCTAGCAGGACTCCGATGAACCGGGCTGTAGCGGAATACTATGGCTCATGGAAGCACAAGACTACATTCCCCATAAGAGAGGCTACCAAGGATGAACAACTAGGTTGTCGGATCCCACACATATCAAGCATTTCAATCATACACACAATATGCTCGATATGTGTAAATACAACATGGCATCACAACATAACTCTACGACTCAAGTATTTATTCATTAGGCTCCGAAGAGCCAGATATTACAAACATGGGTCTGATGACCCAACATACAAAGCATACAAGCAACAAGCACATGCGGAAGCTTAAGTTGTCTGAGTACAGACAACTACAAATGAAAAAGGCTGAGAAGCCTGACTATCTACAAGAACCTCCCATGGGTACAAGATCGTAGCAGAGGTAACGAGCTAAATGTTGAAGTCCACGTGGAACTACTAACAAGACGGAAGTCTCTTTGCAAAACATAAATTAAGCAAATGTGAGTACAAATGTACCGAGCAAGACTTACATCAGAACAAACTACATATGCATTGGTATCATCAAAGGGGGTGGTGGAGTTTGACTGCAGCAAGCCAGCTTCGACTCGGTGGCTATCCTAAACTACGACTGCAAGTAACAATTTTGAGGTGGCGCACATGAGTCCACATATTCACCATATCAATACTCCACTATTTATCTGCTCCCGTCTCCCTACGAGAACGCCATCCATAGCACTCACGCTTATATTGCGCATTTTAGAGTATCCACTTTCACTTGTCTATGAACTATGCAAGGGGTCCAAGTTTCCATATCCGAGGAATCCGCCTATTCGAATAGATAACGATAACCCTGCAGGGGTGTACTACTTCACACACGCTCTCACCACTTATCGCCCTCTACATGTCATGTACCTCAGCAACCTTCAAGCGGAAGCCGGGCGAGGGTGTCGGCCACGACCTGACTAACCACACAAGTCTCTCATCCAGGTTTATCGCCTATTCAGGTTCCATCCGCAAGGAGATCCGGCCGGGGTGTCGCTCACGGCCCCAAATGATGTGTGCAGGGTTCCCAAGCCCACCATCCGGGTGCCACTTGGTACAACGTGCCACTTTGCCTAATCTGTCCTAAGCCCACCTATACAGGGTGCCACTTGGTAGACTACTAACACTGCCTACAAACACCAGAAACTAGTTGCAAATCCTCGAAAGAGAATGAGTTGATTAATAAGCCGAGAGGGGCCGAGTTACCGGAACCCAATGTGTGGTAGTAATGTTCATGGATCACAAACACAGAACTCAGTTCCTGAGAACGGCTGCAATGAGACAACCCACCATGTACTCCAACATGGCCTCTCACTGCTACCTTTACCAAAGCATGTTCACACACTTAGCTCTCAACGGTAGGACATGTTCACCACGTTCCAATTCCTACTCATCAGGGCTCAAACAATTCCTACTCATGCTAGTGGGTTTCATCTATTTACTGTGGCAATGACAAGTCATGCAGAGGAAAGGGGTTCAACTACCACAACATGTTGATAGATTGGATAGATTGGATTTTTCTGATCATTTTTCATATATAAATCTTTGCATTTGGAGTTACAGTTGATTTTCTATGAATTTTAGATGTTTTGGGAAATTTCTGGAATTTCCTGATTTATATTAAATCAAGAAAATCAATTACTGCGGCGAGCTTCGGGCACGGCGGCGCTAGCGCTAGAGGACATGCGGGGCGACGGGGATAGGGGCGAAATAAAGAGGGGCTCACCCCGCGTAGTTTGGAGACGTCGGCGAGCCCGGGGGAGGCCGGCCGGCGACTAATCGACGTCGGTGATCCAGGGCGGCGGAGGAGGAAGATGGTGATGTTGCCGGCGATGCAGGTTGTCCGGGCTCATGTGGTTCAATCGTGAAGATGAGGGGGACGATGGCGGAGCTCTTGAGCCAGTCAAGGAAGCGAGGGGGAGGCAGTGGCCGTGGTGGTGCACGTCGGCGGCGGCAGGCGCGTTCGGGTGGTGCGAGGGAGAGAGCCAGAGAAGGGGGGAGGGCCTCGGGGAACAGTGAGAGGGGTCAGGGGTGCGTGTCGACGTCAAGGGCGTCCAGAGCGTCGAGGCGGAGCGGCAAGCAGGAGGTGGCCGGGGCGCGTGGCCGCGCGCACGGGACACACGCCCGGCGTCCTTCTGTAGCGAGGAAGACGACAGGGGGGAGGCCAGTGGCTGGGCCGCACAGTGCTGGACCAGCACAGGAGCTAGGCCTGTAGGTGGGCGCCAGGTTAGTCCTTCTCTCTCTCTCTCTCTTTTATTTAGTTTCTGTTTTCTATTTTTTTTGCTATTTGTTTTTATTTAGTAATAATACTAAACCATTTCATAAAATCCTGGAAACAATTATGGGTGCTTTCTGAATTATTCAAGTGACCCTTAACAATTTCCAACATTTTTGGAGCATCCAAAATATATATAGCATTTAAATAGCTCCAATTCAAATATGTTTGAATTAATTGAGAGTCCAAATTTGTCCTGCAAAAATGTGAACCATTTTTAGTAGATGCTTCCACCTTGATCCAGAAATGATGAACATTTTTAAAGGGCATTTTGAAATCGTTGAAAAATATTTTGGTTGAACCTATTTGAATTCCTTTTGATGCTTGGGTTTGAACATCCCCATTTCAAATTTCCATGAAATTTAAACATGATGCAAACACTAGGCAGCACCATAAGCTAGGGATGTGACAGTGGCCCCCTCCCCACTGGCATTCGTTGCCAGGAAGGAGCCACCGACGCCCGGGTTCAACTCGTCCTCCTCCTCCGTGCGCATGGGCTCGGTGCTTGGCGCCCTTGCTGGGGACCCCCCTCGGGGTGGCATCATCGATGGGGGTGGCGCATTGGGGGTGGCCCTCAGTGGCTCCTCCTGCCGCTGTTCTCCTCCTGTGACCACGGCAAGGTCAGCACCAGGAAATCGTTCCCCAGCACACATCAAAGCGGAGCGAGTGATGAATGCATGCTGGGGGCTGCGCCGAGGGCTGCTCTCCACCACCACCAAGGTGCTCGCCGGGGGCTGGCCGCCCGCCAAGGCCTTGGCCCTCTTCGCCACCCTCTGGGCCAATGTCTCCCTATCACTGCGAGGATGAAGACAAGTCAAGAAAAGTGGCATGGTCCGAGGGGACGGAGATGACAAAAGACAAGACACTTACTCATCCTCCGCCTCTCCTTCCGCGGCCTTACTCTTCCTCCTCGGGCTAAGAGACCCGAGGTCGAAGAAGACCTCCGAGTCGTCACCTGCGGGAGGAGGGGAAGTAGGTGGAGTTGGGGAACTCTTGGACGAAGAAGGGGCAGTTGCTTTCTTCTTCACCACAACAATCTTCACAGCCTTCCCTGCCGCCGCGGCCCTCGTCTAGCGCATGGGCGCCTTCGGAGGTTGTTGCGGTTGTGTGGTCCTTCCGGGACGGACTGGCTCACCAGAGACTGCCCGCCGCATGACACGCCCTCTCCTCATGGCCGGGGGCTTGATAGCCTCGACCTCCTCCTCAGACGACTTGTCTGCATCATCTTCGATGAGAGGGGCCCCGGTGCCGGCGCTGCTGGCCTCCCCAGAGGATTCCGCCCACTTGGCGAACTCCTCCTCCGCGGCCATCACAGCCTCATCCTCCATGCCTCCAGCGTTGCTGGCCTCCTTCGCGAGCTCTGCCTCCACCGCCCTGGGGGTGATGTAGTCCATCTCCACCTAGGTGGTATCCTGGATGAGCTGCGACTCCTCACAGACGTACCTCTCCACCAAGGTGTCGAAGAACTCCTGCACCTAATCCTCCTCCGGCTCGGCCCAATTCGGGTCAAGGCCGTGCGCGTTGAAGTCCGGCATCATGGCGATGATGTCGGTTCGGCAAGAGTTGTTGCTCAGCAGGACCACCCCCGCCGGCAACCCGAACAAGGGTCCCTTGGCGACCTTGCCGGCATTCGCGACCTTGCCGGCCCTTTCGGGCCGGCCATCACGACTCACGTCGAGATGGAAGAGCCACTGGCAGAATTCGGTGTGGACCATCACCGTGAAGTTGTGGTTCAGGCCAGGGCGGAGCCGCATGATGTCGGCCGCATTGCTGAAAAGCCAAGTCGGCCTCCCCTTGTTGTGCAGAGAAGCGATGAGGCGCCGGATAAAATCCGCCCCGATCATTTCCAGGGTGAGCTCGGCAGCCGCAAGGAGGTGGATCTTGGTGGTGGCAACCGTCACCCTCCCGTCCTAGGCGTCGACGTCTCCTCAGTCATCTCTACGGACCGGCAGCATCTGGCGAACTTGGCAAAATTCCTGAGGGTCCTCCTCCTCAATCCAGCACCACCGGCTCCGCCACTCCTCCCACCTCTCCTTCTGTGCGCCCTCTGGATACATCCCCTTCTCCAAGGGCCTTGGGATCCAAGTGACACAACCAGAGATGGCGCCTCCCTTATGGATTCGAGGATAAAAGTAGTGGCGGAAGAGTGTCGTGCTAGGAAGCACTACGGCGAAGCCCTTGCAGAGATTGAGCAAAAAGAGCCATGGATGCCATGGCATTTGGAGTGAAATCCAGAAGAAGGAAGCCGTACGTGTGCATGATGTCGTTGAAGAAATCAGAGAAAGGGGGGCGGAGGCCACAGGAAGAACAGTCGGCGAAGAATGGGTATTGATTCGGGGCGGCCTTGGCGCAACCGGCAGGGATGACGCACGTGGCCGGATGCCCCTTCATATCTCCCCCCGTTTTGCACCCCCACAAGGACCTGAAGTTGTCCCGGAGGTGGACCACGTCGACCGTTAGGGGGAAGTAGGCGACCTGCGTCCGCCGCGCCGCCGACTCGCTCTTCGGCGGCCCCATCCCCCCGGCGTCCCTGGCCACTCCTTTGCTCTTATTGGTCTTTGGTGCCATGGCAGCTGCGAGAGGTGGAGGAGAAAGGGCAACGAAAATAGGGCGGTGGCGAGCGAGAACAAAAGCTTGAGGAAGAAGAAGGGGACGGCGGTTCCGAGATTGGAGAAGACATAGAGGGTTAATAAGCGGCGCGCCCGCAATTGTTCCCTTTTACGGGGAAGGTGCGAGCCGCCTCTTTACCAGGATGTGACGCATGCGTGCGAAAACCACCCCACGCACGACCCCCACGTCACGCATGACCCTACACGTCGAGCGTTCAACACGGGTCGTGGGGAAGGGTAGCGGACGAAGAAATTACTACGTTAAAAATCCGCCCCACCTCCCTGTGAACCATTATGGGCCTAGCCCAACAGCACGTCACGCTTATGTGTGGCCCAGGCTCGGGGGCTCCTGTCGGTGCACAAAAGTAGGGGCTCTCCTTCTGCACCCCTTTACTTGTGCACGGGCACTAAGAGCCGCGCCCACAGTCACACTAAGCAGGGAAGAGGTGGGATGCCGGAGCACAAGACGACCAGAGCCACACCAAGACTAGAGACGAAAAGAGAGACAAGAGGGTGAGGTGGACTCCCCCGGCAAGACCCTTTGCGGGGTGGCTTCCGCAGCCTCAGCAAGAAACTTGCCGGGGCAACTTGCCTAACGCCAGCAGAGCCCGCCGCCCTTGAGCCCAAGGGGTTCCCACAACATATTGGAACTAAGGCTCAAGAGGCGCCTCTGTGTAGTATGTAGATCTTTGTAGAGATCATAGACGCACAAGATGAGGTGGAAACCACAAGACGACGACCCTTGGCGAGATCCTTGCAAAGGAACTCGACGAGACCGCCGGCAAGACCCTTGCTGGGGACGACCGCGGTGCCGCGGCGAGACCCTTGCCGGCCCTCGGCAAGACCCTTGCCGAGGACGCCTGCGAAGCCGCAGGCAGGCCTGCGTCCGCCAAGACTCCACCGCCGCTCCCGTATGGCTGCCAGCTCGAACAGCTGACTAGGCATCTGTGTGGCAGCGCGCGGCCTCTACACCAACTCAACAAGCAGCTGCGTGGTGGCATGCAGATCTTCGTGAAGGCTCCACCACCGCACCAGCCTAGCTGCCAGCCAACGTGGTGCTACAACGCCTCGTCAACTTGGACGTGCGTCGGAGCCAGGCGAGGCGACGACAGCTGGGACGAGCTTCTTTGTTGTCCCCAATAAAGCATGAGGGGCGCGTCGACAGCGCATTAAATTCCTTTGTCCGGCGGTTCCAGGGGATAGTCTCAGCCCCTGTACACCTTTCCACCTCCTGTGTGCCACTGTGGAAACCCCTTTTTTCTATAAAAGGAGGCCTGAGGCGTACTGGAGAGGGATTTGGATCTTTTGGACTAGAGAGCTACTGCCGCTTGTTTAAGAACACAAGAACACCTACATGCACATCAAAGCAGGACTAGGGTTTTACGTGTCTCCGCGGCCCGAACCTGTGTAAAGAATTTGTGTGCTGACCGCCAGACCCGCTCTTTGCATTACCCCGTGCCCGCCAACGTAGAGGTATCCCAGTGACCCCATAGGTGTTGTTTCCCACCGACACTTGGTGCCATTCCGATGAAGCATGAGTGGTTTACCACGGACATAAGGGTCCATAGCTAGTAGCTATATGCCTTCTTCTCTTCCTTTGATCTTCGATACAATGTTATCCTTGATGTTCTTGGAGATCTATTCAATGTAATCTTCTTTTGCGGTGCGTTTGTTGAGATCCGATTAATTGTGGATTTATGTTCATATTATCTATGAATATTATTGAGTCTTCTCTAAAATCTTTTATGCATGGTTAAGATAGCTTTGTATTTCTCTCTAATCTTTTGATTTGGTTTGGCCAACTAGATTGATTTTTCTTGCAATGGAGAGGTGCTTTTTGATGGGTTCAATCTTGCAGTCTCCTCACCCTATGATAGAAGGGGTACCGGGGCACATATTTGTATTGTTGCCATTAAGGATAAAAAGATGGGGTTTATTTCATATTGATTCTATCTACCCCTCTACATCATGTCATGTCGCTTAAGGTGTTACTCTGTTCTTGTTAACTTAATACACTAGATGCATGCTGTATAGCGGTCGATGTGTGCAGTAATAGTAGTAGGTGTAGGAAGGAGTCGGTCTAGTTGTCATGGATGTGATGCCTATATTCATGATCATTGCCTTAGATATCGTCATAACTTTGCACTTTTCTATCAAATGCTGAACAGTAATTTGTTTACCCACCATATCTATTCTTTCAAGAGAGAATACTCTAGTGAAAACTATGGCCCTCGGGTCTATTCTTATCATATTATTTTCAGATGTATAAAACCAAAAACAAAATAATTTTATGCAATTTATTTACCTTCACTTCATTTTGCATTTTCATTTATCTTTTATACCTATCTCTATCAGATCTCATCCATGCAAGTAACCGTGAAGGGATTGACAACCCTTTATCCCATTGGGTGCAAGTATTTGTTTGTTTCTGCAGGTGCTATAATTGGAGACTTGTGTGTTCCTCCTACTGGATTGATATCTTGGTTCTTAACCGAGGGAAATACTTATCTCTACTTTGTTGCATCACCCTTTCCTCTTCAAGGGAAAAACCAATGCAAGCTCAAGAAGTAGCACTACTCAACCCTGTTCATCGTAATCTAGGGCTCAATATTTTCAAGGTCTTCAAGATGGTGCCGGCAAACACATCATAACAGTTACCGACAAGATCGTCTCCCCTTTAACTGAGAAGGACATCAATGTTCCCAGGCTCCAGGGTGATCGCATTTACTAAGCCCATTGTCGCATCCATCGTTGTGCTGCCACGTGAAATATACATTCGACCTTATGTTAGGTCTGTGCCACTCACTACAGGAGTCAGGCACTTTGCCGTCAGCCATGGCTGATGGCAAAGGTATGCGTGGAGGACGGCAAAGGTCTTTGCCGTGCACCAGCAGACGGCAACACGTCCGACTGAATAAGCTACGACAAAGGGTTCTTTGCCATGTGCTGGCGGATGACAAAGATGAAATGGTCTTTGTCGTCCGCCAGCTGACGACAAAGAGCCTGGACAGCACATGTGGCGGGTTAGGTCCGTTAGGGGGTTAACGGCGTACTTTGTCGTCTGCTGGCGGACGGCAAAGACCTTGGCATCTTTGTCGTCTGCAAGTTGATGGTAAAGTGCCCATGTAGGCCAGCCCAGGTACCTGACACATGGCATGCCATGTCGTCCGCTGGTAGACGGCAAAGCAACCATATAGGTCAGCCAAGTGCCACCAGGCCGCACAGATATCTGCCACGTGGCACTTTTGCCGTTCCCTTGCTGATGGCAAACCTCTTTGTCGTCTGCAGCTGACGGCAAAGAGCCTGTACAACCCTTGTTTTTCTGTTTTTTCTTAAATTCATTCAATTTGACAGAATTTCAGAGAGATATATATATACACACATTTGAAGATACTTTCAACAAGCATAACAACACATATACATACCAAATCATATCACTGCCATATGGATATGATCAGCCAACACATATACATACCAATGAAAAGTCCTTATGCAACATATATAGCTAGCCAACATATCCAACAACAAGCATACAATGGTTTCATCCATACATACATATAATGATAGCAAGTTTCACATTATTCATCCTACAAAATCAAACAAAAAGGGAGCACAAGGAGAAGAGTAGACTCCATCAACGCAAGCTTCCTCATTGAAACCAAATCTGCAAATTTGGAAAGAAGAAGACTAGAAGAAGAAGACTAGCTAGAACAAGAAGAAGAAGAAGAAGAAGAAGAAATTTTCTTCTCATTCTTTTTCTCCTCTCCCCTTCTTTTATCTTCTTCTTCTTCTTCTAACTAACGTAGGTAAAAATGCCATTTTTATCTAACTTAGGTAATTATGCCATTAGGAGGAAAATAAGCTAAGTATGCAATTGTTAAGCAAAACACTAGAGAAAACTTACCTCATCACAACAAATGCGATGAAGATTGCAAAAATGGTCACAATTGATCCAACGACATAATGATACCAAGCATCATTATCAATGGCATATTTTCTAATCTTCTTAAGCTTCAGGCGCATTGCATACATCTTCAAGCGCATTGCATTCATCTTCATCTTCTGATCATCGACGACATCGGCAACATACAACTCCAATGTCGTCTTCTCTTCTTGAATTCTTATAATATTTTCTTTCAAATACTCATTTTATTTTTCAATTAAATTTAAATTTTCGACAAGAGGGTCAGTTTCAACTTCCAGTTCACATACCTCCTAGATTAGAATATCTCTGTCAACTTGATGGCCATAATTGTCATAAATGCGAAATGCAACAAATAGTTATAAAAGAGAATTTACCACATTCGAATCATAAAGCGGGCGAGGGCCGACGGGGAAGGAAATCAAGACCATGGCACTATGTACAAGAAACAATCATACAAAGTAAGAACATTATACACATAACTATATAAATCAAGTACAACATAGAAAATTGAATACCTAATAATAATCTGGATCGTCGGGTTCAATAAATGCTCCGGGATCAATAAATGCATCATCATCATCACTATCAGTAATGACGTGCTCATCATCATCATTAATAAACGCATCATCATGTGGAAGGCCACCTTTATGTAATCGGTCAAGCATTGACAGGTCATCCGCAGCAGTAACCTATTCTAGTTCAGGCTCTTCTTGTTCTAGCTCAGTGGTGAAGTTGGGTTCACTGTCGCTGTCTACTTTTTTGTTCCGGGGTGAAGTAGAGCGGTTCTTGAAACATTTTTTGGAAAGACGTGTTTCTTGGAAGAATTCTCCTTCATATGTGTCTCGGTTAATATGACGTTCATAATCTTCTTCATTGGGGGGAGGTGGTCTAACACGTGGCGGCACTTCAATCATTCTGGTAAGAAATTCACAAATATTGAAACGGCACCATGAAAATGTTGTTGTGGCTTGCCTTAGTGCAGATGAGGCTCGCAAGCTTCCTGGTGATCCTCAAGACAAGCTTCACCTTCTGAAAATGGTTTTAAACACCACAAGACAATATCAAGAACACTTCTGAAAATCACTAGAAATTATAGACAGCTTAGAAAAATCTCATCTTTGGTGAGCTGCTAGATTTCTTATCAAAGAACACAATGCAAAAAGAATCAATTCATTTGAACTTATGGTTGAAGAGTTATGGCTGTTTGAAGTGTTCTGTAAATTCAAATGAATTTGAAATAGACTGGGGGGTGACGTCGAAGGCGTAAAGCTCGGTACACACGATACACACGATGTCCTGCCCGGCTAAGGGCATTCGCCTTGTTGTTCGTGGGGCACTGCTTTGCGTAATGTCCGTGCTGCCCGCAAATGAAATAAGAATTATTGTGCTGATGTTCCTCATGCATTGGATTGGTCACAATATTCTTGACTTGGGTGGTGGTCTTGTTAACATTCTGTTGCCAATTCGGCCTATATTCTACCTGAGTATGCTGCCAGGTACGAGCCTTTTGCATAGGTGGCCCATCCTTCTTTGACTCAAACTTGCGCTTGTTGTCGTTAGCAGGCCTATTATCGGATATCAGCTTGTGCTCTTGTTCATCAATGAATGCGTTGTCCACCAGAGTTTGGAATTCTATGAAATCAAACATACTGAGAGCACACTGAATTTGCGGATTTAAACCTCCAAGAAATTTATCAATCTTCCTTTCTTCGGTGGCCACGTCATACAGAGAGTAACGGGCCAAATGATTGAATTTTTGCAGATATTCAGACACAGACTGATTTCCTTGGATGAGTGCGAGAAATTCACGCTGCTTGGTCTTCATAACTCCAGTAGGGATGTGGTATTTTTGGAACTTATCCTTAAATCTCTCCCAGGTGATTTCCTCATCTCTCGGCCACATGGCCTTGGTATTTTCCCACCATATGGCAGCTGCGCCTTGAAGGTAATGAGTTACAAATGGAACTTTATCATTTCCTTCAGTACGGGCAATCTCAAGCTTTCTCTCCATTGTACGCAACCAATCATCGGCATCCAACGGGTCAACAGCCCGACTAAAACTGGGTGGATTAGTCCTCTGAAAATCTGACAGCTTTGAATGATGACCATTCTTATTTTCATTCTATCCAACCATAGCTTGAACACTTCTCAATATCTCAATCAGATCACTGTTTCTTTTCTCTTCAAACATACGTAGAATTTTCTCGGTGGAGGGAGGGTCAGGTGGTGGAGGTGGTGGCTGAACGTACGGCTCGGGAGAATGTCCTGCCTATCGTGCAGAATGACGAACAGGAGTTCCATCACGAACGCCACTACTGCTACCTCCCCGCGTCATCCTATTGTGAGTTTTTCCCAAGGCAACACAATCGAGATGAGAAACACCCAGAAATAAAATTGGGGAAAAGCCAGTGAAAATCCCGGAAGAAAGAAGAAAAAGCGAAAAAATACGGCGAATATAGTCTCAACATAATTATACATAGACTCATACATGAAAAGTAAACAACATGACTGGTCGACTACTCTCATACAGGCAACGAAACATCATGACTCGAATGACTACACGCATACATCATTCAGACAACTGCGAATACTCAAACATACTACGGCTCTGTTGGTGCTGCGGCGTCCTCCCCTGAAGTGGTCTCGGATCCTGAACTGACGTGGTTAACGGAAACCTTCGGGGTTAAAGGTAACACGACGGCGCCGCATCAAGGGCTCTCCCTCAGGTGCAGGGGTAGGATGAAGCATCGGGGCTACGGGGGTAGCGAGAAGTGAGACCCACTCGGCAGAGGTACTGAGAGGGCTCGCGGTCGAGACGCCCGTGCTACTCGGGGGAGTAACCGGTGAAATACGGGAGCTAGAACTGACTGGGACATAAGGGGTAAATCCCAGGGAAGACGGAGTAGTGGCGGATCTAGCAATGACCAAAGTAGTGGCTAAAGAAGTACGAGTACGAGTTAGCTCTCGAGCTAGCTCGTGGATCATGAGATAGCTAGCAGTGATATAACGAGCAAGGTGACTAGCAACACTATCAGACTCCTGATCAATGAGAGGGAAACGGACACGACCGTTGTCGTGCAGAGATGGGTAGTAGTAAAAACCTGGGGGGTTCTGCATTCGGACATCGTTATAACGAAGCTCGACAAGGACCTCGAATGCAGTAAACTGGACAGCCTAAGAAGCGGTGGAGGCATAACCACTCTGAGAAGTGCGAGTGTAAGAGCTGGAATCGGAACTAGTGCGCAGAGTGATTGTGATGTGTACACACTGGATCAGCTAGATGCTCCCGGTACACACGGTAGAATGGGCCGTCTCCGAGAGGGTACAACCGATGCCACACGTTGCGAAGGAGGTGCTATGACGTGTACGTCATCAGCTGCACCTGGCACGGATACGGCACCGGAGCCATCTACACCCACAACCATTAGCAGGTTAGCATAAAAATATAAACTGAATGCATGTGACTCAATAATCAGCACAAATTACTGCCGACACTCAACTAAAACTCATATCTAGCGCGTCGTAGCCTAGCGTGGCCTACAATTAGCGCGGCTTTGATACCAAGAGTTGTGGCACCCTAGCTCAGAGCGACCGGTTTACCATACATTTCCAGCCCAGAGACCATGTCTTCTGGCTACGCACAACATCTTGGTAGAGAATGACAACCGCTTCGTTGACGCTAACGGAACAGGGTTACATTACAACAACTGTCGAGGCCAAGCGGCACACTCGGTGCGGCTGAACAATATGTACATTATTTAGTGAACATAAATGGGCCTCGATCTGAACAACTACATGTCAGCGGAAGCTCCATATCACAGGGACACCAATGTGGACACGATCTAGACTTGGACAGCGCTCTTCTCCAATGATACTTTCCTGAAATCTAGCATGACACGCCAGGTCAGTACATTGAATGTACTTGCAAGCTCACAACAGGCATCATCATAATGGCAAACAATATCATGATATTTAACCAATTATTAAAAATGCAACACTATATGCCAACATGCTGTGATCATGCTCGAACGTCCCTCGGGATAGCTTACCAACCGTGATCATCTCTGGATCACAACACACCACCAAATTGGTCAGCAAACACACCACCAAAGTGGTCACACCACAAACACACCACCAAAGTGGTCTTTCTCAAGAATAACTCGTGATCCTTACGGCGATCACAACCACGACCATCATTTGGTCCCAATTGCCTCGATTGCCTTGCTGCCATCCATGAACAATGCAAAGTTCATCGCTTAGTGTGCAATTTTTTTAAACGTTGACTCATGGTTGGACCTACTATGAGGTGTCCGTAACTGTGGACTCGACTATCGATAGATTACACACTCTGTAGAGGTAGCACACTGTACCCACACCACGGAACCCATGGCCTCGCACTCCCATTCGGGTGGACCAACGGCATTCCGACAAAACCCCTCCATTGCCACAGCACTCTCTCGGCCACTCCGACCCAAATCCTCCAACGGCCTGGTCCTGGATGGCCCCGTGTCTACCAAAGACACCCCAACCACCGTCGTGGTCAAAACACTCCCACTCGGGGACTCGGTACCATAATCTCATCAACGAGCACACAAGATTATGTCTGCTGACTGGGCCAGGACAAGCACGACATAACCTTCCCTAGATGGAGGTACCGACCAAAGGCCGTGTCAATGGACAGAATCAAGGCCTTCCCACAAAGGCAAATTTGGATGCACTAGAAAGAAACTCGATTCAGCGGCACTAGGACTTAGTTAACGATATGTTCAAGTTGAGTTATATTCAGGTTTAACTTTAAACTAAAAAAATGACCGGTGTCATAGCATTCCATGAAATGCAAAATATCACATGCATCACATAATGACCAATGTCATCCTTATACACACCAAGCATAACGTCAACAACTCAATTTACTTTACTAGCTCAAATGACTCGCAACTTAACCAAAGTATTTCGCAACAAGTTTTATTAACTTCTTACGCAAGTATTTCAACCATTATGCTTGGTGTGTATAAGGATGACATGCAACTAAACATTATGACTTGAATGACTACATGCATACATCATTCAGACAACTGTGAATACTCAAAGATACTACGGCTCTGCTAGTGCTGCGGCGTCCTTCCCTGAAGTGGTCTCGGATCCTGAACTGACATGGTTAACGGAAACCTTCGGGGTTAAAGGTAACATGACGGCGCTGCCTCGAGGGCTCTGCCTCAGGGCCAGGGGTAGGATGAAGCATCGGGAATACAGGGGTAGCGAGAAGTGAGACCCACTCGGCAGAAGTACTGAGAGGGCTCGCGGTCGAGACGCCCGTGATACTCGGGGGAGTAACCGGCGAAATACGGGAGCTAGAACTGACTAGGACATAAGGGGTAAATCCCAGGGAAGACGAAGTAGTGGCGGATCTAGCAATGACCAAAGTAGTGGCTAAAGCAGTACGAGTCAGCTCTCGAGCCAGCTCATGCATCATGAGATAGCTAGCAGTGATATAACGAGCAAGGTGGCTAGCAACACTATCAGACTCTAGATCAATGAGAGGGAAACGGACATGACCGTTGTCGTGCAGAGATGGGTAGTAGTAAAAACCTGGGTGGTTCTGCATTCGGACCTTGTTGTAACGAAGCTCGACAAGGACCTCGAATCCAGCAAACTGGACAGCCTGAGAAGCGGTGGAGGCATAACCGCTCCAAGAAGTGTGAGTGTAAGAGCTGGAATCAGAACTAGTGCGTAGAGTGACCACTGCGTGATAATCATATACTGAATCAGCTAGATGCTCCCGGTACACACAATAGACTGGGTCGTCTCCGAAAGGGTACAGCCGATGCCACACGTTGCGAAGGAGGTGCGGTGACGTGTACGGCATCAGCTGCAACTGGCACGGATACGGCACCGGAGCCATCTACACCCACAACCATTAGCAGGTTACCATAAAAATATGAACCGAATGCATGTGACTCAATAATCAGCACAAATTACTGCCGACGCTCAACTAAAACTTGTATCTAGCGCATCGTAGCCTAGCATGGCCTACAGTCAGCGCGGCTCTAATACTAAGAGTTGTGGCACCCTGGCTCAGAGTGATCGGTTTACCATACATTGCCAGCCCAGAGACCATGTCTTCTCGCAACGCACAACATCTTGGTACAGAATGACAACCGCTTTATTGATGCTAACAGAATAGGGTTACATTACAACAGCTGTCGAGGCCAAGCGACACACTCGGTGCGGCTGAACAATATGTATATTATTTAGTGAACATAAATGGGCCTCGATCTGAAAAACTACATGACAGCGGAATAAATTTAAACTAAAAAAAATTACCGGTGTCATAGCATGCCATGAAATGCAAAATAGCACATGCATCACATAATGACCGATGTCATCCTTATACACACCAAGCATAACGTCAGCAACTCAATTTACTTTACTAGCTCAAATGACTCACAACTTAACCATAGTATTTCGCAACAAGTTTTATTAACTTCTTACAAAGTAGTTCAACCATTCTGTAAGACAAGTAATATGATTAAACAAGTATTTAATAGAACATTTTCTAACAACTTTTTATCAATCTAAGAGGACAACAACATGTCTTCCTAACATTCATAATAAAATTATTTCTAACAGCACCTCAAATAAATCTTTTCTTACTTTATCCACTAAACTAGTTTTAACCATTATGTTAGTCAAGCATAACAACAAATCAGTATTTATCAGAATATAAATAACTCCATAATCATTTAAATGCATGGATTAATCCTTTTATTTAGGAAAGAAAATCACAAATATTGAAATGGCACCATGAAAATGTTGCTGTTGCTTGCCTTAGTGCAGATTAGGTTCACAAGCCTCCTGGTGATCCTCAAGACAAGCTTCACCTTCTGAAAATGGTTTTAAACACAACAAGAAAATATCAAGAACACTTCTGAAAATCACCAGAAATTCTAGACAGCTTAGAAAAAGCTCATCTTTGGTGAGCTGCTAGATTTCTTATCAAAGCACACAATGTAAAAAGAATCAATTAATTTGGACTTATGGTTGAAGAGTTATGGCTGTTTGAAGTGTTCTGTAAATTCAAATGAATTCGAAATAGACTGGGGGTGACGTCGAAGGCATAAAGCCCAGGGGCGCCACCACTCGTACCGCTTCGCGCGCGTACTAATTGGCTGACTAGCGGGCCCCGCTAGTCAGGTGGGGAAAGAGGGAGAGGGAAACAGAGGGGGTCACGGCTTCGCCGGAGCTCTCGCCGGTGAGGAGGGCTCCTTGGCCCAAACGAGAGGGAGGGATGGCAAGAGGGGGTTGTGACGCACCTGCCCGTACCCGTAGCGTAGCTAGGGCGGTTGGACGGCGTTGGAATCAACCTCGCAAGCGGAGGCAGAACGTGGAGGTCGCCGGAGTTGAGGAAGACGGTGAGCAGAGCCCACTCCAGGGGCTCCAAGCAGGCGAGACGGCCTCACCGGAGAGAGGCGGAGGCCCTGGAGGGGTCGCCCAGGCTTGGGAGGGGCAGGAGCTACCGCGGCGACCAGAGGGGAACGCCGGCGAGCTCGATCTCAAGGACGGCGGCCCAAGGCCTACCCGGCCGGGCTCCGGCTTCCTACTCGATCGTGGGGTGTGTGTGAGTGTTGGCTGGTGCTCGAGGAGGCTGGGGTGGGCTCTATATATAGGCGAGCGGCGAGGGTGCTACGGGCTCCGCCGTTGGACACCTATCCACGGCGCCCGACGACGAGCGGCGTCAGTGAGAGGGGGAGAAGGCGATGGAGGTCACGCAGCCACTGTGGGCGGGTGGATACGAGCACAGGATCAAGAGGATGGTGACGAGCACAGTGCGCTCCATACTGTTGGGCTGGCCGGACCTTGCCCGTGCTCACTGCGGCGAGCTCCGGCGTCGGCGAGCACCAAGGACGAGTTAAGAGCATTGAGATGATGATGGTGGCGAAGTTTGGCATGGTTGGGCAGGCGGGCAAGCGAGCACGCGAGCAACAAAGGCTCAGGCGCGTCACAGAGCACGTCGGCTGCATGCCAGCACGCCTGGCCGAACGCGGTCACCGCGTGAACTATGACATCAGTTTGATCTAAGCAAAAACCCAATGTCTGGCATGTTGTTCATGGTAGTTTTGAGTGTTACCACGATTTGGTTTGGATCCAGGTGCAGTAGAGAAGTTTTCACACATCAAGTAAGTTTCTGGTCAGTAACTTGGTGATGTTACTATGGTCAAATGGCTTGGAGTTTGAAGCTGTCTCTGGAGGCTAGTGATAAGTTACTAAGGTAAAGATGCACAAGAAATTTCAGTTCAAATGGAGCAAGTAAAATGGTAGTTGCTGTAGAAACCACCATTTCTGCCCAGAATAGAAAAGATTTTCTGTAGCAAAAATATTCCCAAAGATGATGAAATATTTTTGCTCACGAAGGTGCACTAGGGTTCACAGAATATTTGTGAATTATCTCAGATTTTTCTCAGCCCTGAAAATTGGGGTTACTTTGAAGCAAACAGATCTGGCTTAGGGTTTTAGAGAGAAAATGAATATTTTTATTTTAAGAAAAATATTCCAAAGATTATTTTTGGGTAGGTCAAAAGTGAAATGATGATTTAGGAGGGAAGTGAAGCACTTGGGTGAAAGCCAAGGATGCCCAAGTGTTGAAGTCCACATGAAAAGATTCAGAAACCTCAAGTTTCAACAATTTTCAAATGAAAATCAAGCAAATAAGAAGGGGCAAAACCCAGGCTGTCACACAAAATTCTGCAACCGATCCGGAG
The DNA here is from genome assembly GCF_056163025.1 of Triticum urartu. NCBI lineage: Eukaryota > Viridiplantae > Streptophyta > Magnoliopsida > Poales > Poaceae > Triticum > Triticum urartu. The sequence goes on along the minus strand of NC_141874.1, from coordinate 311,811,622 downwards.
CAGAGCATATGAGAATATGAACCCATTCTATGCATACTCGGGCTGTCCATGTATAACGTTGGACAATTTGAAAGAATCACGGTCATAAATATGCAAATACATGCATATTTAAAGATGTAACCCTTTCGAATGGGAGACGCATAGTGGTCACGCATACTGATGATGGAAGACACCTACAGCTAGCAAGTTTCATCGGCACGAAGACCGAAACAGAGCAAACAAAGGGGGGAGGAGGACATGTCATTTGTACTCACCCACGAACGCAGGGGCGGAGCTCCTCGAACACTAGACCCTCGCAGCGACGAAAAAACTACACATTTAAATCGAAAGATGAGTAACATAGCAATTTTGTTTTTTCCGTCAACCAAACTAAATATTTACAATAGGACGAGCGGGTTAGGTGGTTCCTCGGTGTCGATGGAACCCTAAATAGCAAGTATCATCGGTGCGAGATACATGTGGCGCTCAGTGTTGAACACTATATCCACATCCCACAAGTGAAGCCAGCGCCCGGCATCCCGCAACAATAGTTCTGGTGGCCGATGACGGTCAAACACCTTGGCAATTTTGTCTGGCAGCCTTTGCAATGAGGATTAAAGCCAAGTTTTGAAAGTTCGAACAACCAAACCGACTTGAGTCAGTTTGGGTGTTTCAAGTTTCAACACTTGGCTTTTAATCGTCATTGCAGAGGATGCAAGACAAATTCGCAATGGTGTTTGACCGCCATCGATGCTGAGAACTGTTGTTGCGGGACACCGGACGCCGGCGTCACTTGTGGGACATGGATGTAGTGTTTGACACCGATGGCCACATGTATCTTGCACCGACTATACTTGCTATTTAGGGTTCAATCGACACCGAGTAACACCCTAAGCCACTCGACCTTGGGCGCCCCCTTTTCCTACTTCTTTTTTTCATCTTCTACTTCTACTTCTTTTTTCATCATCATCTTCTTCTACTACTTATTGTTCTTTTCTTCTTCTTCTTCCTCTTCCTCTTCCTCTTCTTCTTTTTATTCCTCTTCCTCTTTTAATTTTTTTTCATCTTTCTTGGTTATTGTTAAAAAAAGAGAAAAACCAAACAAAACTATAAACTAAATGTAACCTAAAATAAACTAGTTAACCTAAACTAACCTAAACTAAACTAAACTAACATAAACTAAAATAAACTAACCTAACCTAACCTAAACTAAAGAAACATAAACTAAATCTAAAAAAACTTACCATGACGAGGGGCGGGGCGGCGCGGCCGGGCGGGGTGAGGCCGGGCGGTGCGGTGCGGCCGGGCGGCGACGGGATGGGGCCATGCGGTGCGGTTTGGCCGGGCGGCGGCGACTCGGGACGGGGGCAGGGCGGCCGGCGACTCGTGACGGGGGCCGTGCGGCTAGGCTGGCGGGGCAGGCGGGGCAGCACGGCCGGGCGACGGCGGCTCGAGACTGGGGCGGGGCGGTCGGCGTGGGGCGGCCGGCAACGGGTGTGGCGCCTGACGGCGGCGGCTCGGGCACGTGGGCGGGGCGACCGGCGACGGGGGTGGCGCGAGGCAGCGGTAGCTTGGGCACGGGGTTGAGGCGCCTGGCGACGGGGGTGGCAATATGGGTTGGGGGTGGTGACGGCTCGGGCAGGGGAGAGAGTGAGCGGACAACGAGAAGGGTGGGGCGGCGGGGCGCTGGCCAGTTTTCAGTTAGGTCACAGCTCTTCGCTGTCTGCTAGCAGACGGCAAAGAGCCTAGCTAACAGACGTTAGATTGGCCACTTTCCTTGCCGTCAGCAAGAAGACGGCAAAGAAGCTTTGCGGTCAGCTAGTGGACGGCAAACATTATCTTTGGCATCAACTCTTTCTTTGCCATCAGTTTTCCTTTAGCTGATGGTGAAGAGCTTCTTTGCCGTCAGCTAGCTGACGACAACGAGTTGGCTGACGGCAATGTTCCTGATTCCATTAGTGACTTTTGCGATGTAATATGACTTTAAATTTATGCATAGACGCATGCTATCCCTTTCTTTTACTTTGCTCTTTCTCCTTGTATAGTTGAGGACCCTACGCATGCTATAAATTTGTCGGGGCAGACACTAGCAGCAAGTGCTTTGGGGACGGGTCGCTTGCAACCTACTGGTAGTATTGCCATCAGCAAGCTACCCTTCGACGTTTTCAATGCAACCACCTGAACTGTTGAGTGGACTTGAAATAGACAAGCGCACGAATGATTACGGTAGGATTCTATCGCGGGATATCCACCACCAGCTATGGGACTAGGAGGCCCCTTGCTGGTTCGGCAGGGGGACATTGCGTTGCACAAAAGAGAAGACCAGCGAACGGCAGCACGACAGAGATCACACAAGCAATTTACCCAGGTTCGGGCCACCGCGAGGCGTAAAACCCTACTCTTGCTTTGGTGAATTGATGGTGGAATGGAGGTGGTGAAGCATAGTACACTTTCCTGGCAGGGGTTGCCTTAGGGTAGTAGCGACTATGCGTGTATGGGGGTCTGGGTTCATCAACTTTCCAACCCTTTGTATTGTTCCCATGGGCCTCCTTTTATAGATTAAGGGGTCACCTCAATGGCAAAGTAGTCATTATGCACTGATATGATAGCAAATAGTGCTATAATAACTAACTTTGCGGGCTTAAATGCACTGCTTAGTGTCACATCACTGGTTGTCTGGCAAGGCTTGCTGGGCTACCTTTCCAGATCCGAGCCTGTTCTCTTAACACATTGCAGGATGCGTGTCATCTGTGGGTTTCTTCTGTAGGAAATGGCTGCCACTTAAGCACGTTGTTGGTGTGGCAGTTTTGCTTCCGAGCCCCAGTAGGTCCTGTCGGGGTGTCTTGGTCGTCTACTTCTGGAGGTGGCCTCACCCCTTGTCGGGCTCACCTGCCCGGCAAAGGAGGCCTTCTCTTGGCGATACCCTGTTGTTCTGGTTTGGCCTTAATCTCTCTGAGCTGCATGATGGCTCCTCGAATCTCTTGGTTTCTTGTATCCTAGCTTGGGTTGGCGCACCAACCTTGCTCTGTGCCTGTGCACAGTCTGAGTAACAGACCTAGGGTTTGTTGCACCGAAAGAAACCCCGGTCCTACCCGAACACGCTGCTGAGCGTCCTCGTGGTAGGGCCTAATAAGTGCACATGCAGGGTTGCTGAAGGGGTCGGCCCCTTGAGGTCTTCATTGCTTCTTCATCAGCCTTGATTTCGGGCTAGTTTCCAGTTTCCCCGGGCGTGGTGCGTAATGCCGCGGGGGAACTTCAATCGTGGCTTGTGGACTGGACTCACCCCACGATCACGGGGTGGAAACCGCCATCCCACTTGCTCCCCATCCCACATGCACCTGCCACATGTTCCGCATGCATTGGTCATGGTAGGTGGTGGATGCAGAGGGCACAAGGAGGAGTGCCACGGCTGAAAATCGAGCGTTGATGGTTGGAGTAGAGGGTTGGCCTTGATTCCCAAAGCTGCCAAAGGTGCAGAGAGGCTGCATTTGAGGAGCAAGGTGACCATTTCTTGTGCGAGGGGCCAACCCCCTGGCTCATCTCCTCTATAAAAAGAGACAAAGGAAGTACCTCTCTATACACACTTCTCCTTCTTCTCTGCAATCCTTCTCTCCTAGCCATGGTAAGAGGGCGAGGGTGTAGTGGTGTTCCGGCGGCGGTGACGAGGGCTTCTACTCGGCAGCACATCCCTCCTCCTCCGAAACCTAAGGTGGCGGAGCCCGCCGCAAGAGGAGGAAGGAGGGGGCGAGGCCAAAGCCGCCGTAGTGCTCAAGGAGGAGGAGGGCGGGGTGGCGCCTTGGCTGCTCCCCCACCGATGGCTCCTCCTCTGATGGAAGGCCACATCGGGGACCAACCTCGAGAGTTCATCATTAGGTTGTCTAAGCCTTTGTGTGGTCATCTTTGTCTTACAACTCCCTTTGTGCGGGAGATGGAGCTCGAGAAACCACGCGCTCTGTGGCTGCACATGAGGGGTTGTGGAAATGGCGGCATGTGGGTTGATGTCGATTTCTCTGCCCTTCATGTGATGTATCTCTGCCGTGGTTGGAAGAATTTTTCCCGTGCCCATGGCTTTTCGGAGGGGCACGTTCTCCAATTCAAATAAATGGAGAGCGGCTTGCCATCCGTCAAGATCTTTGGGTGCTTGGGAGGTCGCTTAGGGGTGCTGCACGGAGAGCTCGACCGACGACGAAAGCTCCTCCTTGAGCGAAAGTGACGAGGAGGACAGTGACGGCGACGATGACGACGGCGGGCGGGGGAGCGACAACTCTGACTCCGGTTGATTGTTGCTCACACCATCTCCATCAGGCGGCAGCACCATCATCTGCCTCTATGTCTCCTCCTCAGCAATGCGATTTGCCGGGGAGTTGGATCGAGGGGTGCGGATGGTGCTACCGAGCTCCTCCAGCAGGTTTCCAACTAGACCCCGGCAGGCTTCCTCTCGGGCTACAGCTCCGTTAGCCCTGCCGAGTCCTGCTGGGCCTGGTGATGGTGGTTGATGGGGCCGCCTTCCGCCGTGCTCTCCATCGAGGCGTTCCCTCACGCTCTCGTTCCCGCTAGGCTACCTCTCTTGGAGCCCGACAGGAGCAGGATGGGCTCCTGCCCAGGCGTTCCTTCTACCCTCCTTGCCATCGATGGCCATGCCTAGGAGGAGAGGGACGAAAAAGGCATTACGGAGCAGTTCTCTTTTTTCAATCTTAAATCTACAGGCAATTACCAAATTGTAATTCAACTAAAGTAATCCCTCGAGTCCATATTTGTGTTCTGTAATGCTTGTACTTGTATTAGCATATGAATGAAAAAGATGAACCTTGCCAGGAACTCGTGCATGTGTATGTCCATACCGAGGCGAGATGGCCCTTTAATGTAAATAAACAATTTTCCCAGGCAGGCTATCCTACCGGCACCCTCTTTGTTTGCCGGAGAGGTACGTCTCCCGGGGAACAGATAGAGGGGCCAGCCTCCCGCCAACTTCTTTTATCAAAAAGGTCACTACGACAATATAGGCTGAAGCGATGTTCGACCAAACATGGGAGCACCTTAGTTTCAAGAGAGTGGTGAGGTTTCTCTATGCACAAGTTATAGCTTACAGAACACTAATGGACAACAGGGTAGAACTTACTGTTTTGGTTGCCGTGGATTGCTGTGCCGCGACATCTCCTCAACTCCTTGACGAAGCCAAGTTCACAGCAGGAACCTGCAACTTCATGTAGATGAGAAAGAATGCAGGATGCGATCTTGTCTATATGCATATGCAAATGCTCATGAAATGCTTATGCAGTGATCTTGGTGTGCTCATGCATGCATTCAATCCTAGTTGTCAGCCCCCCTACAACACTTCTTTATTTTCTCTTGCACGGGGTCATTGCACTGGCTTCGTACTGTAGGCGTCCCGGAAACGGCGGTACCCAGACTTTCCTAGCTGCGGCCGACGGCGTGCCTCCATCAGCGGCACGGTACGGCCCAGTTCCGGCAGCAACAACACAAGACCCTCGCGAGGGGCCAAGCCTCGCTAGGCGGACGACGCCAAGACCACCCAGGGGGGTGGCCTCACTAGGCGGGCTCCCAGGGAGCGGAGAAATCAATGCAAGGTGCACCTCGCATGGTTCACATGATGTGAGCCATGACGACCAAGGCCAGGCGGGCGCCAGCGGGCGCAGTGTACCAATTTCCCCTTTGGTGCCAAGGAGGGAAGCGCAGGCGCGGAGTCACGAGGAATCCATATTGGTGCAACAAGACCAAGAACACCGGGACGGCAGGACGCAGGTCATCACGGGGCACACTACAACGTCACCACTAGAGCCTTTGCAGGAAAAGACTACTTTTGTCGGGATAACTTGTACTAGTTGTCTCCCATTGAATTTTGCCATTGTGGGATCCCTTCCCGCCTACATTTGGGAAGAGGACCAAGGCCACTATAAATAGGACTTAGCCACCACCCGAGAGAGGGACCAAATTTCCTCACACCCACTAGCTCATTGAGCTCAGGAACACCTTACCTCCTGAGGCTGTTCAACCACTATGCTAGTTCATCCTCACCCCCTCGAGGCAATCCACCACAAACCTGAAGTTGGGTATTACACCGCAAGGTGGCCCGAACCAGGATAAACTGCTGTGTCTCTTGTCCCTTGGGTTCATCGAGCTAGGCTGTGGAATCGTTGAGCCAGCAGGTTGGAGAGAAGGAGTTCTTCATACAGACCCTGGTGTTCAAACCTCTCAAGGGTCTACGGGCATAGGATCCGACATTTGGCGCGCCAGGTAGGGGTGCGTCGAAGCTCTGCCTTCCCGTTCGCTCCTTCTGCGGCTTCGTCTCCTTGTCCAGCTTCCATGGCAGGCTCCGCCTTTTGGCTAGATCGACCGGCGGGCGCGGAGGCACCGAGGGCCTCCGAGCCTTCACCTCCGCTTTGCGGCAGGTGAGGTGGCCGCCCAAATTCAGGTCGGATCTGCCGCCCCGATACAACGGCGCCGCGGACCTGGCAGGCTTCTTCCAGGCGTATGAGGAGGCCGTCTGGGTGGAAGGCCGCAATGACTACGACATGGCTAATTGGTTGCCCATCGGCCTCACAGGCGTACCACGCACCTGGCTTCTCAGTCTGCCGGAATCGTCTGTGGCCTCCTGGGAAGAGCTGCACGGCCTCTTCATCGCGCACTTCACGTCATGAGCGCCCCATGCCTTCGCAGCTCTCCTTGGTGGTTCTCAGGTGCTGCCATTGGACCGCCATATCAAGCAGTTTTTTCGTCAAGCAGGGGCCGCCTGCGCGTGACAGGGAACTCCTCCGGGGTCGGCGACACCCGAGGTCGACCTCACTTTTGACTCAAGAGACCATCCTATGACCACTGCAGGCACAAGCGCACTCCCGATGCTCTGCACCCCCACCATTTGTAACATGTCGTTAACCAAGACTCTCATCGATGGTTGGGCCGGACTCAATGTGCTCTGTGTGGAAGCTTTTGGTTTGCTCCACGTATTGCACAGCCGGCTCCGCCCCAGGAAGCCGTTCTTCGGGGTCTTCGACGGCTCCACTAGACCCTTGGGGCAGATCCGCCTCCCCGTCACCTTCGGTACCAGCGACAACTACCGCACCGAGCTCATCGACTTCGACATCACCCGTATCGGCCTCTGGTAGAACGTCATCCTTGGGTACCCGTCCTTAGAGAAGTTCATGGCATCAAGTCACCTCGCCTGCAATCTCATGAAGATGCCAGGAAGCAGCGGCGTCCTCACCATGGCCGAGGACACCAAGGATGCACTAGCGGCTCTCAAGCTCGCCTTCAGGGCCGCGGGAGAGGTCCCTGAGGCCCTCGGGGCTGAGCCGGTGAAGAAGAAGTTGTTCTCTCAGGACCAGGCCGAGAAGAAGCAAGTGTCGGTAGACTAGGATGGACCGTCAGGAGCCACCTTCACCATAGGTGCCAACCTCGCTGCAGACCAAGAAAAGGCGCTAGTCAATTTCTTGCACGCGAACAAGGAGGTGTTCGCATGGGAGCCCATGGACCTGGCTGGAGTCCCAATGGGGGTGATCGAGCATCACCTGAATGTGTGCCCCAATGTATGCCCAATGATGCAAAAGGCACGGCGGCAGTCCATAGAGAAGTAGTCATTCATTGTCCAAGAAACCCGCAAGCTGCAAGACACGGGTGTCATTCGGGAGGTGCGATACCCAGAATGGCTAGTGAACCTGGTCGTAGTCCCTAAGAAGGGCGGGAAGGAACGCATGTGCGTCAACTTCACCAACCTCAACTAGGCGTGCCCTCAAGACCCATTTCCACTGCCACGCATCGAAGAGATCATCGACTCCACTGCCGAGTGTGACTTGATGTGCTTCCTGGACGCATTCTCAAGGTATCACCAAATCAAGATGGTGGTGCAGGATGTCGAGAAGATGACCTTCCTGACCCCGTGCGGGGTGTACTACTACACCTTCATGCCCTTTGGGCTACGTAACACCGGGGCAACCTTCCAACAGCTCATGCACATCGCTCTGGGCCAGTAGCTCTAGAGAAACGCTGAGGACTACGTCAATGACATAGTGGTGAAATCTCGGGAGCCAAGCACCCTCATTGAGGACCTAGAAGAGATGTTCTCCATCCAACGCAAGGAGGACTTGCGGCTCAACCCAGATAAATGCATGTTTGGCGTCCCCTATGGCAAGTTGTTCTGCTTTCTGGTGTCACACAGTGGGATCGAGGCAAACCCGGAGAAGGTCAAGGAGATAGAGAGGATGAGCCCACCATAGACCCTTAAGGAAATGCAGAAGCTGGCAGGCAGTGTGACCGTGCTAGGGCGCTTCGTCTCCAAGCTGGGGGAGCGCGCCCTCCCATTCTTTAAGTTAATGAAGAAGAAGGGGTCGTTCGAGTGGACTCCGAAGGCCGACGCCGCATTCCAAGATATGAAGAGATACCTCACCAGCCCGCCGATGACGGTGGCGCCGCGCCCACTCGAGCCCCTGATGCTTTACCTGGCCGCCACGCCTCACTCAGCCAGCGCGGAGCTGGTGGCCGTCAGGAAGGAGCACCAGTCCAAGGGCCTGTCACACGACTCTACGTGCTTGGTCAAGGCGATGCAGCCTAAAGGCAGCACTCCTCAGGCCATGGCTATGCTAACAGGCGACCAAGCACCTGAGGCCCTCTAGCCTCATGAGACGTCTCAGCCATAGGAGGTCTCGGACTACACCGACGATCCTGCCCTCATCGAGCACCCGATTTAGTTCATCAGCACGGTACTGCGGGACGCGCGAGCACGCTACCCCATGACACAGAAGCTCTGGATCGCACTTCTCGTCGCCTCGCGCAAGCTGTGCCACTACTTCCGAGGACACACCATAAAGGTCCTTTCAGCCTACCCACTAGAGAGGGTACTCCAGAGCCCCAAGGCTGCAGGTAGAGTCACCGAATGGAACATCGAACTACAAGCACCTCAGCTGGAGTTCAGCACCACCAGGGTCATCAAGGGTGCTGCACGCGCTGACTTCGTGGCGGAATGGACCGATGCCCCAGGACCAGAGGCAGGTGAGAACAGGAAACTCTCACCAGGGAGCGAATAACCATACGGCTTCGTCATGTACTTTGAAGGCACCTTCGCATGGAAGGGTGTGGGGGCTGGAGTCGTGCTCATTTCGCCTACTCAAGACAAGCTCTACTACCCCGTGCAACTCTGCTTCCAACACGACGAAAAGGTCTCCAACAACACCGTGGACTACGAAGACTTGATCGTCGGCCTCAAGGTCGCAACCGCTTTGGGCGTGAAGCCCCTCACCACAAAGGGCGACTCCCAGATCCTCGTCAACTTCTCCAACAAAGTGTACGAGCCAAAGGATGAACACATGGAGGCATACCTGGAGGAGGTACGCAAGATGGCGATGCAATCCCTAGGCCTGGAATTGCAGCATGTGCCCCGTGGCACGAACAAGGAAGCCGATGACATCGCCAAGAGGGCATCCAAGCGCCAGCCTCTGGAGCCCAGTGTCTTTGAGGAGCGGCTCTTCAAGCCTTCAACAGCCCCTCCAGTTGCGGAGCCAGCACTGCCTTAGGAGGAGCTCCCGCCAGCACCAGCCTCAGGAGCCCCGGCCTGCGGCCCGACCTCAGGAGCACGCCTGCTGGACCGAAGAATTCAAGGTATACCTGCTTCAGGGGACCCTACCGGAGAAGGAAGAAGACGCTGAGCGCGTAGCTCGGCATGCCACAGCCTACTGGATTCGGGACGGTGAGCTTTACTGAAAACGAACAAACATTGTTTCCTTGCGATGCATCTCCAGTGAACAGGGGGCGAGCTATTAGCCGACATCCACGATGGAGACTGCGGGCATCACTCATCATCGTGCACCCTCTTGGGCAAGGTGTTCCGCAGCGAATTCTACTGGCCCACAGCGCTCAGCGACGCGGCCGAGCTGTTGAGGTCCTGTGAAGCCTGCCAGTTCCACGCCAAGCAAATACACCAGCCCGCCGAGGGCCTTCAGGCCATCCCACTCTCGTGGCTGTTTTCGGTCTGGCGGCTGGACATCTTGGGTCCGTTCCATCGAGTGCCCGAGGGCTACCGCTACCTCTACGTTGCAATCGATAAGTTTACCAAATGGGCAGAGGTGGAAGCAGTCCGCACCATTCCGGCCGGCTCGGTGGTCAAGTTCATCAAGGGTCTTGTGAGCCGTTTCGGAGTCCCTAATCGCATCATCACCGACAATGGCTCGCAGTTCACTAGCAATCTCTTCAACATATTGTGCTAACCTTGGAACGTAGATATGCTACGCCTCAGTGGCACACCCGAGGAGAAACGACCAAGGTGAGCGCGCCAACGCGGAGGTCCTGAGGGGCCTCAAGACAAGAACCTTCAAGAAGAAGCTCGAGGCCTGCGGTAGGGGCTGGCTCGATGAGCTCTAGTCCGTGATGTGGTCCGTCCGCACCACCGCGACCAAGCCAACCGGCGAAAATCCATTCTTGCTCGTCTATGGAGCTGAAGCGGTTCTCCCACATGAGGTTAGGCATCGCTCCGAGTGGGTCTTGGCGTTTAAGGAGGCACGCCAGGACGCCATGCGGGGGATGGACCTCGTGCTGGGGGAGGAACGCCGCCGTGAAGCCTCACTCCGGGTGGCAAGGTACCAGCAGGCGCTGCTGCGGTATCACTACCGTAGCGTCCGCTCCAGGATGCTCGAGGTGGGAGATCACATCCTACGGCGGGTGCTCTCCAAGGAAGGGATCCATAAGCTGTCACCCGGGTGGGAGGGCCTGTTTAAGGTCGCCCCTGATGTCTACTACACAACCTTCTTCTTGTAGACGTTGTTGGGCCTCCAAGTGCAGAGGTTTGTAGGACAGTAGCAAATTTCCCTCAAGTGGATGAACGAAGGTTTATCAATCCGTGGGATGCTAGTATGAAGATGGTCTCTGTCAAAAAACCCTGCAACCAAATAACAAAGAGTCTCTTGTGTCCCCAACACACCCAACAATGGTAAATTGTATAGGTGTACTAGTTCGGCGAAGAGATGGTGATACAAGTGCAATATGGATAGTAGATAATGGTTTTTGTAATCTAAAAATATAAAAACAACAAGGTAGAAAGTGTTGAAAGTGAGCACAAATGGTATTGCAATGCTAGGAAACAATCCCTAGGGTTCATAATTTCACTAGTGCAAGTTCTCTCAACAATAATAACATAATTGGATCACATAACTATCCGTCAACATGCAACAAAGAGTCACTCCAAAGTCACTAATAGAACAAACGAAGAGATTATTGTAGGGTACGAAACCGCCTCAAAGTTATTCTTTCTGATCAATCTATTCAAGAGTTCATACTAGGATAACACCTTAAGACACAAATCAACCAAAACCCGAATGTCACCTAGATCCTCCAATGTCACCTGAAGTATCCGTGGGTATGATTATATGATATGCATCACACAATCTCAGATTCATCTATTCAACCAACACAAAGAACTTCAAAGAGCTCCCCAAAGTTTTTACCGGAGAGTCAAGAAGAAAATGTGTGCCAACCCCTATGCATAAGTTCACGAGGTCACGAAACTCGCAAGATGATCACCAAAACATACATCAAATGGATCATGTCATATCCCATTGTCACCATAGATAAGCACATGCAAGACATACATCAAGTTTTCTCAAATCCTTAAGGACTCAATCCGATAAGATAACTTCAAAGGTAAAACTCAATCCATTACAAGAGAGTAGAGGGGGAGAAACATCATAAGATCCAACTATAATAGCAAAGCTCGCGATACATCAAGATCATGCCACCTCAAGAACACGTGAGAGAGAGAGAGATCAAACACATAGCTACTGGTACATACCCTCGGCCCCGAGGGAGAACTACTTCCTCCTCATCATGGAGAGCACCGGGATGGTGAAGATGGCCACCGGAGAGGGATTCCTCCCACCGGCAGGGTGCCGAAACGGGTCTAGATTGGTTTTCGGTGGCTGCGGAGGCTTTTGGTGGCAGAACTCCCGATCTAGGTTTCTTTCTGGAAGTTTGGGGTTATATAAGAGGTGTTGGAGTCGGGAATAAGTCAGGGGGGTCCCCGAGGCGGCCACGAGGTAGGGGGCGCTCCCAGGGGGTAGGGTGCTCCCCCACCCTCGTGGTGGCCTCGGGACTATTCTGGCACATCTCCGGTACTCCGTGGGATTCTTCTGGTCCAAAAATGATCTCCGTGAAATTTCAGGTCAATTGGACTCTGTTTGGTTTTCCTTTTCTCGATACTCAAAAACAACGAAAAAACTGAAACTGGCACTGGGCTCTAGGTTAATAGGTTAGTCCCAAAAATCATATAAAATAGCATATAAATGCATATAAAACATCCAAGGTTGATAATATAATAGCATGGAACAATAAAAAATTATAGATACGTTGGAGACGTATCAAGCATCCCCAAGCTTAATTCCCACTCGTCCTCTAGTAGGTAAATGATAAAAAACAGAATTTTTTATGTGGAATGCGACATAACATATTTATCAATGTAATTTTTTCTTTATTGTGGCATGAACGTTCAGATCCAAAAGATTCAAGACAAATGTCTAATATTGACATAAAAATAATAATACTTCAAATATACTAACCAAGAAATTATGTCTTTTCAAAATAACATAGCCAAACAAAGCTCATCCCTACAAAATCATATAGTTTGGCCATGCTCCATCTTCGTCACACAAACTTCTCTCATCATGCACAACCCCGATGACAAGCCAAGCAATTGTTTCATACTTTAGTATTCTCAAACTTTTTCAACTTTCACGCAATACATGAGCGCGAGCCATGGACATAGCACTATGGGTGGAAAAGAGTATGATGATGGAGGTTGTGTGCAGAAGGCAAAAAAGGAGAAAGTCTGACATTGATGCGGCTAATCAACGGGCTATGGAGATGCCCATCAATTTATGTCAATGCGAGGAGTAGGGATTGCCATGCAACGGATGCACTAGAGCTATAAATGTATGAAAGCTCAACAAAAGAAACTAAGTGGGTGTGCATCCAACTTGCTTGCTCACGAAGACCTAGGGCATTTGACGAAGCCCATTGTTGGAATATACAAGAAAAGTTCTATAATGAAATTCCCACTTAGTATATGAAAGTGACAACATAAGAGACTCTCTGTCATGAAGATCATGGTGCTACTTTGAAGCACAAGTGTGGAAAAAAGTATAGTAGCATTGTCCCCTTTTATTTCTTTTTATATTTGGCCTATCTTTTTTTTCTCTTTTTTTTGGCCTTTCTTTTTTTCGGGACAATGCTCTATTAATGATGATCATCACACTTCTATTTATTTACAACTCAAAGATTACAACTCGATACTATAACAAAATATGACTCTATATGCATCCCTCCGGCGGTGCACCGGGATGGGTAATGAATCAAGTGTGACATGTATGATAAATTATGCAAGGTGGCTTTGCCACAAATACGATGTCAACTACATGATATTGCAAGGCAATATGACAATGATGATGTGTGTCATGATGAACGGAACGGTGGAAAGTTGCATGGCAATATATCTCAGAATGGCTATGGAAATGCCATAGTAGGTAGGTAGTAGGTGGATTTCCCCCTCGCCTTTTCTCTTGACCGTCGGTCTTGGCAAGTATTATGCGTCGGGCCCGCGCCATGCCACGAACATAATTTGTCACAACCCTGTTCCCCATGGCCTTAGCTTTTTTTGTCCTCGCGGGACGCCCTCGAGTAGGCTCGTGACCTACGCACCCTCTTAAAATCCATGCCCCTCGGGTACTGCGACACGGTACACTAAGCCACGACAAGCCCATACCTAAGGGATCACGGGGGGAAGAACAAGACGCCCGACCAAATTTTCTAACAATTCCGCAGCTTTAAGACGTCTCTGGAGACCAGCGGCCCCTGAGCCACCACCAAGAGGGCCTCCTCAGATAAACGAAGCATGGCCCTCACGAGGAGGGAAACTACCGCGGGCGTATCAAGCTAAGTTATCCTACCATAACTATTTGGAACATAAGCACCACAACATAACGCCAGAATAATAAACATAGCATAGTAACATAGGTATCATGGTTCACCACAAGCCCCATCAGGGCGCTCCACTTTTTTTGAAAGCAGGAGAAAGGGAAAGGTTAAACCAAAGTGGTCCCCACGACCGCAGCGGCGCACGAGGCCTTGCTCAAGGGGCCTCCTGGACTCAGCTCAGCTTGAGCCCTCCTCACGCTTCACCGAAGCATGGCGACGGGACGACCCGCCACCGTTCTCAAAGCGAGCCCGACGGCGTGGCTGCTGGTCGTAGCCACCACTGCAGGTGCTCTCGCTAGAGAAGGAGCCGCCGCCGCTGGAAGAACTATGGCCGTCGCCAAGGGCGAGCCCGCCCTCAGCGTCTTCACGATCGTCGTCAAGGCGAAGCTCATCGTCTCCGCTGTTGTCTTTAGGGTAGCACCCTGCACGACGACCGTCTTCCCCAAAAACCCTCACGAAGAGGGTCGCGACGCCGTCATACTTGAAGTGAAAGGTGCACCTCCCGCTCAAGCCGCGTGAGCGGGCGAACGTCTGCCAGCCGCGGGTCAGGACCATGCTGTCCGTGGCGAAGACCTCGACCGCAACCCACGAAGCCTTGCTGCAGCAGCCGTCGACCTGCAACCAGAGGCCATCAAGACCGACGGCCAACAGATCGCCAGTGAAGGAGCGTGGAAGCTGGAGCTAGGTGCCGGCCGGCTTCTCCGACCACATGATGAACTCAGGGAGCACGTCAGCCGAGTGGAAGCGCAACCTAGGAGGTCATGCGACCATGGCACGCCTCCCCTCCTCGCTAGGGCTACCTCGCCCCAGCGTTACCCACCACGAGAAGAAGCGCAGCCGCGGCCAGCCAGGGCATGCCTGCGCCCTCGAGGAGCCACCGCAGGGGTCACGGCATGCTTGTGCGGGCGGCGCCGCCCTCTCTAAGGAGAGGCGTGTGAGGTCCCTCCTTGGGGGCCTTCCCCTTCTCGGCAGCAGAGAACTTCATCGACACCGTGGGAGCTGCAGCAAGATGGAGGGACCATGAGGAAGAAGAGGAAGTGGACTGCGAGAAGACAGAGATGACCAATGGGGCTCCACCCCTTCCCTCATTTATAGCGAGGAGGAGGCCAACCGCCAGCCACTGCTAGCTCTTGAGCATTGCGTTGGTTTTCCCGTGAAGAGGAAAGGGTGATGCAGCAAAGTAGCGTAAGTATTTCCTTTAGTTTTTGAGAACCAAGGTATCAATCTAGTAGGAGACTACACGCAAGTCCCTCGTACCTACACAAACAAATAACAACCTCACAACCAACGCGATAAAAGGGGTTGTCAATCCCTTCACGGTCCCTT
Source organism: Triticum urartu (assembly GCF_056163025.1). Taxonomy (NCBI): domain Eukaryota; kingdom Viridiplantae; phylum Streptophyta; class Magnoliopsida; order Poales; family Poaceae; genus Triticum; species Triticum urartu. The sequence continues at coordinate 311,796,349 of NC_141874.1, read as the reverse complement.
ACGAGAGTGAGCTCTGATAGAGATAATAATAATAAGATAAATATTTTTGGTATTTTTATGACATAGATCAGAAAGTAAAGATTGCAAAGTAAAATAGATTGGAAACTTATATGATAAAAGATAGACGCGGGGGCCATAGGTTTCACTAGTGGTTTCTCTCAAGATAGCATAAGTATTACGGTGGGTTAACAAATTACTGTCGAGCAGTTGATAGAAAAGTGCATAATTATGAGAATATCTAGGCATGATCATGTATATAGGCATCACATTCGCGACAAGTAGAACGAAACGATTCTGCATCTACTAGTATTACTCCACACATCGACCGCTATCCAGCATGCATCTCGAGTATTAAGTTCATAAGAACAGGGTAATGCATTAGGCAAGATGACATGATGTAGAGGGATAAACTAAAGCAATATGATATAAACCCCATCGTTTTATCCTCGACGGCAACAATACAATACGTGCCTTGCTGCCCCTGCTGTCACTGGGAAAGGACACCGCAAGATTGAACCCAAAGCTAAGCACTTCTCCCATTGCAAGAAAGGTCAATCTAGTAGGCCAAACCAAACTGATAATTCTAAGAGACTTAGAAAGATAACTAATCATACATAAAAGATTTCAGAGAAGAATCAAATATTGTTCATAGATAAACTTTATCATAAACCCACAATTCATCGGATCTCGACAAAACACACCGCAAAAAGAGTTACATCAAATAGATCTCCAAGAAGATCGAGGAGAACTTTGTATTGAGATCCAAAGAGAGAGAAGAAGCCATCTAGATCATAACTATGGACCCGAAGGTCTATGGTAAACTACTCACACATCATCAGAGAGGCTATGGTGTTGACGTAGAAGCCCTCCGTTCTCAATTCCCCCTCCGGCGGAGCTCCGGAAAAGGCCCCAAGAGGGGATCTCCTGGGCACAGAAGGTTGCGGCGGTGGAAATAGGGTTTCGTGGTGCTCCTGGATGTTTTCGGGGTATATGGACATATATAGGAGGAAGAAGTAGGTCGGTGGAGCTACGAGGGGCCCACGAGGGAGGGGGCGCGCCCAGGGGGCAGGCGCGCTTCCCTGCCTCGTGGCCTCCTCGTTGATTTCTTCAAGTCCACTCCAAGTCCTCTGGATCATGTTTGTCCCAAAAATAACTCTCCCGAAGGTTTGATTCCATTTGGATTCCGTTCGATATTCCTTTTCTGTGAAACACTCAAATAGGCAAAAAACAGCAATTTGCACTGGTCTTTGGGTTAGTAGGTTAGTCCCAAAAATAATATAAAAGTGTATAAATAAGCCCATTAACATCCAAAACAGATACAATAATAGCATGGAACAATCAAAAATTATAGTTATGTTGGAGATGTATGAAGCATCCCCAAGCTTAATTCCTGCTCGTCCTCGAGTAGGTAAATGATAAAAACAGAATTTTTGATGTGGAATGCTACCTAGCATAATTCTCAATGTAATTTTCTTTATTGTGGCATGAATGTTCAGATCCAAAAGATTCAAGACAAAAGTTTAATGTTGACATAAAAATAATAATACTTCAAGCATACTAACTAAGCAATTATGTCTTCTCAAAATAATATGGCCAAAGAAAGTTATCCCTAAAAATCATATACTATGGCTATGCTCTATCTTCACCACACAAAATATTTAAATCATGCATAGCCCCAACGACAAGCCAAGCAATTGTTTCATACTTTTGATGTTCTCAAACCTTTTCAATCTTCATGCAATACATGAGCGTGAGCCATGGACATAGAACTATCAGTGGAATAGAATGGTGATTGTGGAAAAGACAAAAAGGAGAACATAGTCTCACATCAAGTAGGCGTATCAACAAGCTATGGAGATGCCCATCAATAATTATCAATGTGAGTTAGTAGGGATTGCCATGCAACGGATGCACTAGAGCTATAAGTGTATGAAAGCTCAACAAAAGAAACTAAGTGGGTGTGCATCCAACTTGCTTGCTCACGAAGACCTAGGGAATTTTGAGGAAGCCCATCATTGGAATATACAAGCCAACTTATATAATGTAAAATTCCCACTAGTATATGAAAGTGACAACATAAGAGACTCTCTATCATGAATATCATGGTGCTACTTTGAAGCACAAGTGTGGTAAAAGGATAGTAACATTGCCCCTTCTCTCCTTTTCTCTCATTTTTTTATTTTGGCCTTTTCTCTCTTTTTATGGCCTTTTTTCTTTTTTTTTCGTCCGAGTCTGTCGGTGTACTAGAGTAGGGGTACCCTTGTACCCCGAACTTGTGCACGGGCAGTCGCAGCGTCCCGCGGCAAGGACTGCCAGGCCACCGCCAAGACTCCCCGTGGTCCCCCTGAAGACCATTCAAGAACAAAGTACTCAAGACAAGACCCGGCAAGAGGAGCTTGCCGGGAAGAAGGCAAGACCCCGGCAAGAGGAGCTTGCCGGGAAGGCCATCAGAAGCGTCCCAAGACCCCGGCAAGAGGAGCTTGCCGGGAAGGCCATCAGAAGCGTCCCAAGACCCCGGCAAGAGGCGCTTGCCAGGAAGGCCGTCCGAGGCATTCCAAGGAACTTGCCGCGGCGCGCTACGCGCCCCGACAAGGCCCGGTGAGCGACAAGCTCCCGGAAGCGACAAGTCGACAGCCGCGGCAAGGCGCTTGCCGCGGCAAGCCCCCACTCCACGCCCGCGCTCCAGCACATCCACCCACGTGTCGCTCCGGGGCCCCCCCGAGCGCACGTGGCAGGAGGCTGTGCAGCTAGGGGTGTGCGGTGGCACGCAGGCGCTGACAAGACAACCATCGTGGCAAGACGGTGGCGTCCCTAGCGGTCCCTTTCGGTGTTGTCTAGGCGACACAGACGGGCATTTAATGCCCTTGTCCTCTGCCGTCAGGGTTAGGTATGATAACACTGTAGCAGCTAGCTGTGCCTACTACAGCACCTAGCTGTGCCTACCCACGGCACCCTTTCCATTTTTGCCCTTCGCCCCCGTTGCTCAATGTCGGTAACCCCTTGAGTATAAAAGGAGGCCCGTGTGCAACGTAGAGGGGGTTGGCCACCTCGAGAGCTCTCGCGAGGTTCAGCAATTCCACACACTCACGCTCGCTCCGGAGCGAGAAATCAATACCAATCCACAAAGCAGGAGTAGGGTTTTACGCATCCTTGCGGCCCGAACCTGGGTAAATCGCTCGCGTGCTTCACCTCGATTTACCCCTCGCACGACGAAATGCCCGCTTGCTTCGCCTCGATCTGCTCTTTGCGCAACCTCCGCCCCCCGCCGAACCAAAAGGGACCCGGTTCGCCGGTCCCATAGGTGCCCGTGGATCAGAAACCCCGGCAGAGTCTCATCCCGACTTGTGGGGGAATCATAGTCTCCATCATCCTTGCCTCACATGGGACAATGCTCTAATAATTATGATCATCACACTTTATTTACTTACAACTCAACTCAATTCTTAGAACAAAATATGACTCTATGTGAATGCCTCCGACGGTGTACCGGGATGTGCAATGACTCATGAGTGACATGTCTGAAAGAATTATGAACGGTGGCTTTGCCACAAATAAGATGTCAACTACATGATCATGCAAAGCAATATGACAATGATGAAGCGTGTCATAATAAACGGAACGGTGGAAAGTTTCATGGCAATATATCTCGGAATGGCTATGGAAATGTCATAATAGGTAGGTATGGTGGCTGTTTTGAGGAAGGTATATGGTACCAGTGAAAGTAGTGCAGTACTAGGGAGGCTAGCAATGATAGAAGGGTGAGAGTGCGTATAATCCATGGACACAACATTAATCATAAGAACTCACATACTTATTGCAAAAAATTATTAGTTATCGAAACAAAGTACTACGCGCATCCTCCTATGGGGGTAGATTGGTAGGAAAAGACCATCACTCGTCCCCGACCGCCACTCATAAGGAAGACAATCAATAAATAAATCATGCTCCGACTTCATCACATAACGATTCACCATACGTGCATGCTACGGGAATCACAAACTTTAGAACAAGTATTTCTCAAATTCACCACTACTCAACTATAATGACTCTAATATCACCATCTTCATATCTCCAAACAATCATCAAGTATGAAACTTCTCATAGTATTCAATGCTCTTTTTATGATAGTTTTTATTATACCCATCTTGGATGCCTATCATATGAGGACTAATTTTATAACCAAAGCAAATTACCATGTTGTTCTAAAGGACTCTCAAAATAATATAAGTTAAGCATGAGAGATCAATAATTTCTATAAAATAAAACCACCACCGTGCTCTAAAAGATATAAGTGACGCACTAGAGCAAAATTATCTATCTCAAAAGATATAAGTGAAGCACATAGAGTATTCTAATAAATTCCAATTCATTTGTGTCTCTCCCAAAGGGTGTGTACAGCAAGGATGATTGTGGTAAACTAAAAGGCAAAGACTCAAATCATAAAATACGCTCCAAGCAAAACACATATCATGTGGTGAATAAAAATATAGCCTCAAGTAAAGTTATAGATGAACGAAGACGAAAGAGGGCATGCCATCCAGGGCATCCCCAAGGTTATGCTTTTGGTTGTCCTTCAATTTTACCTTGGGGTTCCTTGAGCATCCCCAATATTAGTCTCTTACCACTCCTTATTCCATAATCCATCAAATCTTTACCCAAAACTTGAAAACATCACAACACAAAACTCAACAGAAAATCTCATGAGCTCCGTTAGTATAAGAAAACAAACCACCACTTAAGATATTGTAATGAACTCATTATTTATTTATATTGGTGTTAAACCTACTATATTCCAACTTCTCTATGGTTCATACCCTCCGATACTAGCCATAGATGCATCCAAATAAGCAAACAACACATGAAAGACAGAATCTGTCAAAAACAGACAAGTCTGTAGTAATCTGTAGGTTTCGAATACTTATATAACCCCAAAAATTATGAAATAAATTTCTATATGTGAGGAATTTATCTATTAATCAACTTAAAAAATAATGAACCTAATCCGCTCTCCAGTAAAAAAAATGGCAGCAAATCTCGTGAGCGCTAAAGTTTCTGTTTTTTACAGCAAGATCGCAAAAACTTCCCCCAAGTCTTCCCAAAGGTTCTACTTGGCACAAACACTAATTAAAAACATAAAACCACATATAAATAGAGGCTAGATGAATTATTTATTAGTAAACAGGAACTGGGTTGCCTCCCAACAAGCGCTATCATTTAACGCCCGTAGCTAGGCATAAAAGCAAGAATAGATCTAGGTATTATCATCTTTGGTAGGCAATCCACACGTGACTCTCATAATATATTCATAAGGTAATTTAATTTTCTTTCTAGGGAAGTGTTCCATGCCTTTCCTTAATGGAAATTCGAATATAATATTCCCTTCTTTCATATCAATAATTGCACCAATCGCTCTAAGGAAAGGTCTACCAAGAATAATGGGACATGTACGATTGCAATCAATATCTAGAACAACGAAATGCGCGGGCACATAATTCCTATTTGCAACAATAAGAAAATCATTAATTCTTCCCGTAGGTTTCTTAATAGTGGAATCCGCAAGATGCAAATTTAAAGAACAATCATCAAATTCATGGAAACCTAACACATCACACAAAGTTTTTGGAATTGTCGAAATAATAGCACCCAAATCACATAAAGCATAGCATTCATGATCTTTAATTTTAATTTTAATAGTAGGTTCCCACTCATCATGAACTTTTCTAGGGATAGAAACTTCTAATTCAAGCATTTCTTCATAAGATTGCATTAAAGCATCAACGATATGTTTGGCAAATGCTTTATTTTGATTATAAGCATGCGGAGAATTTAGCACGGATTGCAAAAAGGAAATACAATCTATCAAAGAGCAATTATCATAATTAAATTCATTGAAATCCAAAATAGTGGGTTCATTGCTATGTAAAGTTATCACCTCTCCAATACCACTTTTATTATTATTTGCATCAATATCTAAAAACTCTGAATCGTTGGGACGCCTTTTAATTAAAGTTGAGACATCTCCAGTCCCATCATTATCAATATTCATATTGTAAAAAATATATTTAATAGGAGACACATCAATCACTTTTAGATCCGCATCCTTATTATCATCAAAACTAGAAGAACATGCTTTTATAAAGCAATCTTTTTTAGCATGCATCCTAGCGGTTCTTTCTTTGCACTCATCAATGGAGATTCTCATGGATTTTAGAGACTCATTTATATCATCCTTAGGTGAAATAGATCTAAGTTTCAAAGAATCAACATCAAGAGAAATTATATCCATATTCCTAGCCAACTCATCAATATTAGACAATTTTTCTTCAATCAAAGCATTGAAATTCTTTTGTGAACTAATAAATTCTTCAATACTAGATTCACAATTAGAGGGCATCTTATTATAATTTCCATAAGAATTGTTGTAGGAATTACCATAATTATTAGAGGAATTACTAGGATACGGCCTAGGATTAAAGATTCCTCTATACGCGTTGCTACCAAAATTGTTCCTACCAACAAAATTCACATCCATAGATTCATTATTATTACCAATCAAAGTAGACAAAGGCATATCATTAGGATCATAAGAAACACTCTTATTAGCAAACAATTTCATAAGTTCATCCATCTTTCCACTTAAAACATTAATTTCTTCTATAGCATGAACCTTTTTACTAGTAGATATTTCGGTGTGCCATTGAGAATAATTAACCATAATATTATCTAGGAGTTTGGTAGCTTGTCCTCAATTGATTTCCATAAAAGTGCCTCCCGCGGCTGAATCTAAAAGATCTCTAGAAGCAAAATTCAATCCAGCATAAAAAATTTGTATGATCATCCATAAATTCAAACCATGAGTAGGGCAATTACGTATCATTAATTTCATCCTCTCCTAAGCTTGTGCAACATGCTCATGATCTAGTTGTTTAAAGTTCATAATGTCGTTTCTAAGAGAGATGATCTTAGCAGGAGGAAAATAATTAGAGATAAAAGCATCTTTGCACTTGTTCCAAGAATCAATACTATTTTTAGGCAAAGAAGAAAACCAAGTTTTAGCACAATCTCTAAGTGAAAACGGGAACAGATTCAATTTAACAATATCATTATCCACATCTTTCTTCTTTTGCATATCTTACAAATCAACAAAGCTATTTAGATGGGTAGCGACATCTTCACTACGAAGGCCGGAAAATAGATCTTTCATGACAAGATTCAGCAAAGCAGTATTAATCTCACAAGATTTAGCATCGGTAAGGGGAGCAATCGAAGTGCTAATAAAATCATTATTGTTGGTATTGGAAAAGTCACACAATTTAGTATTATCTTGAGCCATCGTGACAAACAATCCAACACAAAAGTAAGAAAGAGGCATACAAAAAGAGGCGAACGGAAAAGAGGGCGAATAAAACGGCAAGGGTGAAGTGGGGGAGAAGAAAAGGAGAGGCAAATGGCAAATAATGTAATGCGAGGGATAAGAGTTTATGATAGGTACTTGGTATGTCTTGACTTGTGCGTAGATATCCCCGGCAACGGTGCCAGAAATCCTTCTTGCTACCTCTTCAAGAGTGTGTTGGTTTTCCCTTGAAGAGGAAAGGGTGATGCAACAAAGTAGCGTAATTATTTCCCTCAGTTTTTGAGAACCAAGGTATCAATCCAGTAGGAGACTATACGCAAGTCCCCCATACCTACACAAACAAATAAGAACCTCGCAACCAATGCGATAAAGGGATTGTCAATCTCTTCACGGTCACTTACGAGAGTGAGATCTGATAGAGATAATAATAATAATTTAAATATTTTTGGTATTTTTATATGCCCGTGCGTTGCAACGGGAAAAATTGATATTTTGTGCAAGTATAATGTCCCACAACATCGGATTCACTATGACTTTCTACAAAAAGAACATAAAAAATACGTTGCAATTTAGTTGTGTTCATATTTTCTTTGTCGGGCATAATCTCCCACTGATTCCGTTTAAGTATAATCATTTTTAATGGCATATAATTATAATCCTTTCATTAATTACCATGACGTCCTCATCCGTTTTAATCAGAAATCAGATCCTTCCTTTTTCTAATTTAGTAGCCACAACACATTTAAGCCTACAGATCTTTCTTTTAATTATCCTACCTTTTTACCTCAAATCCTTCATTGAAAATTTATTTATTAAGATCACAATCTTTCTTTTAGTTATTCCACCGGTTTACCCATAATCCTTTCTTTAATTAGCCACATCCGTTTAAATATTCCATTCAAACCCACAATCCTTCCTTTATTAGCTCATTCTCTTAATTAGCTCGCCCTAAATATGATGACTGCCACTCGTATATTTAGAGCAAGTTGGGATTAGTAAATGTGAAAGGCACATAGGTCGTTGGTTGTTACATCGAAGAGCTAGACAGGAGGTCATGTGTTTAATTTCCATGATGTTGATTTATTTTGACCTAATTATTTTTCACGGTTTCTATAAAAGCCCATAAAAGGCCCATCAACGTACAAGTACCTGGCCCAAATCGCTTAATGTGTAAGCCAAACGAAAGGGACTAAACCAAACCAAGAATACCTATTCCCTTTAATAGTAGGTATAGATAAGATAAATATTTTTGGTATTTTTATGATATAGATAAGAAAGTAAAGATTGAAAGGTAAAATAGATTGGAAAATTATATGATAAAAGATAGCCCCGGGGGCCATAGGTTTCACTAGTGGCTTCTCTCAAGATAGCATAAGTTTTACGATGCGTGGACAAAGTACTGTCGAGCAATTGATAGAAAAGTGCACAATTATGAGAATATCTAGGCATGATCATGTATATAGGCATCACGTCCACGACAAGTAGAACGAAACGATTCTGCATCTACTACTATTACTCCACACATCGACCGCTATCCAGCATGCATCTAGATTATTAAGTTCATAAGAACAGAGTAACGCATTAGGCAAGATGACATGATGTAGAGGGATAAACTCAAGCAATATGATATAAACCCTATCTTTTTATCCTCGATGGCAACAATACAATACGTGCCTTGCTGCCCCTGCTGTCACTGGGAAAGGACACTGCAAGATTGAACCCAAAGCTAAGCACTTCTCCCATTGCAAGAAAGATCAATCTCGTAGGCCAAACCAAACTAATAATTCAAAGAGACTTGCAAAGATAACTAATCATTCATAATAGATTTGAGAGAAGAATCAAATATTGTTCATAGATAAACTTGATCATAAACCCACAATTCATCGGATCTCGACAAACACACCGCAAAAATAGTTATATCGAATAGATCTCCAAGAAGACCAAGGAGAACTTTGTATTGAGATCCAAAGAGAGAGAAGAAGCCATCTAGCTAATAACTATGGACCCGAAGGTCTGTGGTAAACTACTCACACATCATCGGAGAGGCTATGCTGTTGATATAGAAGCCCTCCATGATCAATTCCCCCTCCGGCGGAGCTCCGGAAAAGGCCCCAAGATGGGATCTCTTGGGTACAGAAGGTCGCGGCAGTGGAAATAGGGTTTCGTGGTTCTCCTGTATGTTTTCGGGGTATATGGACATATATAGCAGGAATAAGTAGGTCGGTGGAGCTACGAGGGGCCCACGAGGGTGGGGGCGCGCCCAGGGGGGGCAGGCGCGCCTCCCTGCCTCGTGGCCTCCTCGTTGATTTCTTGACGTCCACTCCAAGTCCTCTGAATCACGTTTGTTCCAAAAATAACTCTCCCTAAGGTTTCATTCTGTTTGGATTCCATTTGATATTCCTTTTCTGTGAAACACTGAAACACGCACAAAAACAGCAATTTGCATTGGGCCTTGGGTTAGTAGGTTAGTCCCAAAAATAATATAAAAGTGTATAAATAAGCCCATTAACATCCAAAACAGATAAAATAACAGCATGGAACAATCAAAAATTATAGATACATTGGAGACATATCAGCCACCACGATCGCACGTAATGATGATTTTCCTCTACATGCGGCAGAGTCTCTTCAACTCGAACGGTTGCCGAGGCAGCGTGGGGAAGCAGAGGTACCCACGTCTCGTCAATCACCATGCGTCGACCATGGCTGTAGGCGGTTGGGGCCTGCGACGATCCGCACTTGTCCTTTGGTTTCTCCTCGAAGCCAAGCTCGAGCGCACCTTGGGCCCGGGCGATACTGTCGGCGTACTGGGAACGGAGGTACCCAGACTTGCCTGCTTGCAGCCCACGCCGTGGCTCCATCGGCGGCCCAGTACGGCACAGTCTCGGCAGTAACAACACAAGACCCTCACGAGGTGGACGACGGCAGGACCTCCGTGGGGGCGGCCTCACTAGGCTGGCTCCCGAGGAGCGGAGATATCAATGCAAGGTGCACCTCGCGAGGTTCACATGATGTGAGCCATGGCGACCAAGGCCAGGCGGGCACCAGCGGGCGCAGTGTACCAGTTTCCCCTTTGTTTCCTAGGAGGCAAGTGCAGGCGCGGAGTCCCGAGGAATCAAGCAAAGGTTTCCATATTGGTGCAACAAGACCAAGACCGCCAGGACGACAGGATGGTGGTCATCGCAAGCCCACTACAGCGTCACCACCAGAGCCTTTGAAGGCAAAGACTACTTTTGTCAGGATAACTTCTACTAGTTGTCTCCCTTTGAATTTGGACGTTTTGGGATCCCTTCCGTCCTACATTTGGGAAGAGGACCAAGGCCACTATAAATAGGACTTAGCCACCACCTGAGAGAGGGATCGGATCATTCAGACCATCCTCACACCCACTAGCTCATTGAGCTCAAGAACACCTCACATCCTGAGGCTGTTCAACCACTGCACTAGTTCATCCTCACCCCCTCGAGGAAATCCCCCACAAACCTGGAGTAGGGTATTATAACGCAAGGTGGACCAAACCAGGATAAACTGCATTGTGGAATCGTTGGGCCAGCAGGTTTGGGAGAAGGAGTTCTTCGTCCGCACCCAGTGTTCGAACCTCTCAAGGGTCTGCGGAGCCCAGGATCCGAAACGTACAAGGGGTTACATGTAGTTGGGGCAAGGCCTGTAAAAAAGGGTGGCCGCCGGGTAGGGCCCGGCAGCCACGCCTTACGGGTAGTACTTGCGAAGATGCTCAATATTCCATGAATTTTCCAACTGAGTGCCATCTCCGGTCTCCAGACGGACTGCGCTAGGTCTGGTGACTCGTACTACCCGTTAAGGGCCTTCCCACTTTGGTGACAGCTTTTTTGTACCTTTGGCGGACTCAACGCGCCTAAGGACAAGGTCACCTTCCTCAAAATACTGGGCATGAACCCTGCGGCTGTGACAACGATGCATGTCTTGCTGGCAGCGTGCAACACACGTAGCAGCCCGGAGACGGTTCTCCTCGAGTAGCACAACATCGTCACGCTGGTGCTGATCTTGCGCTACTTCATCGTAGGCAAGCACTCGAAGGGAACCGTAAATGAGTTCCATGGGGAGAACTTCTTCTGCCCCGTCGACCAGGGAGAAGGGAATATGCCCGATAGCTCGGTTAGGTGTCGTTCTGATGGACCAGAGAACTACCGAAAACTCCTCGATCCACCACCTTCCATGCTTCTACAGCGTATCAAAAGTTATTATCTTGAGTCCAGGTAGCACTTCAGCGTTCGCCCTCTCAGCTTGTCCATTGCTCTGGGGGTGTGCTACGGAGGCGAATGAGATCTTGCATCCGATGGTACGAACATATTGCATGAAGGCATGGCTCATGAACTGGGTGCCTTTGTCAGTGATGATCCTTGCCGGAACTCCAAAACGGCACACCAATTGTTTTAAGAACATGATAGCTGACTGAGCAGTCACCTTTCTCATGGCAGTCACTTCCGGCCACTTTGTAAACTTGTCGATGGTAATGAACAAGAATTCAAAGCCCCCGATTTCTCGGGGAAAGGGCCGAGGATATCGAGCCCCCAGACCGAAAATGGCCATTATAGAGGGATTATCTGAAGGGCTTGGGCAGGCAGGTGTATTTTCTTGGAATGGAACTAGCAGGCTTGATATTTCGTGACTAACTCAACCCCATCTTGTAGGGCTATGGGCCAATAGGATCCTTGCCGGAATGCTTTCCCAACTATTGCCCTTGATCCAATGTGGGAGCCGCACATTCCTTTCCATCATCCCGACAGACACACTGCAATTTCGCACCGTTGGGCCTCCTTCTGTATAGAGTGTCATCGACAAACTGATACATACTGGACCATCGGGCTACTTTTTATCTTCATGTTGGTCACCGGGGAGTTCTCCGGTCTGGAGGAAGTGGACAATGTGACTTGACCAAGTTGGAGCCTGGGCTAAGCAACAAGGACTAGCGCACCTCCTCTACTGTGGAAGAGGCTTACCGTAGTCCAACTTTCTCCTTTTCTGGGCCATTGTTGCTGGTGATACGGATGGCTGAAAGAGATGGAGAACAGAAGTTCATGGTTCCACAGGAAGCTTCTGCGCAACATACTTTGACAGGTGATCAGCTATGCTGTTTCCTGCACGGGGTATGTGCTCTCTTTGCAACCCATCAAAGTGCTCCTCCAGGCTCCTCACTTCCTTGATGTATGCCTCCATCAATCGACTTTGATAATCCATGTTGACTTGTCTCACCACAAGCTGTGAATCTCCTTGAATAATCAGCTTCTTAATTCCCAATTTTGCTGCAATCCAGAGCCCAGCAAGGAGGCCTTCATACTCAGTTGTATCATTGGTGGCCTCTTCCTGGGCAAAATACATTTGGACGACGTACTTCAAATGATCCCCGGAGGGGGCAACAAGAAGCACGCCAGCCCCTGCACCTTGTAGGGAAAAAGCACCATCAAAATATATAATCCAATCTTGGGGTGATTCCTTGCCGGGGATAGCTGTCTCTTTCATTTCCTGATCAGTGGTTGGCGTCCATTCTGATATAAACTCTTCCAGTGCCTAATACGTCTCCAATGTATCTACTTTTCCTAACGCTTTTCCTCTTGTTTTGGACTCTAATTTGCATGATTTAAATGAAACTAACCCTAGACTAACGTTGTTTCAGCAGAACTACCATGGTGTTTCTTTTCTGTAGAAATAAAAGTTCTCGGAATGGAACGAAACTTTCTGAGAAATGTTTATATAATACAAGAGAATTTCTGGAGCCAAGACCTACTGAAGTGGGGAAACTAGGTGGCCACAACCCACCAGGGTGCTCCCCCCTCACCAATTGCACCTAGGTGGGTTGGCCCCACCTGGTGGCCCCGCAGACCCTGAAACCAACGCTATAAAATCCTTCACCTCCTGTTCTTCATCGGGAGGACAAATCTGAAGTATGTTTGAGGCTCCGGAGAGGGGGATCCTCGTTCTTCGTCATCACCCACCCTTCTCCATCGCCAATTCCATGATGCTCCCAACCGGGAGTGAGTTCCTAGATTCATGGAGATATAGAACAGCATATAAGTTATCATGCTTGCATATCCATCATTTGAGTCTCCAACAATTATTCCAATAATTACATATCCGATTTGCCCTATGGACGAATATGCAAGCATACGTTTCATGCTTGTTTGAGTAATAGCAAGGAGATTCCGTAATTCCTTAGTAGGCTCGCTGGTCGGTGACGAGTTGGATGAGATTCATCATGTAATCAAGTTAGTTTTGTTAGGGCTTGATCCCTAGTATCCACTATGTTTATAGATTGATGTTGCTATGACTTTGCCATGCTTAATGCTTGTCACTTTGGGCCCGACTGCCATGATTTCAGATCTGAACCGTTTATGTTATCACCATTATATCCATGTACTAGATCCAATCTTGCAAGTTATAGTCACCTACTACGTGTTATTATCTGGCAACCCCTAAGTGACAATAGCTGGGTCCACTCCTAGTGATGATCGTAGTTTGAGGAGTTCATGTATTCACCGTGTGTTAATGCTTTGTTCCAGTGCTCTATTAAAAGGAGGCCTTAATATCCCATAGTTTCCAATAGGACCCCGCTGCCACGGGAGGGTACACTACTGCAGGATGCTGCTAACGCGACACTACAATCAGAGACCCTTCGAGAAACTGTGTGTGATGTCATAATCACAAACGGTGTTGTATGAAAACCTTCAGAAATGTGTAAAACATTTGTGATGAAGGACGCATCAAACATGACTCAGATTTTAGTTGCGTGTGTGATGAAGGGCATACGGTTCAGTTCAATTAACTGTTTGCGGTGAGGAGGAACAAAAGAAACAGGTAGCCAGATAAAGGCGTGTGCGATACACAGCTTACGTTCACTCGGATGAACTATTTGTGATTAGGAAACACAAAAGAAACGGGCGGCCGGATGAATGTGTGTGCGATATAAAGCATACGGTTCACTCGTATGAACTGTTTGTGATTACACAAGACAACGGAAATAGTTTAATATAACAAGATGTGTGTGTGATATGCGGCAAACACGTCTGTAATCAGAAATGTCTACGAAGACCGATAATGACGCAGACGATTGCTTCTAATAAGACATATGTGATATGCTCTATCTACACAACATCTATTGGCCATTGTGGGAAGGGCGGTCATCCGGATACGCCATAAGGACGTGAAGAGGCATTCCTATCAGCAAGGACTAGTTGTTCTACCAGTAGCTCATGTAAGAAAACTATCAAGTTAAGTGTGCTTAGGCTGGAGGTCCTTGTTTTTTATTTTTCAACATATGCTAATTAAAGAAGGTCTACCGCATTACTTTTTGACAATGTGCGATATGTGGCATATAGTTCATCCATCCGACCTATTTGTGATGGAATGGGCCGTGTGTGTTGTGGGCAAACGCTTGCTAGTATTCAACTGCTTGGGATCTATTAGTTCATCACTGACGGGTTCCCTAGTGTGGTCCGTGTTCATCTGTTCATCATCTACGACTTGTGCTAGCTCGATGCTAAGTTTCCATTAATTGATTGCGTTTTATGAACACGCCACCGTTTCCCGCCATTTCCTCACCCTTTTCCCGCCACCCTGCTATATTGCGCATAGGGGGCTTGCGACGCACGGAGGCGACAAGCGCAACCTGTAGCACATCCACCTTTTCCAAGCATGCCAACCCACCAAAGCGCCGCCTCTGCCGTCAACCACGTCGATGAGGAATATGACCATGCGCCACAGCCCGTCGACGCCAAGGCGCTCCCTGGGAAAGCGATGGATGGCGTCGTGATGCGCGTCATCGCCAGGGTTGAGCAGACCTTTGGCGCATGGCGCTTGAGCGCCGCAGATCAAGATAGGCATGTCTGTGCCGATAGGCTACAGCTCGCCACACAACATGATCGATGGCGCGTCATAGAGCAAGCTAGGCGTGTCCGCGACGACAGGCTGTGGCTCGCCGCATGGCGAGACCGTTGGAGCACCGCAGAGCGTGAGGCGCGGCGCGCCGCACAGCAACATCGAATCCATTGTCTCTTACCTGCTGTTGACACGGCGTCGCAGCTGGGTACACGTCCTGTCAGTACCCCGATTCCTTGCCAGGAGTGGGCAGAGGCCCTCAGCATCGTACTTGCACCAGAGGCTGGCCGCGCCGTACTTGCACCGGACGCCCGCCATACCGTTCGCGTGGGTGCCACCGTTCGCCTTGTCCGCGGCCCGCTGGATGCCAACGCGCTGGTCCGTAGGCTCGACCGCCTCCTTGGCCCAGGTGTTCACCTGGGCGCAGCAGAGGAACATGACCGTCGCATCCTCGAGCTTGTGATCTCTGATGAAATAGCCAACTTGGAGCTCGAGATCGCGCTCCAGATGTACCGCGAGTGTGTTGACTGCTTGGACGAACGCCAACACGAGTTCAGGCAGAGCCAAGAGCTACCCTAGGCAAGGGCTGCTGGTCATGGTCTCATGGACGCGTTTTATTTTGGAAAGTCGTTTTGACGATGATATCTATGCATTCACAGTCATCATAGTATTGCTCTGTTTATTGCTTTGTTTCAATGTGTTTATATACGCTTTCCATTCTGTATATGTGGATGGTAACATCTAGATTCAAGTTAGTATACAAAAACAGATAGAAAATGGAATTCATAATATATATATATATATATATATATATTAATTGTTCATTAGATCATCACAGAATATATATATATAATATCATCACATATATGTGATGATACTTAACTACTAGGTACAATGCATAAAATTGAAAACGATCAATACTAAAACTAATAATCCCTCCTAGGGCTAGTATTCCGGCAGCCCCTCGCCAGCAGCTCCCTGGTGCGCGGCGTCTTCCCAGTGCGGAGGGAGTACTTTGACTCCTCTGCCTCGTAGCGCTTGAGTATGGATCTGCCTCTTGCTGGCGGACGCACATGGCCGATCTTGCCATTTCATTGGGCGCCACCGGAGCTCCTCGTCGGTGGCACACTGGAGCTTATCGGCCCACCTCCACGCTATGACAAGGCGCCCAGCGCCAATGACCTTCCTCGCGAAGTACCCATCTTCGTACACCTCCTCGACACGATGACGCGCCCGCCCCCAATGCTCCACCGCCTCCTTTTTCCAGGCGACATCACGGGCTTCATAGGCCGCCTGGTACCTGGCTTCCTCCTCCACCATCTCCTTCTTGAACGCCACTTGCCTGGCTTTCTCAGCCGGCGGCAGCGACTTCCACAGACAAAGATTGTACTGTCCCGAAAACTAATCCAAAGTTGGGGGGTCCAACACAACCTCGTCAGGTGCCGCGTAGTAGTGCTCGTCGCTGCTAATCAAGTGAGTGTCCTCGGGGGGCGGCGACTCCTCATCGGCGCGTGGGCAGCCATGGCGAAGATTTGAGAGAGAGAAAGAGAGGGCGAGCGAGGGGAGGATGTAGATGAGAATGCAGGCGGGACGACGTGAGCAAGGTAGTATTTATTGGTGGCCGGGATATAGATCGACGGGGACAATACACACACCGGTTGCCGGAATTTATGAGAACTGTAGTTTGAATTACACACGATTCCCGCAGCAAAATCCATGTGTGAACATAATAGCCAAAATCCGTTTGTGAACATAATAACTGTCAGTTTCCAATGCAGAACCGTGTCTGATTAATGATCCCCACCATTCACCTACCAAACCACGAGCCGCGAGATAGAGTGCCAATCGTGTGATGGCCGGTTGTCTTGCCAAACTTTACATTTTCTTTTTTGAACACCTGATATTTACATCATCTACGACTGCAACAAGCCAGCTTTGACTGCAGCAAGCCAGCTTTGACTCGGTGGCTATCCTAAACTACGACTGCAAGTAACAATTTTGAGGTGGCGCACATGAGTCCACATATTCACCATATCAATACTCCACTATTTATCTGCTCCCGTCTCCCTACGAGAACGCCATCCATAGCACTCACGCTTATATTGCGCATTTTAGAGTATCCACTTTCACTTGTCTATGAACTATGCAAGGGGTCCAAGTTTCCATATCCGAGGAATCCGCCTATTCGAATAGATAACGATAACCCTGCAGGGGTGTACTTCTTCACACACGCTCTCGCCACTTATCGCCCTCTACATGTCATGTACCTCAGCAACCTTCAAGCGGAAGCCGGGCGAGGGTGTCGGCCACGACCTGACTAACCACACAAGTCTCTCATCCAGGTTTATCGCCTATTCAGGTTCCATCCGCAAGGAGATCCGGCCGGGGTGTCGCTCACGGCCCCAAATGATGTGTGCAGGGTTCCCAAGCCCACCATCCGGGTGCCACTTGGTACAACGTGCCACTTTGCCTAATCTGTCCTAAGCCCACCTATACAGGGTGCCACTTGGTAGACTACTAACACTGCCTACAAACACCAGAAACTAGTTGCAAATCCTCGAAAGAGAATGAGTTGATTAATAAGCCGAGAGGGGCCGAGTTACCGGAACCCAATGTGTGGTAGTAATGTTCATGGATCACAAACACAGAACTCAGTTCCTGAGAACAGCTGCAATGAGACAACCCACCATGTACTCCAACATGGCCTCTCACTGCTACCTTTACCAAAGCATGTTCACACACTTAGCTCTCAACGGTAGGACATGTTCACCACGTTCCAATTCCTACTCATCAGGGCTCAAACAATTCCTACTCATGCTAGTGGGTTTCATCTATTTACTGTGGCAATGACAAGTCATGCAGAGGAAAGGGGTTCAACTACCACAACATGTTGATAGATTGGATAGATTGGATTTTTCTGATCATTTTTCATATATAAATCTTTGCATTTGGAGTTACAGTTGATTTTCTATGAATTTTAGATGTTTTGGGAAATTTCTGGAATTTCCTGATTTATATTAAATCAAGAAAATCAATTACTGCGGCGAGCTTCGGGCACGGCGGCGCTAGCGCTAGAGGACATGCGGGGCGACGGGGATAGGGGCGAAATAAAGAGGGGCTCACCCCGCGTAGTTTGGAGACGTCGGCGAGCCCGGGGGAGGCCGGCCGGCGACTAATCGACGTCGGTGATCCAGGGCGGCGGAGGAGGAAGATGGTGATGTTGCCGGCGATGCAGGTTGTCCGGGCTCATGTGGTTCAATCGTGAAGATGAGGGGGACGATGGCGGAGCTCTTGAGCCAGTCAAGGAAGCGAGGGGGAGGCAGTGGCCGTGGTGGTGCACGTCGGCGGCGGCAGGCGTGTTCGGGTGGTGCGAGGGAGAGAGCCAGAGAAGGGGGGAGGGCCTCGGGGAACAGTGAGAGGGGTCAGGGGTGCGTGTCGACGTCAAGGGCGTCCAGAGCGTCGAGGCGGAGCGGCAAGCAGGAGGTGGCCGGGGCGCGTGGCCGCGCGCACAGGACACACGCCCGGCGTCCTTCTGTAGCGAGGAAGACGACAGGGGGGAGGCCAGTGGCTGGGCCGCACAGTGCTGGACCAGCACAGGAGCTGGGCCGGTAGGTGGGCGCCAGGTTAGTCCTTCTCTCTCTCTCTCTCTTTTATTTAGTTTCTGTTTTCTATTTTTTTTGCTATTTGTTTTTATTTAGTAATAATACTAAACCATTTCATAAAATCCTGGAAACAATTATGGGTGCTTTCTGAATTATTCAAGTGACCCTTAACAATTTCCAACATTTTTGGAGCATCTAAAATATATATAGCATTTAAATAGCTCCAATTCAAATATGTTTGAATTAATTGAGAGTCCAAATTTGTCCTGCAAAAATGTGAACCATTTTTAGTAGATGCTTCCACCTTGATCCAGAAATGATGAACATTTTTAAAGGGCATTTTGAAATCGTTGAAAAATATTTTGGTTGAACCTATTTGAATTCCTTTTGATGCTTGGGTTTGAACATCCCCATTTCAAATTTCCATGAAATTTAAACATGATGCAAACACTAGGCAGCACCATAAGCTAGGGATGTGACAGTGGCCCCCTCCCCACTGGCATTCGTTGCCAGGAAGGAGCCACCGACGCCCGGGTTCAACTCGTCCTCCTCCTCCGTGCGCATGGGCTCGGTGCTTGGCGCCCTTGCTGGGGACCCCCCTTGGGGTGGCATCATCGATGGGGGTGGCGCATTGGGGGTGGCCCTCAGTGGCTCCTCCTGCCGCTGTTCTCCTCCTGTGACCACGGCAAGGTCAGCACCAGGAAATCGTTCCCCAGCACACATCAAAGCGGAGCGAGTGATGAATGCATGCTGGGGGCTGCGCCGAGGGCTGCTCTCCACCACCACCAAGGTGCCCGCCGGGGGCTGGCCGCCCGCCAAGGCCTTGGCCCTCTTCGCCACCCTCTGGGCCAATGTCTCCCTATCACTGCGAGGATGAAGACAAGTCAAGAAAAGTGGCATGGTCCGAGGGGACGGAGATGACAAAAGACAAGACACTTACTCATCCTCCGCCTCTCCTTCCGCGGCCTTACTCTTCCTCCTCGGGCTAAGAGACCCGAGGTCGAAGAAGACCTCCGAGTCGTCACCTGCGGGAGGAGGGGAAGTAGGTGGAGTTGGGGAACTCTTGGACGAAGAAGGGGCAGTTGCTTTCTTCTTCACCACAACAATCTTCACAGCCTTCCCTGCCGCCGCGGCCCTCGTCTAGCGCATGGGCGCCTTCGGAGGTTGTTGCGGTTGTGTGGTCCTTCCGGGACGGACTGGCTCACCAGAGACTGCCCGCCGCATGACACGCCCTCTCCTCATGGCCGGGGGCTTGATAGCCTCGACCTCCTCCTCAGACGACTTGTCTGCATCATCTTCGATGAGAGGGGCCCCGGTGCCGGCGCTGCTGGCCTCCCCAGAGGATTCCGCCCACTTGGCGAACTCCTCCTCCGCGGCCATCACAGCCTCATCCTCCATGCCTCCAGCGTTGCTGGCCTCCTTCGCGAGCTCTGCCTCCACCGCCCTGGGGGTGATGTAGTCCATCTCCACCTAGGTGGTATCCTGGATGAGCTGCGACTCCTCACAGACGTACCTCTCCACCAAGGTGTCGAAGAACTCCTGCACCTAATCCTCCTCCGGCTCGGCCCAATTCGGGTCAAGGCCGTGCGCGTTGAAGTCCGGCATCATGGCGATGATGTCGGTTCGGCAAGAGTTGTTGCTCAGCAGGACCACCCCCGCCGGCAACCCGAACAAGGGTCCCTTGGCGACCTTGCCGGCATTCGCGACCTTGCCGGCCCTTTCGGGCCGGCCATCACGACTCACGTCGAGATGGAAGAGCCGCTGGCAGAATTCGGTGTGGACCATCACCGTGAAGTTGTGGTTCAGGCCAGGGCGGAGCCGCATGATGTCGGCCGCATTGCTGAAAAGCCAAGTCGGCCTCCCCTTGTTGTGCAGAGAAGCGATGAGGCGCCGGATAAAATCCGCCCCGATCATTTCCAGGGTGAGCTCGGCAGCCGCAAGGAGGTGGATCTTGGTGGTGGCAACCGTCACCCTCCCGTCCTAGGCGTCGACGTCTCCTCAGTCATCTCTACGGACCGGCAGCATCTGGCGAACTTGGCAAAATTCCTGAGGGTCCTCCTCCTCAATCCAGCACCACCGGCTCCGCCACTCCTCCCACCTCTCCTTCTGTGCGCCCTCTGGATACATCCCCTTCTCCAAGGGCCTTGGGATCCAAGTGACACAACCAGAGATGGCGCCTCCCTTATGGATTCAAGGATAAAAGTAGTGGCGGAAGAGTGTCGTGCTAGGAAGCACTACGGCGAAGCCCTTGCAGAGATTGAGCAAAAAGAGCCATGGATGCCATGGCATTTGGAGTGAAATCCAGAAGAAGGAAGCCGTACGTGTGCATGATGTCGTTGAAGAAATCAGAGAAAGGGGGGCGGAGGCCACAGGAAGAACAGTCGGCGAAGAATGGGTATTGATTCGGGGCGGCCTTGGCGCAACCGGCAGGGATGACGCACGTGGCCGGATGCCCCTTCATATCTCCCCCCGTTTTGCACCCCCACAAGGACCTGAAGTTGTCCCGGAGGTGGACCACGTCGACCGTTAGGGGGAAGTAGGCGACCTGCGTCCGCCGCGCCGCCGACTCGCTCTTCGGCGGCCCCATCCCCCCGGCGTCCCTGGCCACTCCTTTGCTCTTATTGGTCTTTGGTGCCATGGCAGCTGCGAGAGGTGGAGGAGAAAGGGCAACGAAAATAGGGCGGTGGCGAGCGAGAACAAAAGCTTGAGGAAGAAGAAGGGGACGGCGGTTCCGAGATTGGAGAAGACATAGAGGGTTAATAAGCGGCGCGCCCGCAATTGTTCCCTTTTACGGGGAAGGTGCGAGCCGCCTCTTTACCAGGATGTGACGCATGCGTGCGAAAACCACCCCACGCACGACCCCCACGTCACGCATGACCCTACACGTCGAGCGTTCAACACGGGTCGTGGGGAAGGGTAGCGGACGAAGAAATTACTACGTTAAAAATCCGCCCCACCTCCCTGCGAACCATTATGGGCCTAGCCCAACAGCACGTCACGCTTATGTGTGGCCCAGGCTCGGGGGCTCCTGTCGGTGCACAAAAGTAGGGGCTCTCCTTCTGCACCCCTTTACTTGTGCACGGGCACTAAGAGCCGCGCCCACAGTCACACTAAGCAGGGAAGAGGTGGGATGCCGGAGCACAAGACGACCAGAGCCACACCAAGACTAGAGACGAAAAGAGAGACAAGAGGGTGAGGTGGACTCCCCCGGCAAGACCCTTTGCGGGGTGGCTTCCGCAGCCTCAGCAAGAAACTTGCCGGGGCAACTTGCCTAACGCCAGCAGAGCCCGCCGCCCTTGAGCCCAAGGGGTTCCCACAACATATTGGAACTAAGGCTCAAGAGGCGCCTCTGTGTAGTATGTAGATCTTTGTAGAGATCATAGACGCACAAGATGAGGTGGAAACCACAAGACGACGACCCTTGGCGAGATCCTTGCAAAGGAACTCGACGAGACCGCCGGCAAGACCCTTGCTGGGGACGACCGCGGTGCCGCGGCGAGACCCTTGCCGGCCCTCGGCAAGACCCTTGCCGAGGACGCCTGCGAAGCCGCAGGCAGGCCTGCATCCGCCAAGACTCCACCGCCGCTCCCGTATGGCTGCCAGCTCGAACAGCTGACTAGGCATCTGTGTGGCAGCGCGCGGCCTCTACACCAACTCAACAAGCAGCTGCGTGGTGGCATGCAGATCTTCGTGAAGGCTCCACCACCGCACCAGCCTAGCTGCCAGCCAACGTGGTGCTACAACGCCTCGTCAACTTGGACGTGCGTCGGAGCCAGGCGAGGCGACGACAGCTGGGACGAGCTTCTTTGTTGTCCCCAATAAAGCATGAGGGGCGCGTCGACAGCGCATTAAATTCCTTTGTCCGGCGGTTCCAGGGGATAGTCTCAGCCCCTGTACACCTTTCCACCTCCTGTGTGCCACTGTGGAAACCCCTTTTTTCTATAAAAGGAGGCCTGAGGCGTACTGGAGAGGGATTTGGATCTTTTGGACTAGAGAGCTACTGCCGCTTGTTTAAGAACACAAGAACACCTACATGCACATCAAAGCAGGACTAGGGTTTTACGTGTCTCCGCGGCCCGAACCTGTGTAAAGAATTTGTGTGCTGACCGCCAGACCCGCTCTTTGCATTACCCCGTGCCCGCCAACGTAGAGGTATCCCAGTGACCCCATAGGTGTTGTTTCCCACCGACACTTGGTGCCATTCCGATGAAGCATGAGTGGTTTACCACGGACATAAGGGTCCATAGCTAGTAGCTATATGCCTTCTTCTCTTCCTTTGATCTTCGATACAATGTTATCCTTGATGTTCTTGGAGATCTATTCAATGTAATCTTCTTTTGCGGTGCGTTTGTTGAGATCCGATTAATTGTGGATTTATGTTCATATTATCTATGAATATTATTGAGTCTTCTCTAAACTCTTTTATGCATGGTTAAGATAGCTTTGTATTTCTCTCTAATCTTTTGATTTGGTTTGGCCAACTAGATTGATTTTTCTTGCAATGGAGAGGTGCTTTTTGATGGGTTCAATCTTGCAGTCTCCTCACCCTATGATAGAAGGGGTACCGGGGCACATATTTGTATTGTTGCCATTAAGGATAAAAAGATGGGGTTTATTTCATATTGATTCTATCTACCCCTCTACATCATGTCATGTCGCTTAAGGTGTTACTCTGTTCTTGTTAACTTAATACACTAGATGCATGCTGTATAGCGGTCGATGTGTGCAGTAATAGTAGTAGGTGTAGGAAGGAGTCGGTCTAGTTGTCATGGATGTGATGCCTATATTCATGATCATTGCCTTAGATATCGTCATAACTTTGCACTTTTCTATCAAATGCTGAACAGTAATTTGTTTACCCACCATATCTATTCTTTCAAGAGAGAATACTCTAGTGAAAACTATGGCCCTCGGGTCTATTCTTATCATATTATTTTCAGATGTATAAAGCCAAAAAAAAAAATAATTTTCTGCAATTTATTTACCTTCACTTCATTTTGCATTTTCATTTATCTTTTATACCTATCTCTATCAGATCTCATCCATGCAAGTAACCGTGAAGGGATTGACAACCCTTTATCCCATTGGGTGCAAGTATTTGTTTGTTTCTGCAGGTGCTATAATTGGAGACTTGTGTGTTCCTCCTACTGGATTGATATCTTGGTTCTTAACCGAGGGAAATACTTATCTCTACTTTGTTGCATCACCCTTTCCTCTTCAAGGGAAAAACCAATGCAAGCTCAAGAAGTAGCACTACTCAACCCTGTTCATCGTAATCTAGGGCTCAATATTTTCAAGGTCTTCAAGATGGTGCCGGCAAACACATCATAACAGTTACCGACAAGATCGTCTCCCCTTTAACTGAGAAGGACATCAATGTTCCCAGGCTCCAGGGTGATCGCATTTACTAAGCCCATTGTCGCATCCATCGTTGTGCTGCCACGTGAAATATACATTCGACCTTATGTTAGGTCTGTGCCACTCACTACAGGAGTCAGGCACTTTGCCGTCAGCCATGGCTGATGGCAAAGGTATGCGTGGAGGACGGCAAAGGTCTTTGCCGTGCACCAGCAGACGGCAACACGTCCGACTGAATAAGCTACGACAAAGGGTTCTTTGCCATGTGCTGGCGGATGACAAAGATGAAATGGTCTTTGTCGTCCGCCAGCTGACGACAAAGAGCCTGGACAGCACATGTGGCGGGTTAGGTCCGTTAGGGGGTTAACGGCGTACTTTGTCGTCTGCTGGCGGACGGCAAAGACCTTGGCATCTTTGTCGTCTGCAAGTTGATGGTAAAGTGCCCATGTAGGCCAGCCCAGGTACCTGACACATGGCATGCCATGTCGTCCGCTGGTAGACGGCAAAGCAACCATATAGGTCAGCCAAGTGCCACCAGGCCGCACAGATATCTGCCACGTGGCACTTTTGCCGTTCCCTTGCTGATGGCAAACCTCTTTGTCGTCTGCAGCTGACGGCAAAGACCCTGTACAACCCTTGTTTTTCTGTTTTTTCTTAAATTCATTCAATTTGACAGAATTTCAGAGAGATATATATATACACACATTTGAAGATACTTTCAACAAGCATAACAACACATATACATACCAAATCATATCACTGCCATATGGATATGATCAGCCAACACATATACATACCAATGAAAAGTCCTTATGCAACATATATAGCTAGCCAACATATCCAACAACAAGCATACAATGGTTTCATCCATACATACATATAAAGATAGCAAGTTTCACATTATTCATCCTACAAAATCAAAACAAAAAGGGAGCACAAGGAGAAGAGTAGACTCCATCAACGCAAGCTTCCTCATTGAAACCAAATCTGCAAATTTGGAAAGAAGAAGACTAGAAGAAGAAGACTAGCTAGAACAAGAAGAAGAAGAAGAAGAAGAAGAAATTTTCTTCTCATTCTTTTTCTCCTCTCCCCTTCTTTTATCTTCTTCTTCTTCTTCTAACTAACGTAGGTAAAAATGCCATTTTTATCTAACTTAGGTAATTATGCCATTAGGAGGAAAATAAGCTAAGTATGCAATTGTTAAGCAAAACACTAGAGAAAACTTACCTCATCACAACAAATGCGATGAAGATTGCAAAAATGGTCACAATTGATCCAACGGCATAATGATACCAAGCATCATTATCAATGGCATATTTTCTAATCTTCTTAAGCTTCAGGCGCATTGCATACATCTTCAAGCGCATTGCATTCATCTTCATCTTCTGATCATCGACGACATCGGCAACATACAACTCCAATGTCGTCTTCTCTTCTTGAATTCTTATAATATTTTCTTTCAAATACTCATTTTATTTTTCAATTAAATTTAAATTTTCGACAAGAGGGTCAGTTTCAACTTCCAGTTCACATACCTCCTAGATTAGAATATCTCTGTCAACTTGATGGCCATAATTGTCATAAATGCGAAATGCAACAAATAGTTATAAAAGAGAATTTACCACATTCGAATCATAAAGCGGGCGAGGGCCGACGGGGAAGGAAATCAAGACCATGGCACTATGTACAAGAAACAATCATACAAAGTAAGAACATTATACACATAACTATATAAATCAAGTACAACATAGAAAATTGAATACCTAATAATAATCTGGATCGTCGGGTTCAATAAATGCTCCGGGATCAATAAATGCATCATCATCATCACTATCAGTAATGACGTGCTCATCATCATCATTAATAAACGCATCATCATGTGGAAGGCCACCTTTATGTAATCGGTCAAGCATTGACAGGTCATCCGCAGCAGTAACCTATTCTAGTTCAGGCTCTTCTTGTTCTAGCTCAGTGGTGAAGTTGGGTTCACTGTCGCTGTCTACTTTTTTGTTCCGGGGTGAAGTAGAGCGGTTCTTGAAACATTTTTTGGAAAGACGTGTTTCTTGGAAGAATTCTCCTTCATATGTGTCTCGGTTAATATGACGTTCATAATCTTCTTCATTGGGGGGAGGTGGTCTAACACGTGGCGGCACTTCAATCATTCTGGTAAGAAATTCACAAATATTGAAACGGCACCATGAAAATGTTGTTGTGGCTTGCCTTAGTGCAGATGAGGCTCGCAAGCTTCCTGGTGATCCTCAAGACAAGCTTCACCTTCTGAAAATGGTTTTAAACACAACAAGACAATATCAAGAACACTTCTGAAAATCACTAGAAATTATAGACAGCTTAGAAAAATCTCATCTTTGGTGAGCTGCTAGATTTCTTATCAAAGAACACAATGCAAAAAGAATCAATTCATTTGAACTTATGGTTGAAGAGTTATGGCTGTTTGAAGTGTTCTGTAAATTCAAATGAATTTGAAATAGACTGGGGGGTGACGTCGAAGGCGTAAAGCTCGGTACACACGATACACACGATGTCCTGCCCGGCTAAGGGCATTCGCCTTGTTGTTCGTGGGGCACTGCTTTGCGTAATGTCCGTGCTGCCCGCAAATGAAATAAGAATTATTGTGCTGATGTTCCTCATGCATTGGATTGGTCACAATATTCTTGACTTGGGTGGTGGTCTTGTTAACATTCTGTTGCCAATTCGGCCTATATTCTACCTGAGTATGCTGCCAGGTACGAGCCTTTTGCATAGGTGGCCCATCCTTCTTTGACTCAAACTTGCGCTTGTTGTCGTTAGCAGGCCTATTATCGGATATCAGCTTGTGCTCTTGTTCATCAATGAATGCGTTGTCCACCAGAGTTTGGAATTCTGTGAAATCAAACATACTGAGAGCACACTGAATTTGCGGATTTAAACCTCCAAGAAATTTATCAATCTTCCTTTCTTCGGTGGCCACGTCATACAGAGAGTAACGGGCCAAATGATTGAATTTTTGCAGATATTCAGACACAGACTGATTTCCTTGGATGAGTGCGAGAAATTCACGCTGCTTGGTCTTCATAACTCCAGTAGGGATGTGGTATTTTTGGAACTTATCCTTAAATCTCTCCCAGGTGATTTCCTCATCTCTCGGCCACATGGCCTTGGTATTTTCCCACCATATGGCAGCTGCGCCTTGAAGGTAATGAGTTACAAATGGAACTTTATCATTTCCTTCAGTACGGGCAATCTCAAGCTTTCTCTCCATTGTACGCAACCAATCATCGGCATCCAAAGGGTCAACAGCCCGACTAAAACTGGGTGGATTAGTCCTCTGAAAATCTGACAGCTTTGAATGATGACCATTCTTATTTCCATTCTATCCAACCATAGCTTGAACACTTCTCAATATCTCAATCAGATCACTGTTTCTTTTCTCTTCAAACATACGTAGAATTTTCTCGGTGGAGGGAGGGTCAGGTGGTGGAGGTGGTGGCTGAACGTACGGCTCGGGAGAATGTCCTGCCTATCGTGCAGAATGACGAACAGGAGTTCCATCACGAACGCCACTACTGCTACCTCCCCGCGTCATCCTATTGTGAGTTTTTCCCAAGGCAACACAATCGAGATGAGAAACACCCAGAAATAAAATTGGGGAAAAGCCAGTGAAAATCCCGGAAGAAAGAAGAAAAAGCGAAAAAATACGGCGAATATAGTCTCAACATAATTATACATAGACTCATACATGAAAAGTAAACAACATGACTGGTCGACTACTCTCATACAGGCAACGAAACATCATGACTCGAATGACTACACGCATACATCATTCAGACAACTGCGAATACTCAAACATACTACGGCTCTGTTGGTGCTGCGGCGTCCTCCCCTGAAGTGGTCTCGGATCCTGAACTGACGTGGTTAACGGAAACCTTCGGGGTTAAAGGTAACACGACGGCGCCGCATCAAGGGCTCTCCCTCAGGTGCAGGGGTAGGATGAAGCATCGGGGCTACGGGGGTAGCGAGAAGTGAGACCCACTCGGCAGAGGTACTGAGAGGGCTCGCGGTCGAGACGCCCGTGCTACTCGGGGGGAGTAACCGGTGAAATACGGGAGCTAGAACTGACTGGGACATAAGGGGTAAATCCCAGGGAAGACGGAGTAGTGGCGGATCTAGCAATGACCAAAGTAGTGGCTAAAGAAGTACGAGTACGAGTTAGCTCTCGAGCTAGCTCGTGGATCATGAGATAGCTAGCAGTGATATAACGAGCAAGGTGACTAGCAACACTATCAGACTCCTGATCAATGAGAGGGAAACGGACACGACCGTTGTCGTGCAGAGATGGGTAGTAGTAAAAACCTGGGGGGTTCTGCATTCGGACATCGTTATAACGAAGCTCGACAAGGACCTCGAATGCAGCAAACTGGACAGCCTAAGAAGCGGTGGAGGCATAACCACTCTGAGAAGTGCGAGTGTAAGAGCTGGAATCGGAACTAGTGCGCAGAGTGACTGTGATGTGTACACACTGGATCAGCTAGATGCTCCCGGTACACACGGTAGAATGGGCCGTCTCCGAGAGGGTACAACCGATGCCACACGTTGCGAAGGAGGTGCTATGATGTGTACGTCATCAGCTGCACCTGGCACGGATACGGCACCGGAGCCATCTACACCCACAACCATTAGCAGGTTAGCATAAAAATATAAACTGAATGCATGTGACTCAATAATCAGCACAAATTACTGCCGACACTCAACTAAAACTCATATCTAGCGCGTCGTAGCCTAGCGTGGCCTACAATTAGCGCGGCTTTGATACCAAGAGTTGTGGCACCCTAGCTCAGAGCGACCGGTTTACCATACATTTCCAGCCCAGAGACCATGTCTTCTGGCTACGCACAACATCTTGGTAGAGAATGACAACCGCTTCGTTGACGCTAACGGAACAGGGTTACATTACAACAACTGTCGAGGCCAAGCGGCACACTCGGTGCGGCTGAACAATATGTACATTATTTAGTGAACATAAATGGGCCTCGATCTGAACAACTACATGTCAGCGGAAGCTCCATATCACAGGGACACCAATGTGGACACGATCTAGACTTGGACAGCGCTCTTCTCCAATGATACTTTCCTGAAATCTGGCATGACACGCCAGGTCAGTACATTGAATGTACTTGCAAGCTCACAACAGGCATCATCATAATGGCAAACAATATCATGATATTTAACCAATTATTAAAAATGCAACACTATATGCCAACATGCTGTGATCATGCTCGAACGTCCCTCGGGATAGCTTACCAACCGTGATCATCTCTGGATCACAACACACCACCAAATTGGTCAGCAAACACACCACCAAAGTGGTCACACCACAAACACACCACCAAAGTGGTCTTTCTCAAGAATAACTCGTGATCCTTACGGCGATCACAACCACGACCATCATTTGGTCCCAATTGCCTCGATTGCCTTGCTGCCATCCATGAACAATGCAAAGTTCATCGCTTAGTGTGCAATTTTTTTAAACGTTGACTCATGGTTGGACCTACTATGAGGTGTCCGTAACTGTGGACTCGACTATCGATAGATTACACACTCTGTAGAGGTAGCACACTGTACCCACACCACGGAACCCATGGCCTCGCACTCCCATTCGGGTGGACCAACGGCATTCCGACAAAACCCCTCCATTGCCACAGCACTCTCTCGGCCACTCCGACCCAAATCCTCCAACGGCCTGGTCCTGGATGGCCCCGTGTCTACCAAAGACACCCCAACCACCGTCGTGGTCAAAACACTCCCACTCGGGGACTCGGTACCATAATCTCATCAACGAGCACACAAGATTATGTCTGCTGACTGGGCCAGGACAAGCACGACATAACCTTCCCTAGATGGAGGTACCGACCAAAGGCCGTGTCAATGGACGGAATCAAGGCCTTCCCACAAAGGCAAATTTGGATGCACTAGAAAGAAACTCGATTCAGCGGCACTAGGACTTAGTCAACGATATGTTCAAGTTGAGTTATATTCAGGTTTAACTTTAAACTAAAAAAATGACCGGTGTCATAGCATTCCATGAAATGCAAAATATCACATGCATCACATAATGACCAATGTCATCCTTATACACACCAAGCATAACGTCAACAACTCAATTTACTTTACTAGCTCAAATGACTCGCAACTTAACCAAAGTATTTCGCAACAAGTTTTATTAACTTCTTACGCAAGTATTTCAACCATTATGCTTGGTGTGTATAAGGATGACATGCAACTAAACATTATGACTTGAATGACTACATGCATACATCATTCAGACAACTGTGAATACTCAAAGATACTACGGCTCTGCTAGTGCTGCGGCGTCCTTCCCTGAAGTGGTCTCGGATCCTGAACTGACATGGTTAACGGAAACCTTCGGGGTTAAAGGTAACATGACGGCGCTGCCTCGAGGGCTCTGCCTCAGGGCCAGGGGTAGGATGAAGCATCGGGAATACAGGGGTAGCGAGAAGTGAGACCCACTCGGCAGAAGTACTGAGAGGGCTCGCGGTCGAGACGCCCGTGATACTCGGGGGAGTAACCGGCGAAATACGGGAGCTAGAACTGACTAGGACATAAGGGGTAAATCCCAGGGAAGACGAAGTAGTGGCGGATCTAGCAATGACCAAAGTAGTGGCTAAAGCAGTACGAGTCAGCTCTCGAGCCAGCTCGTGCATCATGAGATAGCTAGCAGTGATATAACAAGCAAGGTGGCTAGCAACACTATCAGACTCTAGATCAATGAGAGGGAAACGGACATGACCGTTGTCGTGCAGAGATGGGTAGTAGTAAAAACCTGGGTGGTTCTGCATTCGGACCTTGTTGTAACGAAGCTCGACAAGGACCTCGAATCCAGCAAACTGGACAGCCTGAGAAGCGGTGGAGGCATAACCGCTCCAAGAAGTGTGAGTGTAAGAGCTGGAATCAGAACTAGTGCGTAGAGTGACCACTGCGTGATAATCATATACTGAATCAGCTAGATGCTCCCGGTACACACAATAGACTGGGTCGTCTCCGAAAGGGTACAGCCGATGCCACACGTTGCGAAGGAGGTGCGGTGACGTGTACGGCATCAGCTGCAACTGGCACGGATACGGCACCGGAGCCATCTACACCCACAACCATTAGCAGGTTACCATAAAAATATGAACCGAATGCATGTGACTCAATAATCAGCACAAATTACTGCCGACGCTCAACTAAAACTTGTATCTAGCGCATCGTAGCCTAGCATGGCCTACAGTCAGCGCGGCTCTAATACTAAGAGTTGTGGCACCCTGGCTCAGAGTGATCGGTTTACCATACATTGCCAGCCCAGAGACCATGTCTTCTCGCAACGCACAACATCTTGGTACAGAATGACAACCGCTTTATTGATGCTAACAGAATAGGGTTACATTACAACAGCTGTCGAGGCCAAGCGACACACTCGGTGCGGCTGAACAATATGTATATTATTTAGTGAACATAAATGGGCCTCGATCTGAAAAACTACATGACAGCGGAATAAATTTAAACTAAAAAAAATTACCGGTGTCATAGCATGCCATGAAATGCAAAATAGCACATGCATCACATAATGACCGATGTCATCCTTATACACACCAAGCATAACGTCAGCAACTCAATTTACTTTACTAGCTCAAATGACTCACAACTTAACCAAAGTATTTCGCAACAAGTTTTATTAACTTCTTACAAAGTAGTTCAACCATTCTGTAAGACAAGTAATATGATTAAACAAGTATTTAATAGAACATTTTCTAACAACTTTTTATCAATCTAAGAGGACAACAACATGTCTTCCTAACATTCATAATAAAATTATTTCTAACAGCACCTCAAATAAATCTTTTCTTACTTTATCCACTAAACTAGTTTTAACCATTATGTTAGTCAAGCATAACAACAAATCAGTATTTATCAGAATATAAATAACTCCATAATCATTTAAATGCATGGATTAATCCTTTTATTTAGGAAAGAAAATCACAAATATTGAAATGGCACCATGAAAATGTTGCTGTTGCTTGCCTTAGTGCAGATTAGGTTCACAAGCCTCCTGGTGATCCTCAAGACAAGCTTCACCTTCTGAAAATGGTTTTAAACACAACAAGAAAATATCAAGAACACTTCTGAAAATCACCAGAAATTCTAGACAGCTTAGAAAAAGCTCATCTTTGGTGAGCTGCTAGATTTCTTATCAAAGCACACAATGTAAAAAGAATCAATTAATTTGGACTTATGGTTGAAGAGTTATGGCTGTTTGAAGTGTTCTGTAAATTCAAATGAATTCGAAATAGACTGGGGGTGACGTCGAAGGCATAAAGCCCAGGGGCGCCACCACTCATACCGCTTCGCGCGCGTACTAATTGGCTGACTAGCGGGCCCCGCTAGTCAGGTGGGGAAAGAGGGAGAGGGAAACAGAGGGGGTCACGGCTTCGCCGGAGCTCTCGCCGGTGAGGAGGGCTCCTTGGCCCAAACGAGAGGGAGGGATGGCAAGAGGGGGTTGTGACGCACCTGCCCGTACCCGTAGCGTAGCTAGGGCGGTTGGACGGTGTTGGAATCAACCTCGCAAGCGGAGGCAGAACGTGGAGGTCGCCGGAGTTGAGGAAGACGGTGAGCAGAGCCCACTCCAGGGGCTCCAAGCAGGCGAGACGGCCTCACCGGAGAGAGGCGGAGGCCCTGGAGGGGTCGCCCAGGCTTGGGAGGGGCAGGAGCTACCGCGGCGACCAGAGGGGAACGCCGGCGAGCTCGATCTCAAGGACGGCGGCCCAAGGCCTGCCCGGCCGGGCTCCGGCTTCCTACTCGATCGTGGGGTGTGTGTGAGTGTTGGCTGGTGCTCGAGGAGGCTGGGGTGGGCTCTATATATAGGCGAGCGGCGAGGGTGCTACGGGCTCCGCCGTTGGACACCTATCCACGGCGCCCGACGACGAGCGGCGTCAGTGAGAGGGGGAGAAGGCGATGGAGGTCACGCAGCCACTGTGGGCGGGCGGATACGAGCACAGGATCAAGAGGATGGTGACGAGCACAGTGCGCTCCATACTGTTGGGCTGGCCGGACCTTGCCCGTGCTCACTGCGGCGAGCTCCGGCGTCGGCGAGCACCAAGGACGAGTTAAGAGCATTGAGATGATGATGGTGGCGAAGTTTGGCATGGTTGGGCAGGCGGGCAAGCGAGCACGCGAGCAACAAAGGCTCAGGCGCGTCACAGAGCACGTCGGCTGCATGCCAGCACGCCTGGCCGAACGCGGTCACCGCGTGAACTATGACATCAGTTTGATCTAAGCAAAAACCCAATGTCTGGCATGTTGTTCATGGTAGTTTTGAGTGTTACCACGATTTGGTTTGGATCCAGGTGCAGTAGAGAAGTTTTCACACATCAAGTAAGTTTCTGGTCAGTAACTTGGTGATGTTACTATGGTCAAATGGCTTGGAGTTTGAAGCTGTCTCTGGAGGCTAGTGATAAGTTACTAAGGTAAAGATGCACAAGAAATTTCAGTTCAAATGGAGCAAGTAAAATGGTAGTTGCTGTAGAAACCACCATTTCTGCCCAGAATAGAAAAGATTTTCTGTAGCAAAAATATTCCCAAAGATGATGAAATATTTTTGCTCACGAAGGTGCACTAGGGTTCACAGAATATTTGTGAATTATCTCAGATTTTTCTGAGCCCTGAAAATTGGGGTTACTTTGAAGCAAACAGATCTGGCTTAGGGTTTTAGAGAGAAAATGAATATTTTTATTTTAAGAAAAATATTCCAAAGATTATTTTTGGGTAGGTCAAAAGTGAAATGATGATTTAGGAGGGAAGTGAAGCACTTGGGTGAAAGCCAAGGATGCCCAAGTGTTGAAGTCCACATGAAAAGATTCAGAAACCTCAAGTTTCAACAATTTTCAAATGAAAATCAAGCAAATAAGAAGGGGCAAAACCCAGGCTGTCACACAAAATTCTGCAACCGATCCGGAGCAGAGCATATGAGAATATGAACCCATTCTATGCATACTCGGGCTGTCCATGTATAACGTTGGACAATTTGAAAGAATCACGGTCATAAATATGCAAATACATGCATATTTAAAGATGTAACCCTTTCGAATGGGAGACGCATAGTGGTCACGCATACTGATGATGGAAGACACCTACAGCTAGCAAGTTTCATCGGCACGAAGACCGAAACAGAGCAAACAAAGGGGGGAGGAGGACATGTCATTTGTACGCACCCACGAACACAGGGGCGGAGCTCCTCGAACACTAGACCCTCGCAGCGACGAAAAAACTACACATTTAAATCGAAAGATGAGTAACATAGCAATTTTGTTTTTTCCGTCAACCAAACTAAATATTTACAATAGGACGAGCGGGTTAGGGGGTTCCTCGGTGTCGATGGAACCCTAAATAGCAAGTATCATCGGTGCGAGATACATGTGGCGCTCAGTGTTGAACACTAGATCCACATCCCACAAGTGAAGCCAGCGCCCGGCATCCCGCAACAATAGTTCTGGTGGCCGATGACGGTCAAACACCTTGGCAATTTTGTCTGGCAGCCTTTGCAATGAGGATTAAAGCCAAGTTTTGAAAGTTCGAACAACCAAACCGACTTGAGTCAGTTTGGGTGTTTCAAGTTTCAACACTTGGCTTTTAATCGTCATTGCAGAGGATGCAAGACAAATTCGCAATGGTGTTTGACCGCCATCGATGCTGAGAACTGTTGTTGCGGGACACCGGACGCCGGCGTCACTTGTGGGACATGGATGTAGTGTTTGACACCGATGGCCACATGTATCTTGCACCGACTATACTTGCTATTTAGGGTTCAATCGACACCGAGTAACACCCTAAGCCACTCGACCTTGGGCGCCCCCTTTTCCTACTTCTTTTTTTCATCTTCTACTTCTACTTCTTTTTTCATCATCATCTTCTTCTACTACTTATTGTTCTTTTCTTCTTCTTCTTCCTCTTCCTCTTCCTCTTCTTCTTTTTATTCCTCTTCCTCTTTTAATTTTTTTTCATCTTTCTTGGTTATTGTTAAAAAAAGAGAAAAACCAAACAAAACTATAAACTAAATGTAACCTAAAATAAACTAGTTAACCTAAACTAACCTAAACTAAACTAAACTAACATAAACTAAAATAAACTAACCTAACCTAACCTAAACTAAAGAAACATAAACTAAATCTAAAAAAACTTACCATGACGAGGGGCGGGGCAGCGCGGCCGGGCGGGGTGAGGCCGGGCGGTGCGGTGCGGCCGGGCGGCGACGGGATGGGGCCATGCGGTGCGGTTTGGCCGGGCGGCGGCGACTCGGGACGGGGGCAGGGCGGCCGGCGACTCGTGACGGGGGCCATGCGGCTAGGCTGGCGGGGCAGGCGGGGCAGCACGGCCGGGCGACGGCGGCTCGAGACTGGGGCGGGGCGGTCGGCGTGGGGCGGCCGGCAACGGGTGTGGCGCCTGACGGCGGCGGCTCGGGCACGTGGGCGGGGCGACCGGCGACGGGGGTGGCGCGAGGCAGCGGTAGCTTGGGCACGGGGTTGAGGCGCCTGGCGACGGGGGTGGCAATATGGGTTGGGGGTGGTGACGGCTCGGGCAGGGGAGAGAGTGAGCGGACAACGAGAAGGGTGGGGCGGCGGGGCGCTGGCCGGTTTTCAGTTAGGTCACAGCTCTTCACTGTCTGCTAGCAGACGGCAAAGAGCCTAGCTAACAGACGTTAGATTGGCCACTTTCCTTGCCGTCAGCAAGAAGACGGCAAAGAAGCTTTGCGGTCAGCTAGTGGACGGCAAACATTATCTTTGGCATCAACTCTTTCTTTGCCATCAGTTTTCCTTTAGCTGATGGCGAAGAGCTTCTTTGCCGTCAGCTAGCTGACGACAACGAGTTGGCTGACGGCAATGTTCCTGATTCCATTAGTGACTTTTGCGATGTAATATGACTTTAAATTTATGCATAGACGCATGCTATCCCTTTCTTTTACTTTGCTCTTTCTCCTTGTATAGTTGAGGACCCTACGCATGCTATAAATTTGTCGGGGCAGACACTAGCAGCAAGTGCTTTGGGGACGGGTCGCTTGCAACCTACTGGTAGTATTGCCATCGGCAAGCTACCCTTCGACGTTTTCAATGCAACCACCTGAACTGTTGAGTGGACTTGAAATAGACAAGCGCACGAATGATTACGGTAGGATTCTATCGCGGGATATCCACCACCAGCTATGGGACTAGGAGGCCCCTTGCTGGTTCGGCAGGGGGACATTGCGTTGCACAAAAGAGCAGACCAGCGAACGGCAGCACGACAGAGATCACACAAGCAATTTACCCAGGTTCGGGCCACCGCGAGGCGTAAAACCCTACTCTTGCTTTGGTGAATTGATGGTGGAATGGAGGTGGTGAAGCATAGTACACTTTCCTGGCAGGGGTTGCCTTAGGGTAGTAGCGACTATGCGTGTATGGGGGTCTGGGTTCATCAACTTTCCAACCCTTTGTATTGTTCCCATGGGCCTCCTTTTATAGATTAAGGGGTCACCTCAATGGCAAAGTAGTCATTATGCACTGATATGATAGCAAATAGTGCTATAATAACTAACTTTGCGGGCTGACAGGGCGCATTAAATGCACTGCTTAGTGTCACATCACTGGTTGTCTGGCAAGGCTTGCTGGGCTACCTTTCCAGATCCGAGCCTGTTCTCTTAACACATTGCAGGATGCGTGTCATCTGTGGGTTTCTTCTATAGGAAATGGCTGCCACTTAAGCACGTTGTTGGTGTGGCAGTTTTGCTTCCGAGCCCCAGTAGGTCCTGTCGGGGTGTCTTGGTCGTCTACTTCTGGAGGTGGCCTCACCCCTTGTCGGGCTCACCTGCCCGGCAAAGGAGGCCTTCTCTTGGCGATACCCTGTTGTTCTGGTTTGGCCTTAATCTCTCTGAGCTGCATGATGGCTCCTCGAATCTCTTGGTTTCTTGTATCCTAGCTTGGGTTGGCGCACCAACCTTGCTCTGTGCCTGTGCACAGTCTGAGTAACAGACCTAGGGTTTGTTGCACCGAAAGAAACCCCGGTCCTACCCGAACACGCTGCTGAGCGTCCTCGTGGTAGGGCCTAATAAGTGCACATGCAGGGTTGCTGAAGGGGTCGGCCCCTTGAGGTCTTCATTGCTTCTTCATCAGCCTTGATTTCGGGCTAGTTTCCAGTTTCCCCGGGCGTGGTGCGTAATGCCGCGGGGGAACTTCAATCGTGGCTTGTGGACTGGACTCACCCCACGATCACGGGGTGGAAACCGCCATCCCACTTTCTCCCCATCCCACATGCACCTGCCACATGTTCCGCATGCATTGGTCATGGTAGGTGGTGGATGCAGAGGGCACAAGGAGGAGTGCCACGGCTGAAAATCGAGCGTTGATGGTTGGAGTAGAGGGTTGGCCTTGATTCCCAAAGCTGCCAAAGGTGCAGAGAGGCTACATTTGAGGAGCAAGGTGACCATTTCTTGTGTGAGGGGCCAACCCCCTGGCTCATCTCCTCTATAAAAAGAGACAAAGGAAGTACCTCTCTATACACACTTCTCCTTCTTCTCTGCAATCCTTCTCTCCTAGCCATGGTAAGAGGGCGAGGGTGTAGTGGTGTTCCGGCGGCGGTGACGAGGGCTTCTACTCGGCAGCACATCCCTCCTCCTCCGAAACCTAAGGTGGCGGAGCCCGCCGCAAGAGGAGGAAGGAGGGGGCGAGGCCAAAGCCGCCGTAGTGCTCAAGGAGGAGGAGGGCGGGGTGGCGCCTTGGCTGCTCCCCCACCGATGGCTCCTCCTCTGATGGAAGGCCACATCGGGGACCAACCTCGAGAGTTCATCATTAGGTTGTCTAAGCCTTTGTGTGGTCATCTTTGTCTTACAACTCCCTTTGTGCGGGAGATGGAGCTCGAGAAACCACGCGCTCTGTGGCTGCACATGAGGGGTTGTGGAAATGGCGGCATGTGGGTTGATGTCGATTTCTCTGCCCTTCACGTGATGTATCTCTGCCGTGGTTGGAAGAATTTTTCCCGTGCCCATGGCTTTTCGGAGGGGCACGTTCTCCAATTCAAATAAATGGAGAGCGGCTTGCCATCCGTCAAGATCTTTGGGTGCTTGGGAGGTCGCTTAGGGGTGCTGCACGGAGAGCTCGACCGACGACGAAAGCTCCTCCTTGAGCGAAAGTGACGAGGAGGACAGTGACGGCGACGATGACGACGGCGGGCGGGGGAGCGACAACTCTGACTCCGGTTGATTGTCGCTCACACCATCTCCATCAGGCGGCAGCACCATCATCTGCCTCTATGTCTCCTCCTCAGCAATGCGATTTGCCGGGGAGTTGGATCGAGGGGTGCGGATGGTGCTACCGAGCTCCTCCAGCAGGTTTCCAACTAGACCCCGGCAGGCTTCCTCTCGGGCTACAGCTCCGTTAGCCCTGCCGAGTCCTGCTGGGCCTGGTGATGGTGGTTGATGGGGCCGCCTTCCGCCGTGCTCTCCATCGAGGCGTTCCCTCACGCTCTCGTTCCCGCCAGGCTACCTCTCTTGGAGCCCGACAGGAGCAGGATGGGCTATTGCCCAGGCGTTCCTTCTACCCTCCTTGCCATCGATGGCCATGCCTAGGAGGAGAGGGACGAAAAAGGCATTACGGAGCAGTTCTCTTTTTTCAATCTTAAATCTACAGGCAATTACCAAATTGTAATTCAACTAAAGTAATCCCTCGAGTCCATCTTTGTGTTCTGTAATGCTTGTACTTGTATTAGCATATGAATGAAAAAGATGAACCTTGCCAGGAACTCGTGCATGTGTATGTCCATACCGAGGCGAGATGGCCCTTTAATGTAAATAAACAATTTTCCCAGGCAGGCTATCCTACCGGCACCCTCTTTGTTTGCCGGAGAGGTACGTCTCCCGGGGAACAGATAGAGGGGCCAGCCTCCCGCCAACTTCTTTTATCAAAAAGGTCACTACGACAATATAGGCTGAAGCGATGTTCGACCAAACATGGGAGCACCTTAGTTTCAAGAGAGTGGTGAGGTTTCTCTATGCACAAGTTATAGCTTACAGAACACTAATGGACAACAGGGTAGAACTTACTGTTTTGGTTGCCGTGGATTGCTGTGCCGCGACATCTCCTCAACTCCTTGACGAAGCCAAGTTCACAGCAGGAACCTGCAACTTCATGTAGATGAGAAAGAATGCAGGATGCGATCTTGTCTATATGCATATGCAAATGCTCATGAAATGCTTATGCAGTGATCTTGGTGTGCTCATGCATGCATTCAATCCTAGTTGTCAGCCCCCCTACAACACTTCTTTATTTTCTCTTGCACGGGGTCATTGCACTGGCTTCGTACTGTAGGCGTCCCGGAAACGGCGGTACCCAGACTTTCCTAGCTGCGGCCGACGGCGTGCCTCCATCAGCGGCACGGTACGGCCCAGTTCCGGCAGCAACAACACAAGACCCTCGCGAGGGGCCAAGCCTCGCTAGGCGGACGACGCCAAGACCACCCAGGGGGGTGGCCTCACTAGGCGGGCTCCCAGGGAGCGGAGAAATCAATGCAAGGTGCACCTCGCATGGTTCACATGATGTGAGCCATGACGACCAAGGCCAGGCGGGCGCCAGCGGGCGCAGTGTACCAATTTCCCCTTTGGTGCCAAGGAGGGAAGCGCAGGCGCGGAGTCACGAGGAATCCATATTGGTGCAACAAGACCAAGAACACCGGGACGGCAGGACGCAGGTCATCACGGGGCACACTACAACGTCACCACTAGAGCCTTTGCAGGAAAAGACTACTTTTGTCGGGATAACTTGTACTAGTTGTCTCCCATTGAATTTTGCCATTGTGGGATCCCTTCCCGCCTACATTTGGGAAGAGGACCAAGGCCACTATAAATAGGACTTAGCCACCACCCGAGAGAGGGACCAAATTTCCTCACACCCACTAGCTCATTGAGCTCAGGAACACCTTACCTCCTGAGGCTGTTCAACCACTATGCTAGTTCATCCTCACCCCCTCGAGGCAATCCACCACAAACCTGAAGTTGGGTATTACACCGCAAGGTGGCCCGAACCAGGATAAACTGCTGTGTCTCTTGTCCCTTGGGTTCATCGAGCTAGGCTGTGGAATCGTTGAGCCAGCAGGTTGGAGAGGAGTTCTTCATACAGACCCTGGTGTTCAAACCTCTCAAGGGTCTACGGAGCATAGGATCCGACATTTGGCGCGCCAGGTAGGGGTGCGCCGAAGCTCTGCCTTCCCGTTCGCTCCTTCTGCGGCTTCGTCTCCTTGTCCAGCTTCCATGGCAGGCTCCGCCTTTTGGCTAGATCGACCGGCGGGCGCGGAGGCACCGAGGGCCTCCGAGCCTTCACCTCCGCTTTGCGGCAGGTGAGGTGGCCGCCCAAATTCAGGTCGGATCTGCCGCCCCGATACAACGGCGCCGCGGACCTGGCAGGCTTCTTCCAGGCGTATGAGGAGGCCGTCTGGGTGGAAGGCCGCAATGACTACGACATGGCTAATTGGTTGCCCATGGGCCTCACAGGCGTACCACGCACCTGGCTTCTCAGTCTGCCGGAATCGTCTGTGGCCTCCTGGGAAGAGCTGCACGGCCTCTTCATCGCGCACTTCACGTCATGAGCGCCCCATGCCTTCGCAGCTCTCCTCGGTGGTTCTCAGGTGCTGCCATTGGACCGCCATATCAAGCAGTTTTTTCGTCAAGCAGGGGCTGCCTGCGCGTGACAGGGAACTCCTCCGGGGTCGGCGACACCCGAGGTCGACCTCACTTTTGACTCAAGAGACCATCCTATGACCACTGCAGGCACAAGCGCACTCCCGATGCTCTGCACCCCCACCATTTGTAACATGTCGTTAACCAAGACTCTCATCGATGGTTGGGCCGGACTCAATGTGCTCTGTGTGGAAGCTTTTGGTTTGCTCCACGTATTGCACAGCCGGCTCCGCCCCAGGAAGCCGTTCTTCGGGGTCTTCGACGGCTCCACTAGACCCTTGGGGCAGATCCGCCTCCCCGTCACCTTCGGTACCAGTGACAACTACCGCACCGAGCTCATCGACTTCGACATCACCCGTATCGGCCTCTGGTAGAACGTCATCCTTGGGTACCCGTCCTTAGAGAAGTTCATGGCATCAAGTCACCTCGCCTGCAATCTCATGAAGATGCCAGGAAGCAGCGGCGTCCTCACCATGGCCGAGGACACCAAGGATGCACTAGCGGCTCTCAAGCTCGCCTTCAGGGCCGCGGGAGAGGTCCCTGAGGCCCTCGGGGCTGAGCCGGTGAAGAAGAAGTTGTTCTCTCAGGACCAGGCCGAGAAGAAGCAAGTGTCGGTAGACTAGGATGGACCGTCAGGAGCCACCTTCACCATAGGTGCCAACCTCGCTGCAGACCAAGAAAAGGCGCTAGTCAATTTCTTGCACGCGAACAAGGAGGTGTTCGCATGGGAGCCCATGGACCTGGCTGGAGTCCCAATGGGGGTGATCGAGCATCACCTGAATGTGTGCCCCAATGTATGCCCAATGATGCAAAAGGCACGGCGGCAGTCCATAGAGAAGTAGTCATTCATTGTCCAAGAAACCCGCAAGCTGCAAGACACGGGTGTCATTCGGGAGGTGCGATACCCAGAATGGCTAGTGAACCTGGTCGTAGTCCCTAAGAAGGGCGGGAAGGAACGCATGTGCGTCAACTTCACCAACCTCAACTAGGCGTGCCCTCAAGACCCATTTCCACTGCCACGCATCGAAGAGATCATCGACTCCACTGCCGAGTGTGACTTGATGTGCTTCCTGGACGCATTCTCAAGGTATCACCAAATCAAGATGGTGGTGCAGGATGTCGAGAAGATGACCTTCCTGACCCCGTGCGGGGTGTACTACTACACCTTCATGCCCTTTGGGCTACGTAACACTGGGGCAACCTTCCAACAGCTCATGCACATCGCTCTGGGCCAGTAGCTCGAGAGAAACGCTGAGGACTACGTCAATGACATAGTGGTGAAATCTCGGGAGCCAAGCACCCTCATTGAGGACCTAGAAGAGATGTTCTCCATCCAACGCAAGGAGGACTTGCGGCTCAACCCAGATAAATGCATGTTTGGCGTCCCCTATGGCAAGTTGTTCTGCTTTCTGGTGTCACACGGTGGGATCGAGGCAAACCCGGAGAAGGTCAAGGAGATAGAGAGGATGAGCCCACCACAGACCCTTAAGGAAATGCAGAAGCTGGCAGGCAGTGTGACCGTGCTAGGGCGCTTCGTCTCCAAGCTGGGGGAGCGCGCCCTCCCATTCTTTAAGTTAATGAAGAAGAAGGGGTCGTTCGAGTGGACTCCGAAGGCCGACGCCGCATTCCAAGATATGAAGAGATACCTCACCAGCCCGCCGATGACGGTGGCGCCGCGCCCACTCGAGCCCCTGATGCTTTACCTGGCCGCCACGCCTCACTCAGCCAGCGCGGAGCTGGTGGCCGTCAGGAAGGAGCACCAGTCCAAGGGCCTGTCACACGACTCTACGTGCTTGGTCAAGGCGATGCAGCCTAAAGGCAGCACTCCTCAGGCCATGGCTATGCTAACAGGCGACCAAGCACCTGAGGCCCTCTAGCCTCATGAGACGTCTCAGCCATAGGAGGTCTCGGACTACACCGACGATCCTGCCCTCATCGAGCACCCGATTTAGTTCATCAGCACGGTACTGCGGGACGCGCGAGCACGCTACCCCATGACACAGAAGCTCTGGATCGCACTTCTCGTCGCCTCGCGCAAGCTGTGCCACTACTTCCGAGGACACACCATAA
This sequence comes from Triticum urartu, assembly GCF_056163025.1. NCBI lineage: Eukaryota > Viridiplantae > Streptophyta > Magnoliopsida > Poales > Poaceae > Triticum > Triticum urartu. Next base: position 311,753,367 of record NC_141874.1, on the reverse strand, counting down.
AGGTCCTTTCAGCCTACCCACTAGAGAGGGTACTCCAGAGCCCCAAGGCTGCAGGTAGAGTCACCGAATGGAACATCGAACTACAAGCACCTCAGCTGGAGTTCAGCACCACCAGGGTCATCAAGGGTGCTGCACGCGCTGACTTCGTGGTGGAATGGACCGATGCCCCAGGACCAGAGGCAGGTGAGAACAGGAAACTCTCACCAGGGAGCGAATAACCATACGGCTTCGTCATGTACTTTGAAGGCACCTTCGCATGGAAGGGTGTGGGGGCTGGAGTCGTGCTCATTTCGCCTACTCAAGACAAGCTCTACTACCCCGTGCAACTCTGCTTCCAACACGACGAAAAGGTCTCCAACAACACCGTGGACTACGAAGACTTGATCGTCGGCCTCAAGGTCGCAACCGCTTTGGGCGTGAAGCCCCTCACCACAAAGGGCGACTCCCAGATCCTCGTCAACTTCTCCAACAAAGTGTACGAGCCAAAGGATGAACACATGGAGGCATACCTGGAGGAGGTACGCAAGATGGCGATGCAATCCCTAGGCCTGGAATTGCAGCATGTGCCCTGTGGCACGAACAAGGAAGCCGATGACATCGCCAAGAGGGCATCCAAGCGCCAGCCTCTGGAGCCCAGTGTCTTTGAGGAGCGGCTCTTCAAGCCTTCAACAGCCCCTCCAGTTGCGGAGCCAGCACTGCCTTAGGAGGAGCTCCCGCCAGCACCAGCCTCAGGAGCCCCGGCCTGCGGCCCGACCTCAGGAGCACGCCTGCTGGACCGAAGAATTCAAGGTATACCTGCTTCAGGGGACCCTACCGGAGAAGGAAGAAGACGCTGAGCGCGTAGCTCGGCATGCCACAGCCTACTGGATTCGGGACGGTGAGCTTTACTGAAAACGAACAAACATTGTTTCCTTGCGATGCATCTCCAGTGAACAGGGGGCGAGCTATTAGCCGACATCCACGATGGAGACTGCGGGCATCACTCATCATCGTGCACCCTCTTGGGCAAGGTGTTCCGCAGCGAATTCTACTGGCCCACAGCGCTCAGCGACGCGGCCGAGCTGTTGAGGTCCTGTGAAGCCTGCCAGTTCCACGCCAAGCAAATACACCAGCCCGCCGAGGGCCTTCAGGCCATCCCACTCTCGTGGCTGTTTTCGGTCTGGCGGCTGGACATCTTGGGTCCGTTCCATCGAGTGCCCGAGGGCTACCGCTACCTCTACGTTGCAATCGATAAGTTTACCAAATGGGCAGAGGTGGAAGCAGTCCGCACCATTCCGGCCGGCTCGGTGGTCAAGTTCATCAAGTGTCTTGTGAGCCGTTTCGGAGTCCCTAATCGCATCATCACCGACAATGGCTCGCAGTTCACTAGCAATCTCTTCAACATATTGTGCTAACCTTGGAACGTAGATATGCTACGCCTCAGTGGCACACCCGAGGAGAAACGACCAAGGTGAGCGCGCCAACGCGGAGGTCCTGAGGGGCCTCAAGACAAGAACCTTCAAGAAGAAGCTCGAGGCCTGCGGTAGGGGCTGGCTCGATGAGCTCTAGTCCGTGATGTGGTCCGTCCGCACCACCGCGACCAAGCCAACCGGCGAAACTCCATTCTTGCTCGTCTATGGAGCTGAAGCGGTTCTCCCACATGAGGTTAGGCATCGCTCCGAGTGGGTCTTGGCGTTTAAGGAGGCACGCCAGGACGCCATGCGGGGGATGGACCTCGTGCTGGGGGAGGAACGCCGCCGTGAAGCCTCACTCCGGGTGGCAAGGTACCAGCAGGCGCTGCTGCGGTATCACTACCGTAGCGTCCGCTCCAGGATGCTCGAGGTGGGAGATCACATCCTACGGCGGGTGCTCTCCAAGGAAGGGATCCATAAGCTGTCACCCGGGTGGGAGGGCCTGTTTAAGGTCGCCCCTGATGTCTACTACACAACCTTCTTCTTGTAGACGTTGTTGGGCCTCCAAGTGCAGAGGTTTGTAGGACAGTAGCAAATTTCCCTCAAGTGGATGAACGAAGGTTTATCAATCCGTGGGATGCTAGTATGAAGATGGTCTCTGTCAAAAAACCCTGCAACCAAATAACAAAGAGTCTCTTGTGTCCCCAACACACCCAACAATGGTAAATTGTATAGGTGTACTAGTTCGGCGAAGAGATGGTGATACAAGTGCAATATGGATAGTAGATAATGGTTTTTGTAATCTAAAAATATAAAAACAACAAGGTAGAAAGTGTTGAAAGTGAGCACAAATGGTATTGCAATGCTAGGAAACAATCCCTAGGGTTCATAATTTCACTAGTGCAAGTTCTCTCAACAATAATAACATAATTGGATCACATAACTATCCGTCAACATGCAACAAAGAGTCACTCCAAAGTCACTAATAGAACAAACGAAGAGATTATTGTAGGGTACGAAACCGCCTCAAAGTTATTCTTTCTGATCAATCTATTCAAGAGTTCATACTAGGATAACACCTTAAGACACAAATCAACCAAAACCCGAATGTCACCTAGATCCTCCAATGTCACCTCAAGTATCCGTGGGTATGATTATATGATATGCATCACACAATCTCAGATTCATCTATTCAACCAACACAAAGAACTTCAAAGAGCTCCCCAAAGTTTTTACCGGAGAGTCAAGAAGAAAATGTGTGCCAACCCCTATGCATAAGTTCACGAGGTCACGAAACTCGCAAGATGATCACCAAAACATACATCAAATGGATCATGTCATATCCCATTGTCACCACAGATAAGCACATGCAAGACATACATCAAGTTTTCTCAAATCCTTAAGGACTCAATCCGATAAGATAACTTCAAAGGTAAAACTCAATCCATTACAAGAGAGTAGAGGGGGAGAAACATCATAAGATCCAACTATAATAGCAAAGCTCGCGATACATCAAGATCATGCCACCTCAAGAACACGTGAGAGAGAGAGAGATCAAACACATAGCTACTGGTACATACCCTCGGCCCCGAGGGAGAACTACTTCCTCCTCATCATGGAGAGCACCGGGATGGTGAAGATGGCCACCGGAGAGGGATTCCTCCCACCGGCAGGGTGCCGAAACGGGTCTAGATTGGTTTTCGGTGGCTGCGGAGGCTTTTGGTGGCAGAACTCCCGATCTAGGTTTCTTTCTGGAAGTTTGGGGTTATATAAGAGGTGTTGGAGTCGGGAATAAGTCAGGGGGGTCCCCGAGGCGGCCACGAGGTAGGGGGCGCTCCCAGGGGGTAGGGTGCTCCCCCACCCTCGTGGTGGCCTCGGGACTATTCTGGCACATCTCCGGTACTCCGTGGGATTCTTCTGGTCCAAAAATGATCTCCGTGAAATTTCAGGTCAATTGGACTCTGTTTGGTTTTCCTTTTCTCGATACTCAAAAACAACGAAAAAACTGAAACTGGCACTGGGCTCTAGGTTAATAGGTTAGTCCCAAAAATCATATAAAATAGCATATAAATGCATATAAAACATCCAAGGTTGATAATATAATAGCATGGAACAATAAAAAATTATAGATACGTTGGAGACGTATCAAGCATCCCCAAGCTTAATTCCCACTCGTCCTCTAGTAGGTAAATGATAAAAAACAGAATTTTTTATGTGGAATGCGACATAACATATTTATCAATGTAATTTTTTCTTTATTGTGGCATGAACGTTTAGATCCAAAAGATTCAAGACAAATGTCTAATATTGACATAAAAATAATAATACTTCAAATATACTAACCAAGAAATTATGTCTTTTCAAAATAACATAGCCAAACAAAGCTCATCCCTACAAAATCATATAGTTTGGCCATGCTCCATCTTCGTCACACAAACTTCTCTCATCATGCACAACCCCGATGACAAGCCAAGCAATTGTTTCATACTTTAGTATTCTCAAACTTTTTCAACTTTCACGCAATACATGAGCGCGAGCCATGGACATAGCACTATGGGTGGAAAAGAGTATGATGATGGAGGTTGTGTGCAGAAGGCAAAAAAGGAGAAAGTCTGACATTGATGCGGCTAATCAACGGGCTATGGAGATGCCCATCAATTTATGTCAATGCGAGGAGTAGGGATTGCCATGCAACGGATGCACTAGAGCTATAAATGTATGAAAGCTCAACAAAAGAAACTAAGTGGGTGTGCATCCAACTTGCTTGCTCACGAAGACCTAGGGCATTCGACGAAGCCCATTGTTGGAATATACAAGAAAAGTTCTATAATGAAATTCCCACTTAGTATATGAAAGTGACAACATAAGAGACTCTCTGTCATGAAGATCATGGTGCTACTTTGAAGCACAAGTGTGGAAAAAAGTATAGTAGCATTGTCCCCTTTTATTTCTTTTTATATTTGGCCTATCTTTTTTTTCTCTTTTTTTTGGCCTTTCTTTTTTTCGGGACAATGCTCTATTAATGATGATCATCACACTTCTATTTATTTACAACTCAAAGATTACAACTCGATACTATAACAAAATATGACTCTATATGCATCCCTCCGGCGGTGCACCGGGATGGGTAATGAATCAAGTGTGACATGTATGATAAATTATGCAAGGTGGCTTTGCCACAAATACGATGTCAACTACATGATATTGCAAGGCAATATGACAATGATGATGTGTGTCATGATGAACGGAACGGTGGAAAGTTGCATGGCAATATATCTCAGAATGGCTATGGAAATGCCATAGTAGGTAGGTAGTAGGTGGATTTCCCCCTCGCCTTTTCTCTTGACCGTCGGTCTTGGCAAGTATTATGCGTCGGGCCCGCCCCATGCCACGAACATACTTTGTCACAACCCTGTTCCCCATGGCCTTAGCTTTTTTTGTCCTCGCGGGACGCCCTCGAGTAGGCTCGTGACCTACGCACCCTCTTAAAATCCATGCCCCTCGGGTACTGCGACACGGTACACTAAGCCACGACAAGCCCATACCTAAGGGATCACGGGGGGAAGAACAAGACGCCCGACCAAATTTTCTAACAATTCCGCAGCTTTAAGACGTCTCTGGAGACCAGCGGCCCCTGAGCCACCACCAAGAGGGCCTCCTCAGATAAACGAAGCATGGCCCTCACGAGGAGGGAAACTACCGCGGGCGTATCAAGCTAAGTTATCCTACCATAACTATTTGGAACATAAGCACCACAACATAACGCCAGAATAATAAACATAGCATAGTAACATAGGTATCATGGTTCACCACAAGCCCCATCAGGGCGCTCCACTTTTTTTGAAAGCAGGAGAAAGGGAAAGGTTAAACCAAAGTGGTCCCCACGACCGCAGCGGCGCACGAGGCCTTGCTCAAGGGGCCTCCTGGACTCAGCTCAGCTTGAGCCCTCCTCACGCTTCACCGAAGCATGGCGACGGGACGACCCGCCACCGTTCTCAAAGCGAGCCCGACGGCGTGGCTGCTGGTCGTAGCCACCACTGCAGGTGCTCTCGCTAGAGAAGGAGCCGCCGCCGCTGGAAGAACTATGGCCGTCGCCAAGGGCGAGCCCGCCCTCAGCGTCTTCACGATCGTCGTCAAGGCGAAGCTCATCGTCTCCGCTGTTGTCTTTAGGGTAGCACCCTGCACGACGACCGTCTTCCCCAAAAACCCTCACGAAGAGGGTCGCGACGCCGTCATACTTGAAGTGAAAGGTGCACCTCCCGCTCAAGCCGCGTGAGCGGGCGAACGTCTGCCAGCCGCGGGTCAGGACCATGCTGTCCGTGGCGAAGACCTCGACCGCAACCCACGAAGCCTTGCTGCAGCAGCCGTCGACCTGCAACCAGAGGCCATCAAGACCGACGGCCAACAGATCGCCAGTGAAGGAGCGTGGAAGCTGGAGCTAGGTGCCGGCCGGCTTCTCCGACCACATGATTAACTCAGGGAGCACGTCAGCCGAGTGGAAGCGCAACCTAGGAGGTCATGCGACCATGGCACGCCTCCCCTCCTCGCTAGGGCTACCTCGCCCCAGCGTTACCCACCACGAGAAGAAGCGCAGCCGCGGCCAGCCAGGGCATGCCTGCGCCCTCGAGGAGCCACCGCAGGGGTCACGGCATGCTTGTGCGGGCGGCGCCGCCCTCTCTAAGGAGAGGCGTGTGAGGTCCCTCCTTGGGGGCCTTCCCCTTCTCGGCAGCAGAGAACTTCATCGACACCGTGGGAGCTGCAGCAAGATGGAGGGACCATGAGGAAGAAGAGGAAGTGGACTGCGAGAAGACAGAGATGACCAATGGGGCTCCACCCCTTCCCTCATTTATAGCGAGGAGGAGGCCAACCGCCAGCCACTGCTAGCTCTTGAGCATTGCGTTGGTTTTCCCGTGAAGAGGAAAGGGTGATGCAGCAAAGTAGCGTAAGTATTTCCTTTAGTTTTTGAGAACCAGGGTATCAATCTAGTAGGAGACTACACGCAAGTCCCTCGTACCTACACAAACAAATAACAACCTCACAACCAACGCGATAAAAGGGGTTGTCAATCCCTTCACGGTCCCTTACGAGAGTGAGCTCTGATAGAGATAATAATAATAAGATAAATATTTTTGGTATTTTTATGACATAGATCAGAAAGTAAAGATTGCAAAGTAAAATAGATTGGAAACTTATATGATAAAAGATAGACGCGGGGGCCATAGGTTTCACTAGTGGTTTCTCTCAAGATAGCATAAGTATTACGGTGGGTTAACAAATTACTGTCGAGCAGTTGATAGAAAAGTGCATAATTATGAGAATATCTAGGCATGATCATGTATATAGGCATCACATTCGCGACAAGTAGAACGAAACGATTCTGCATCTACTAGTATTACTCCACACATCGACCGCTATCCAGCATGCATCTCGAGTATTAAGTTCATAAGAACAGGGTAATGCATTAGGCAAGATGACATGATGTAGAGGGATAAACTAAAGCAATATGATATAAACCCCATCGTTTTATCCTCGATGGCAACAATACAATACGTGCCTTGCTGCCCCTGCTGTCACTGGGAAAGGACACCGCAAGATTGAACCCAAAGCTAAGCACTTCTCCCATTGCAAGAAAGGTCAATCTAGTAGGCCAAACCAAACTGATAATTCTAAGAGACTTAGAAAGATAACTAATCATACATAAAAGATTTCAGAGAAGAATCAAATATTGTTCATAGATAAACTTTATCATAAACCCACAATTCATCGGATCTCGACAAAACACACCGCAAAAAGAGTTACATCAAATAGATCTCCAAGAAGATCGAGGAGAACTTTGTATTGAGATCCAAAGAGAGAGAAGAAGCCATCTAGATCATAACTATGGACCCGAAGGTCTATGGTAAACTACTCACACATCATCAGAGAGGCTATGGTGTTGACGTAGAAGCCCTCCGTTCTCAATTCCCCCTCCGGCGGAGCTCCGGAAAAGGCCCCTAGAGGGGATCTCCTGGGCACAGAAGGTTGCGGTGGTGGAAATAGGGTTTCGTGGTGCTCCTGGATGTTTTCGGGGTATATGGACATATATAGGAGGAAGAAGTAGGTCGGTGGAGCTACGAGGGGCCCACGAGGGAGGGGGCGCGCCCAGGGGGCAGGCGCGCCTCCCTGCCTCGTGGCCTCCTCGTTGATTTCTTCAAGTCCACTCCAAGTCCTCTGGATCATGTTTGTCCCAAAAATAACTCTCCCGAAGGTTTGATTCCATTTGGATTCCGTTCGATATTCCTTTTCTGTGAAACACTCAAATAGGCAAAAAACAGCAATTTGCACTGGTCTTTGGGTTAGTAGGTTAGTCCCAAAAATAATATAAAAGTGTATAAATAAGCCCATTAACATCCAAAACAGATAGAATAATAGCATGGAACAATCAAAAATTATAGTTATGTTGGAGATGTATGAAGCATCCCCAAGCTTAATTCCTGCTCGTCCTCGAGTAGGTAAATGATAAAAACAGAATTTTTGATGTGGAATGCTACCTAGCATAATTCTCAATGTAATTTTCTTTATTGTGGCATGAATGTTCAGATCCAAAAGATTCAAGACAAAAGTTTAATGTTGACATAAAAATAATAATACTTCAAGCATACTAACTAAGCAATTATGTCTTCTCAAAATAATATGGCCAAAGAAAGTTATCCCTAAAAATCATATACTATGGCTATGCTCTATCTTCACCACACAAAATATTTAAATCATGCATAGCCCCAACGACAAGCCAAGCAATTGTTTCATACTTTTGATGTTCTCAAACCTTTTCAATCTTCATGCAATACATGAGCGTGAGCCATGGACATAGAACTATCAGTGGAATAGAATGGTGATTGTGGAAAAGACAAAAAGGAGAACATAGTCTCACATCAAGTAGGCGTATCAACAAGCTATGGAGATGCCCATCAATAGATATCAATGTGAGTTAGTAGGGATTGCCATGCAACGGATGCACTAGAGCTATAAGTGTATGAAAGCTCAACAAAAGAAACTAAGTGGGTGTGCATCCAACTTGCTTGCTCACGAAGACCTAGGGAATTTTGAGGAAGCCCATCATTGGAATATACAAGCCAACTTATATAATGTAAAATTCCCACTAGTATATGAAAGTGACAACATAAGAGACTCTCTATCATGAATATCGTGGTGCTACTTTGAAGCACAAGTGTGGTAAAAGGATAGTAACATTGCCCCTTCTCTCCTTTTCTCTCATTTTTTTATTTTGGCCTTTTCTCTCTTTTTATGGACTTTTTTATTTTTTTTTCGTCCGAGTCTGTCGGTGTACTAGAGTAGGGGTACCCTTGTACCCCGAACTTGTGCACGGGCAGTCGCAGCGTCCCGCGGCAAGGACTGCCAGGCCACCGCCAAGACTCCCCGTGGTCCCCCTGAAGACCATTCAAGAACAAAGTACTCAAGACAAGACCCCGGCAAGAGGAGCTTGTCGGGAAGAAGGCAAGACCCCGGCAAGAGGAGCTTGCCGGGAAGGCCATCAGAAGCGTCCCAAGACCCCGGCAAGAGGAGCTTGCCGGGAAGGCCATCAGAAGCGTCCCAAGACCCCGGCAAGAGGCGCTTGCCGGGAAGGCCGTCCGAGGCATTCCAAGGAACTTGCCGCGGCGCGCTACGCGCGCCGACAAGGCCCGGTGAGCGACAAGCTCCCGGAAGCGACAAGTCGACAGCCGCGGCAAGGCGCTTGCCGCGGCAAGCCCCCACTCCACGCCCGCGCTCCAGCACATCCACCCACGTGTCGCTCCGGGCCCCCTCCCCCCGAGCGCACGTGGTAGGAGGCTGTGCAGCTAGGGGCGTGCGGTGGCACGCAGGCGCTGACAAGACAACCATCGTGGCAAGATGGTGGCGTCCCTAGCGGTCCCTTTCGGTGCTGTCTAGGCGACACAGACGGGCATTTAATGCCCTTGTCCCCTGCCGTCTGGGTTAGGTATGATAACACTGTAGCAGCTAGCTGTGCCTACTACAGCACCTAGCTGTCCCTACCCACGGCACCCTTTCCATTTTTACCCTTGGCCCCCGTTGCTCTATGTCGGTAACCCCTTGAGTATAAAAGGAGGCCCGTGTGCAACGTAGAGGGGGTCGGCCACCTCGAGAGCTCTCGCGAGGTTCAACAATTCCACACACTCACGCTCGCTCCGGAGCGAGAAATCAATACGAATCCACAAAGCAGGAGTAGGATTTTACGCATCCTTGCGGCCCGAACCTGGGTAAATCACTCGCGTGCTTCACCTCGATTTACCCCTCGCACGACCAACCGCCCGCTTGCTTCGCCTCGATCTGCTCTTTGCGCAACCTCCGCCCCCCGCCGAACCAAAACGGACCCGGTTCGCCGGTCCCATAGGTGCCCATGGATCAGAAACCCCGGCATCTCTGGCGCGCCAGGTAGGGGGCGTCGAAGTTGTACGAATCAGATCCGGCGTTCTTGCGAGCTAGATCTTCGTCTTCTTCATCAACATGCCACCGAAGAAGAAAGTTTCGGAGGCAGCTGCTTCGTCCGCGCCGAGCCACCCACCGCCGGAGCAAACGGACGGTGGGGCAGGCGCCGGCGGAAGGGCATGCATCGACGAGGGAACTCTTGGTGCTGCCAGGTCCCAGGGCAAGACTGCGCTGCCCATCGGCGGCGTGGCCGGCTCCCACAACGATCGGGCGCACTCCAAGACCTCGGCGTCCGTGCATGCACCGCGCCCATCTCAGGAGGCGCGGGACCGGCAGCGTCATGGTACTCACGGTACCATGCGCTCGCTGGATCAAGATCGAGCTGGTGGATCTCGGAGCGCCCAAAGTCACCATGCACGTCAACGCACCCAGAGCAGATAAGTTGCCAAAGCCTGAGCAACCAGATCTCCAGTTTTTGAGTTACCTCCCCTGGATCGGCTCACCTTGTATGAAAAGCCTATGCGCGGAGGAGCCGACTCGTAGCTGGCGGCGCACTTGCGTTGTTTCGAGCTCGCTCAACAACATTAGGTGAGCTGCGGCTGGTTGCTACACTAGCCGCGCCCTTGCATTGTTTCGAGCCTGCTCAACAACGTAAGTTAGCTGCGGCTAGTTGCTACACTAGCCGCGCCCTTACTTTGCTTCGAGCCCCGCTCAGCAACTTAAGTGAGCTGCAGCTGGCTGCGACAAGGTTTCTTGCCGGTAGCGGCACTGCCAGTTCCGCGCTCAGCGCTCGCGGTCTGGATGCCTGCGCCGGCAAGTTCCCTAAAAGCGTGGGGTAAAAACATACAAAGTTGACGCCAGAATGGGAAGGCCCTTACCGGGTGAAACGAGTCACTGGGCCCGGCGCCGGCCGCCCTGAGACCGAAGATGGTATCCCAGTGAGCAACTCCTGGAGCATCGAGCATATTCGTGAGTTTTACCCGTAAGGCGCGGTTGCCGGAACCCGTTCCGGCAACCACCTCTTGTACAAAGTCTTGCCGTTGTTGCATGTAATCCTTTGTACGAGGCCGGGCGCAGATCCCGTGCGCAGTAGAGCCCGCGTGCTCTGCACATTTTGTCGATTTTATGCTTTCTAATTTCGGGCATATATGATCTGACATTTGTGCAGCACCAACACCACGGCAAGCGTTGACGAGCTGCTAGGCTCTCTATCTTTATTTTCTCTTCTTTCTTTTCTTCCTTCTTCCAAGGAAAGAAAGGATCCCTCGCCCACAAGTTTGCCGGGGGAAAGGGGAGAAGAGAAGGGTATGGACCAGGCGTCGTTCAAGAATTTCGTCTTGCCGGGAAGCAAACGACAGAAAAGCTAAGTTGCCAAAGTTTGAGCAGCCAAATCTTTTAAATTCCAAGTTATCTCCCTTGAACGACTGCACTTTGTATGGGAAACCTGTGCGCGGAGGAGCCAACTCGTAGCTGGCTGCGCCCTTGCGTTGTTTCGAGCTCGCTCAACAACATTAGGTGAGCCGCGGCTAGTTGCTACACTAGCCGCGCCCTTGCATTGTTTTGAGCCTGCTCAACAACGTAAGTTAGCTGCGGCTAGTTCCTACACTAGCCGCGCCCTTACTTTGCTTCGAGCCCCGCTCAGCAACTTAAGTGAGCTGCAGCTGGCTGCGACAAGGTTTCTTGTCGGTAGCGGCACCGCCAGTTCCGCGCTCAGCGCTCGTGGACCGGATGCCTGCACCGGCAAGTTCCCTAAAAGCGTAGGGAAAAAACATACAAAGGGAGGAGTCAAGTAAAGGGAATAACATTGCAATGGCTATCCAGAAGAAAATTATATTACAAAATAGCTTGTCGCAGCTCTAATAAATATTTTCTATGACATAGCTAGCAGCGACAAGGAAATAAGGAAGCCGGCGACCTAGTCGACGTGGTCGCCCTCGACCCTCTTGATCCCGCTCACCTTGTCCACAATGGGTGCGACAAGGGCCTTGAGCTCTTCCTGATCGATATCAGGCGGCAAGGATCTGAGGACGTTGTGGAGGCGGAGGCCTGGATTGCGGAAGGCTACCTTCATCAACACCTTCTGAAGGGCTCCCGCACAGATCTCGCGCGACTCGTCGGCCAGCCGCTTCGGGATCTCATCTCGGAGCCGCTGGAGTGCCGTCGCCACGCCTTGGAAGAACATAGTGAGCTTGGCGCTAGGTTGGAGGTTCTCGTCGGAGGAGTACCCAAAGTCCTCCACCCCCAGCTGCGCCAGCTCCTTGTCGATATCCCCAGCGGCGTTCACGAGGCTCTCTGTCTAGTGCTCCACCGTATCCCTAAAGGCGTTTTGGGTGGTGGCAGCACTCTCCAGCAGCGCCTTGTCGGCATCGATCTCCTTCTTCAAGGCCGCATCCCGCTCCTTGGCGCCGTCCAGCGCCCTGGTCAAAGCGACCAGCCTCGACTCAAGGGCGGCGTTGGAGTCCTTGGCGGCGCTGAGCTCTTCGCCATATGCTTTGCGGTCAGCCTCCAGCTGCACCACCTTCATCTCCAGCACCTTTTTGGCGGCCTCGGCAGCGGCGGCAGCGTCCTCCGCTTGCTTGAGGGCTCCGCCCAGCTTCTCCTCGCGTGCGGCAAGCTCCTCCTCGTGAGCGTCGAGGTCGACCTTCCGCTGCGCCTGCTCGCCCACTTCCGCGGCTAGCTTCACGGCGGCAAGTCGCTGCAGCTCTTCGGCTTCAGCCTTCTCGAGGAGAAAGGCCTTCTTCGCCTCAATGAGCTGCTCCCGCTCCTCTGCCAAGGATCGGACGGCTTCCCGGTGGAAACCCGCGAGCTCGTCTGCGTGCTTCTCAATGTCTGCCCCCGCCTTCGCGACAAGTGCCTCGCGGGACTCCATCTTGGCTTGTCGCGCGCGGTAGAGCGACATCAACCTGCGCAGCAGCCGCTCCTCTTCGGGCTCATTGCTGCAGCTGCTCGGCGCGCCGACCAGCTTCAGACCCGCGGAGGCAAGCACTTCCCCGTCGAAGACCTCTGCCTCGACCGGCACCCTGGAGCTTGATGCCCAGGGTAGGTTGATAAAGACGCCTTCGCCGGCCTTCAAGTAAGCGCTCGGCTGGGGCTCCTCGGTGCTTGGTGTCGCGGCTTCGGCGGATGGGTCGGCGGTCGGCGCAGCGCCTGGCGCTCCTGCGGCCCCAGGGCCGTCAGTACGATCGCCGGATTCCTCGCCAGTTGCTGCGGCACCAGCCTTGGCGGCCTCGGCACCGGCGGCGTCTCCAGCACCGGCAGCTTCGTCGGCGGCGGCCTCTCTCTCCATCTGCTCCCCAGCGGATGGATCTGACGGCCGGCCAAGGGGAGAAGAGTCAAGCAAAATCCAGCAAAAACTCAAGAAGGTCAGAAGAAGAGCCCAAGGGAAATTTCGAAGCAAGAAGATTACCTGCGCTGGGCTCGGTGGCCATGGTCTCTGCCGCTGGGGGGATGCTGGTGCCGTCCCTTGGCGGAGAGCTTCCCCTTACCAGAGAGCCACCCCCTGCCGGAGAATCTCTTGCCGGAGAATTTTCCCTGGGCGGCGTAGTTGAAGCAGATGGCATGCCGGGGGCTGTCTTCGGACGCTCCTGGTGAGGCTACTCTGCTCCTGCGCAAGTCAGCAAGCAGATATCAGCAAAGACAAGTACCCATGCGCGACGCACCACGGCAAATAGTTCACACGCTTACGCTGGGGGCTGCCATGGAGGAAAGTCGCCAGGTCCAGCAAGGTTGTCTCGGGCGCGCCACCCGTTGTCGTGGTGGGCACGTCCTCGATGATGACCGCCGGAGCCTTAGCTCTCTTTGCCGCTCTCTGGGCCAGAGTCCTAAAAAGGAGCAGGTTCAGGGAAAAGCAATTGGGAAACAAGAACAACAGCAAAAACCGAAGAAATGCGAGTGCAGCAAGAAAAGCTTACTCTTCTTCATCCTCCTCGTCGGAGCTCAGCGCGGAGAAGTCAAAGCCCGGCGCGCTCCCAGAGCGAGGAGGCGGAGGAGAAGCTTCTCTTGGCCGCTTAGCGGGAGCAGTGGTGGCGGTCTGAGAAGACCCTGCTCCGGCTGTCGGCGCGGCACGGGAAGTAGCAGGGACCGAAGCGGCGGTCCGGCTAGACCCTGCTCTAGTTGCCGTCGTAGCATGAGGCGCTCCCACGGCAACGGTGTTTGCCGCGGTCGAGCGCGTCACGCGGCGTGGCGACTGTTGACCCGCTTGTCGCCCCGCCTCGTCGCCAACCTTGTGGAGACGCCTCCTGGGCGGTGCTGGGGGCTCTGCTTCTGGTGGGCTGTCCGGAGGCAAGGAGGAAGAGTAGTCGACTTGCCGCGAGCTGCCCGTATCTTTGGTAGGCTCGCTCGGCTCAGCACCTTGCCCGGCAAGCCCCTCCTTGCCGGCAGACTCCCCTTGCTCGCCGCAGCTCGCCACTTCTGCCGCGTCTTCTTCCGCGGTGGTGAACCCAAACTCGCCCGCGGCTGCGGCTGCCGCCACCTCCTCCAGCCTGGTGGCGATACGCGCCATCTCCGCATCAGTGGTGTCGCGAGTGAGGCCGTCTTTCTCGTCAGGGCGGACGGCCACTTCCACCAAGTTGTCGAAGAAGTGCTGCACGACCTCGTCGGCAGGCTCCTGCCAAGTTGGCACAATCCCGTGCGAGTCGCATTCCGGCATCATTGCACGGATGCGATCGAGCGCGGAGTTGTTGCACAAAGGCACGACGCCCCCCGGCAACCTGAACACCTCGGGATGCTGGGGGTCATACCTGAACAGCTCCTGCAGCATCGCGTGGAGTTCCAGGACTGTGAAGTTGTAGTTGAGGCCTGGCCGCAGCCTCATAATGTCTGCCGCGTTCTTGAACTCCCAAGTTGGCCTCCCCCGCTCTTGCTGGGGGGCGATGCGGTGGCAGAGGAAGTCTGCGCCAACCGCGCCGACAGTGAGCCCGGCATTCCGAAGACGCAGGATCCTGGTGACGGCGATCCCCAGCCTGTCGTCCTCCGGGGCCAGGTCGCTCCAGTCGTCGCCGCGCGCCACCGGGGTTTGGCGCCGGGCGGTGAAAGGCTGCGGACTCTCCTCGACAATCCAGCACCAGTCAGTCCTCCACTCCTCCCACTTGCCGCGGAACTCTCCCTCCAGATAGGTCTCCTTCTTGCCGGGCCTCGAGATCCAGGCGATCCCGCCGGATAGAGGCTCTCCTCTCTCTACTCGAGGAGTGAAGAAATGGCAGAAGAGGGCCACATTGGGAAGAACTCCGACAAAGTTTTCGCAGAGATGCGCGAAAACTGCCATCGTGAGAACGGCGTTGGGGGTGAAGTCGAGGAGGTGGAACCCATAGGTGTTCATGACGTCACAGAAGAAATCAGAGAAGGGCGGGCAGAGCCCGCAATAGAAGAACAACGCGAAGAAGGCATACCCCTTTGGGGCAGTCTCACAGGCGGCGGTGGGGAGAACTCTTATGCGCGGATGCGCGCGCGTCTCCGCCGACCAGAACAGAGAATAGTCCGCCTTCAGCTCCATCGCGCCGAGCCTGGGGGGAAAACAGCCCGCGTCTTCCGCAGCGCCGCGAGCTGATGCGCCTCGGTCGTCTTCACGGTCTTCCCCCTGTGGGCTTTCGGAGCCATGGCGGAAGCAGTGGAAGGGGTCGACGACGTTGGTGGTGCTGGCGGCGGCGGAGGGCGGAGCGCTGCTCCCTCTCTCTCTGCTTTGGGGAGGCGAGAGGGCGGCAGAGATTTCCGAGATTGG
The DNA here is from genome assembly GCF_056163025.1 of Triticum urartu. Lineage (NCBI taxonomy): Eukaryota > Viridiplantae > Streptophyta > Magnoliopsida > Poales > Poaceae > Triticum > Triticum urartu. Next base: position 311,737,836 of record NC_141874.1, on the reverse strand, counting down.
GAACGGCAACGGGCAAATGGGCCAACTGCCCCCGCTTCCCCTGCTCTTAAAGGGGGAAGGGGGCGGACGTTCCGCATTTCGAGAGAAGGAACCCCCACGACCTCCCCCACGACGCCGCATTCAACGCGTGCCGTTCGGGGGGAGGGCGCGGGGGAAGCGGAGGAAGGCGCGGCGCGACCTAGGCCGCGCGTGCCCGTGCACTGTTTTGGGCCTGGCCCAACAGCGCTCGGCACCGTGTCTGGCCCAGGCCCGGGGGCTCCTGTCGGTGTACTAGAGTAGGGGTACCCTTGTACCCCGAACTTGTGCACGGGCAGTCGCAGCATCCCGCGGCAAGGCCTGCCAGGCCACCGCCAAGACTCCCCGTGGTCCCCCTGAAGACCATTCAAGAACAAAGTACTCAAGACAAGACCCCGGCAAGAGGAGCTTGCCGGGAAGAAGGCAAGACCCCGGCAAGAGGAGCTTGCCGGGAAGGCCATCAGAAGCGTCCCAAGACCCCGGCAAGAGGAGCTTGCCGGGAAGGCCATCAGAAGCGTCCCAAGACCCCGGCAAGAGGCGCTTGCCAGGAAGGCCGTCCGAGGCATTCCAAGGAACTTGCCGCGGCGCGCTACGCGCCCCGACAAGGCCCGGTGAGCGACAAGCTCCCGGAAGCGACAAGTCGACAGCCGCGGCAAGGCGCTTGCCGCGGCAAGCCCCCACTCCACGCCCGCGCTCCAGCACATCCACCCACGTGTCGCTCCGGGGCCCCCCCGAGCGCACGTGGCAGGAGGCTGTGCAGCTAGGGGTGTGCGGTGGCACGCAGGCGCTGACAAGACAACCATCGTGGCAAGACGGTGGCGTCCCTAGCGGTCCCTTTCGGTGTTGTCTAGGCGACACAGACGGGCATTTAATGCCCTTGTCCTCTGCCGTCAGGGTTAGGTATGATAACACTGTAGCAGCTAGCTGTGCCTACTACAGCACCTAGCTGTGCCTACCCACGGCACCCTTTCCATTTTTGCCCTTCGCCCCCGTTGCTCTATGTCGGTAACCCCTTGAGTATAAAAGGAGGCCCGTGTGCAACGTAGAGGGGGTTGGCCACCTCGAGAGCTCTCGCGAGGTTCAGCAATTCCACACACTCACGCTCGCTCCGGAGCGAGAAATCAATACCAATCCACAAAGCAGGAGTAGGGTTTTACGCATCCTTGCGGCCCGAACCTGGGTAAATCGCTCGCGTGCTTCACCTCGATTTACCCCTCGCACGACGAAATGCCCGCTTGCTTCGCCTCGATCTGCTCTTTGCGCAACCTCCGCCCCCCGCCGAACCAAAAGGGACCCGGTTCGCCGGTCCCATAGGTGCCCGTGGATCAGAAACCCCGGCAGAGTCTCATCCCGACTTGTGGGGGAATCATAGTCTCCATCATCCTTGCCTCACATGGGACAATGCTCTAATAATTATGATCATCACACTTTATTTACTTACAACTCAACTCAATTCTTAGAACAAAATATGACTCTATGTGAATGCCTCCGACGGTGTACCGGGATGTGCAATGACTCATGAGTGACATGTCTGAAAGAATTATGAACGGTGGCTTTGCCACAAATAAGATGTCAACTACATGATCATGCAAAGCAATATGACAATGATGAAGCGTGTCATAATAAACGGAACGGTGGAAAGTTTCATGGCAATATATCTCGGAATGGCTATGGAAATGTCATAATAGGTAGGTATGGTGGCTGTTTTGAGGAAGGTATATGGTACCAGTGAAAGTAGTGCAGTACTAGGGAGGCTAGCAATGATAGAAGGGTGAGAGTGCGTATAATCCATGGACACAACATTAATCATAAGAACTCACATACTTATTGCAAAAAATTATTAGTTATCGAAACAAAGTACTACGCGCATCCTCCTATGGGGGTAGATTGGTAGGAAAAGACCATCACTCGTCCCCGACCGCCACTCATAAGGAAGACAATCAATAAATAAATCATGCTCCGACTTCATCACATAACGATTCACCATACGTGCATGCTACGGGAATCACAAACTTTAGAACAAGTATTTCTCAAATTCACCACTACTCAACTATAATGACTCTAATATCACCATCTTCATATCTCCAAACAATCATCAAGTATGAAACTTCTCATAGTATTCAATGCTCTTTTTATGATAGTTTTTATTATACCCATCTTGGATGCCTATCATATGAGGACTAATTTTATAACCAAAGCAAATTACCATGTTGTTCTAAAGGACTCTCAAAATAATATAAGTTAAGCATGAGAGATCAATAATTTCTATAAAATAAAACCACCACCGTGCTCTAAAAGATATAAGTGACGCACTAGAGCAAAATTATCTATCTCAAAAGATATAAGTGAAGCACATAGAGTATTCTAATAAATTCCAATTCATTTGTGTCTCTCCCAAAGGGTGTGTACAGCAAGGATGATTGTGGTAAACTAAAAGGCAAAGACTCAAATCATAAAATATGCTCCAAGCAAAACACATATCATGTGGTGAATAAAAATATAGCCTCAAGTAAAGTTATAGGTGAACGAAGACGAAAGAGGGCATGCCATCCAGGGCATCCCCAAGGTTATGCTTTTGGTTGTCCTTCAATTTTACCTTGGGGTTCCTTGAGCATCCCCAATATTAGTCTCTTACCACTCCTTATTCCATAATCCATCAAATCTTTACCCAAAACTTGAAAACATCACAACACAAAACTCAACAGAAAATCTCATGAGCTCCGTTAGTATAAGAAAACAAACCACCACTTAAGATATTGTAATGAACTCATTATTTATTTATATTGGTGTTAAACCTACTATATTCCAACTTCTCTATGGTTCATACCCTCCGATACTAGCCATAGATGCATCCAAATAAGCAAACAACACATGAAAGACAGAATCTGTCAAAAACAGACAAGTCTGTAGTAATCTGTAGGTTTCGAATACTTATGTAACCCCAAAAATTATGAAATAAATTTCTATATGTGAGGAATTTATCTATTAATCAACTTAAAAAATAATGAACCTAATCCGCTCTCCAGTAAAAAAAATGGCAGCAAATCTCGTGAGCGCTAAAGTTTCTGTTTTTTACAGCAAGATCGCAAAAACTTCCCCCAAGTCTTCCCAAAGGTTCTACTTGGCACAAACACTAATTAAAAACATAAAACCACATATAAATAGAGGCTAGATGAATTATTTATTAGTAAACAGGAACTGGGTTGCCTCCCAACAAGCGCTATCATTTAACGCCCCTAGCTAGGCATAAAAGCAAGAATAGATCTAGGTATTATCATCTTTGGTAGGCAATCCACACGTGACTCTCATAATATATTCATAAGGTAATTTAATTTTCTTTCTAGGGAAGTGTTCCATGCCTTTCCTTAATGGAAATTCGAATATAATATTCCCTTCTTTCATATCAATAATTGCACCAATCGCTCTAAGGAAAGGTCTACCAAGAATAATGGGACATGTACGATTGCAATCAATATCTAGAACAACGAAATGCGCGGGCACATAATTCCTATTTGCAACAATAAGAAAATCATTAATTCTTCCCGTAGGTTTCTTAATAGTGGAATCCGCAAGATGCAAATTTAAAGAACAATCATCAAATTCATGGAAACCTAACACATCACACAAAGTTTTTGGAATTGTCGAAATAATAGCACCCAAATCACATAAAGCATAGCATTCATGATCTTTAATTTTAATTTTAATAGTAGGTTCCCACTCATCATGAACTTTTCTAGGGATAGAAACTTCTAATTCAAGCATTTCTTCATAATATTGCATTAAAGCATCAACGATATGTTTGGCAAATGCTTTATTTTGATTATAAGCATGCGGAGAATTTAGCACGGATTGCAAAAAGGAAATACAATCTATCAAAGAGCAATTATCATAATTAAATTCATTGAAATCCAAAATAGTGGGTTCATTGCTATGTAAAGTTATCACCTCTCCAATACCACTTTTATTATTATTTGCATCAATATCTAAAAACTCTGAATCGTTGGGACGCCTTTTAATTAAAGTTGAGACATCTCCAGTCCCATCATTATCAATATTCATATTGTAAAAAATATATTTAATAGGAGACACATCAATCACTTTTAGATCCGCATCCTTATTATCATCAAAACTAGAAGAACATGCTTTTATAAAGCAATCTTTTTTAGCATGCATCCTAGCGGTTCTTTCTTTGCACTCATCAATGGAGATTCTCATGGATTTTAGAGACTCATTTATATCATCCTTAGGTGAAATAGATCTAAGTTTCAAAGAATCAACATCAAGAGAAATTATATCCATATTCCTAGCCAACTCATCAATATTAGACAATTTTTCTTCAATCAAAGCATTGAAATTCTTTTGTGAACTAATAAATTCTTCAATACTAGATTCACAATTAGAGGGCATCTTATTATAATTTCCATAAGAATTGTTGTAGGAATTACCATAATTATTAGAGGAATTACTAGGATACGGCCTAGGATTAAAGATTCCTCTATACGCGTTGCTACCAAAATTGTTCCTACCAACAAAATTCACATCCATAGATTCATTATTATTACCAATCAAAGTAGACAAAGGCATATCATTAGGATCATAAGAAACACTCTTATTAGCAAACAATTTCATAAGTTCATCCATCTTTCCACTTAAAACATTAATTTCTTCTATAGCATGAACCTTTTTACTAGTAGATATTTCGGTGTGCCATTGAGAATAATTAACCATAATATTATCTAGGAGTTTGGTAGCTTGTCCTCAATTGATTTCCATAAAAGTGCCTCCCGCGGCTGAATCTAAAAGATCTCTAGAAGCAAAATTCAATCCAGCATAAAAAATTTGTATGATCATCCATAAATTCAAACCATGAGTAGGGCAATTACGTATCATTAATTTCATCCTCTCCTAAGCTTGTGCAACATGCTCATGATCTAGTTGTTTAAAGTTCATAATGTCGTTTCTAAGAGAGATGATCTTAGCAGGAGGAAAATAATTAGAGATAAAAGCATCTTTGCACTTGTTCCAAGAATCAATACTATTTTTAGGCAAAGAAGAAAACCAAGTTTTAGCACAATCTCTAAGTGAAAACGGGAACAGATTCAATTTAACAATATCATTATCCACATCTTTCTTCTTTTGCATATCTTACAAATCAACAAAGCTATTTAGATGGGTAGCGACATCTTCACTACGAAGGCCGGAAAATAGATCTTTCATGACAAGATTCAGCAAAGCAGTATTAATCTCACAAGATTTAGCATCGGTAAGGGGAGCAATCGAAGTGCTAATAAAATCATTATTGTTGGTATTGGAAAAGTCACACAATTTAGTATTATCTTGAGCCATCGTGACAAACAATCCAACACAAAAGTAAGAAAGAGGCATACAAAAAGAGGCGAACGGAAAAGAGGGCGAATAAAACGGCAAGGGTGAAGTGGGGGAGAAGAAAAGGAGAGGCAAATGGCAAATAATGTAATGCGAGGGATAAGAGTTTATGATAGGTACTTGGTATGTCTTGACTTGTGCGTAGATATCCCCGGCAACGGTGCCAGAAATCCTTCTTGCTACCTCTTCAAGAGTGTGTTGGTTTTCCCTTGAAGAGGAAAGGGTGATGCAACAAAGTAGCGTAATTATTTTCCTCAGTTTTTGAGAACCAAGGTATCAATCCAGTAGGAGACTATACGCAAGTCCCCCATACCTACACAAACAAATAAGAACCTCGCAACCAATGCGATAAAGGGATTGTCAATCTCTTCACGGTCACTTACGAGAGTGAGATCTGATAGAGATAATAATAATAATTTAAATATTTTTGGTATTTTTATATGCCCGTGCGTTGCAACGGGAAAAATTGATATTTTGTGCAAGTATAATGTCCCACAACATCGGATTCACTATGACTTTCTACAAAAAGAACATAAAAAATACGTTGCAATTTAGTTGTGTTCATATTTTCTTTGTCGGGCATAATCTCCCACTGATTCCGTTTAAGTATAATCATTTTTAATGGCATATAATTATAATCCTTTCATTAATTACCATGACGTCCTCATCCGTTTTAATCAGAAATCAGATCCTTCCTTTTTCTAATTTAGTAGCCACAACACATTTAAGCCTACAGATCTTTCTTTTAATTATCCTACCTTTTTACCTCAAATCCTTCATTGAAAATTTATTTATTAAGATCACAATCTTTCTTTTAGTTATTCCACCAGTTTACCCATAATCCTTTCTTTAATTAGCCACATCCGTTTAAATATTCCATTCAAACCCACAATCCTTCCTTTATTAGCTCATTCTCTTAATTAGCTCGCCCTAAATATGATGACTGCCACTCGTATATTTAGAGCAAGTTGGGATTAGTAAATGTGAAAGGCACATAGGTCGTTGGTTGTTACATCGAAGAGCTAGACAGGAGGTCATGTGTTTAATTTCCATGATGTTGATTTATTTTGACCTAATTATTTTTCACGGTTTCTATAAAAGCCCATAAAAGGCCCATCAACGTACAAGTACCTGGCCCAAATCGCTTAATGTGTAAGCCAAACGAAAGGGACTAAACCAAACCAAGAATACCTATTCCCTTTAATAGTAGGTATAGATAAGATAAATATTTTTGGTATTTTTATGATATAGATAAGAAAGTAAAGATTGAAAGGTAAAATAGATTGGAAAATTATATGATAAAAGATAGCCCCGGGGGCCATAGGTTTCACTAGTGGCTTCTCTCAAGATAGCATAAGTTTTACGATGCGTGGACAAAGTACTGTCGAGCAATTGATAGAAAAGTGCACAATTATGAGAATATCTAGGCATGATCATGTATATAGGCATCACGTCCACGACAAGTAGAACGAAACGATTCTGCATCTACTACTATTACTCCACACATCGACCGCTATCCAGCATGCATCTAGATTATTAAGTTCATAAGAACAGAGTAACGCATTAGGCAAGATGACATGATGTAGAGGGATAAACTCAAGCAATATGATATAAACCCTATCTTTTTATCCTCGATGGCAACAATACAATACGTGCCTTGCTGCCCCTGCTGTCACTGGGAAAGGACACTGCAAGATTGAACCCAAAGCTAAGCACTTCTCCCATTGCAAGAAAGATCAATCTCGTAGGCCAAACCAAACTAATAATTCAAAGAGACTTGCAAAGATAACTAATCATTCATAATAGATTTGAGAGAAGAATCAAATATTGTTCATAGATAAACTTGATCATAAACCCACAATTCATCGGATCTCGACAAACACACCGCAAAAATAGTTATATCGAATAGATCTCCAAGAAGACCAAGGAGAACTTTGTATTGAGATCCAAAGAGAGAGAAGAAGCCATCTAGCTAATAACTATGGACCCGAAGGTCTGTGGTAAACTACTCACACATCATCGGAGAGGCTATGCTGTTGATGTAGAAGCCCTCCATGATCAATTCCCCCTCCGGCGGAGCTCCGGAAAAGGCCCCAAGATGGGATCTCTTGGGTACAGAAGGTCGCGGCAGTGGAAATAGGGTTTCGTGGTTCTCCTGTATGTTTTCGGGGTATATGGACATATATAGCAGGAATAAGTAGGTCGGTGGAGCTACGAGGGGCCCACGAGGGTGGGGGCGCGCCCAGGGGGGGCAGGCGCGCCTCCCTGCCTCGTGGCCTCCTCGTTGATTTCTTGACGTCCACTCCAAGTCCTCTGAATCACGTTTGTTCCAAAAATAACTCTCCCTAAGGTTTCATTCTGTTTGGATTCCATTTGATATTCCTTTTCTGTGAAACACTGAAACACGCACAAAAACAGCAATTTGCATTGGGCCTTGGGTTAGTAGGTTAGTCCCAAAAATAATATAAAAGTGTATAAATAAGCCCATTAACATCCAAAACAGATAAAATAACAGCATGGAACAATCAAAAATTATAGATACATTGGAGACATATCAGCCACCACGATCGCACGTAATGATGATTTTCCTCTACATGCGGCAGAGTCTCTTCAACTCGAACGGTTGCCGAGGCAGCGTGGGGAAGCAGAGGTACCCACGTCTCGTCAATCACCATGCGTCGACCATGGCTGTAGGCGGTTGGGGCCTGCAACGATCCGCACTTGTCCTTTGGTTTCTCCTCGAAGCCAAGCTCGAGCGCACCTTGGGCCCGGGCGATACTGTCGGCGTACTGGGAACGGAGGTACCCAGACTTGCCTGCTTGCAGCCCACGCCGTGGCTCCATCGGCGGCCCAGTACGGCACAGTCTCGGTAGTAACAACACAAGACCCTCGCGAGGTGGACGACGGCAGGACCTCCGTGGGGGCGGCCTCACTAGGCTGGCTCCCGAGGAGCGGAGATATCAATGCAAGGTGCACCTCGCGAGGTTCACATGACGTGAGCCATGGCGACCAAGGCCAGGCGGGCACCAGCGGGCGCAGTGTACCAGTTTCCCCTTTGTTTCCTAGGAGGCAAGTGCAGGCGCGGAGTCCCGAGGAATCAAGCAAAGGTTTTCATATTGGTGCAACAAGACCAAGACCGCCAGGACGACAGGATGGTGGTCATCGCAAGCCCACTACAGCGTCACCACCAGAGCCTTTGAAGGCAAAGACTACTTTTGTCAGGATAACTTCTACTAGTTGTCTCCCTTTGAATTTGGACGTTTTGGGATCCCTTCCGTCCTACATTTGGGAAGAGGACCAAGGCCACTATAAATAGGACTTAGCCACCACCCGAGAGAGGGATCGGATCATTCAGACCATCCTCACACCCACTAGCTCATTGAGCTCAAGAACACCTCACATCCTGAGGCTGTTCAACCACTGCACTAGTTCATCCTCACCCCCTCGAGGAAATCCCCCACAAACCTGGAGTAGGGTATTATAACGCAAGGTGGACCAAACCAGGATAAACTGCATTGTGGAATCGTTGGGCCAGCAGGTTTGGGAGAAGGAGTTCTTCGTCCGCACCCAGTGTTCGAACCTCTCAAGGGTCTGCGGAGCCCAGGATCCGAAACGTACAAGGGGTTACATGTAGTTGGGGCAAGGCCTGTAAAAAAGGGTGGCCGCCGGGTAGGGCCCGGCAGCCACGCCTTACGGGTAGTACTTGCGAAGATGCTCAATATTCCATGAATTTTCCAACTGAGTGCCATCTCCGGTCTCCAGACGGACTGCGCTAGGTCTGGTGACTCGTACTACCCGTTAAGGGCCTTCCCACTTTGGTGACAGCTTTTTTGTACCTTTGGCGGACTCAACGCGCCTAAGGACAAGGTCACCTTCCTCAAAATACTGGGCATGAACCCTGCGGCTGTGACAACGATGCATGTCTTGCTGGTAGCGTGCAACACACGTAGCAGCCCGGAGACGGTTCTCCTCGAGTAGCACAACATCGTCACGCTGGTGCTGATCTTGCGCTACTTCATCGTAGGCAAGCACTCGAAGGGAACCGTAAATGAGTTCCATGGGGAGAACTTCTTCTGCCCCGTCGACCAGGGAGAAGGGAATATGCCCGATAGCTCGGTTAGGTGTCGTTCTGATGGACCAGAGAACTACCGAAAACTCCTCGATCCACCACCTTCCATGCTTCTACAGCGTATCAAAAGTTATTATCTTGAGTCCACGTAGCACTTCAGCGTTCGCCCTCTCAGCTTGTCCATTGCTCTGGGGGTGTGCCACGGAGGCGAATGAGATCTTGCATCCGATGGTACGCACATATTGCATGAAGGCATGGCTCATGAACTGGGTGCCTTTGTCAGTGATGATCCTTGCCGGAACTCCAAAACGGCACACCAATTGTTTTAAGAACATGATAGCTGACTGAGCAGTCACCTTTCTCATGGCAGTCACTTCCGGCCACTTTGTAAACTTGTCGATGGTAATGAACAAGAATTCAAAGCCCCCGATTTCTCGGGGAAAGGGCCGAGGATATCGAGCCCCCAGACCGAAAATGGCCATTATAGAGGGATTATCTGAAGGGCTTGGGCAGGCAGGTGTATTTTCTTGGAATGGAACTAGCAGGCTTGATATTTCGTGACTAACTCAACCCCATCTTGTAGGGCTATGGGCCAATAGGATCCTTGCCGGAATGCTTTCCCAACTATTGCCCTTGATCCAATGTGGGAGCCGCACATTCCTTTCCATCATCCCGACAGACACACTGCAATTTCGCACCGTTGGGCCTCCTTCTGTATAGAGTGTCATCGACAAACTGATACATACTGGACCATCGGGCTACTTTTTATCTTCATGTTGGTCACCGGGGAGTTCTCCGGTCTGGAGGAAGTGGACAATGTGACTTGACCAAGTTGGAGCCTGGGCTAAGCAACAAGGACTAGCGTACCTCCTCTACTGTGGAAGATGCTTACCGTAGTCCAACTTTCTCCTTTTCTGGGCCATTGTTGCTGGTGATACGGATGGCTGAAAGAGATGGAGAACAGAAGTTCATGGTTCCACAGGAAGCTTCTGCGCAACATACTTTGACAGGTGATCAGCTATGCTGTTTCCTGCACGGGGTACGTGCTCTCTTTGCAACCCATCAAAGTGCTCCTCCAGGCTCCTCACTTCCTTGATGTATGCCTCCATCAATCGACTTTGATAATCCATGTTGACTTGTCTCACCACAAGCTGTGAATCTCCTTGAATAATCAGCTTCTTAATTCCCAATTTTGCTGCAATCCAGAGCCCAGTAAGGAGGCCTTCATACTCAGTTGTATCATTGGTGGCCTCTTCCTGGGCAAAATACATTTGGACGACGTACTTCAAATGATCCCCGGAGGGGGCAACAAGAAGCACGCCAGCCCCTGCACCTTGTAGGGAAAAAGCACCATCAAAATATATAATCCAATCTTGGGGTGATTCCTTGCCGGGGATAGCTGTCTCTTTCATTTCCTGATCAGTGGTTGGCGTCCATTCTGATATAAACTCTTCCAGTGCCTAATACGTCTCCAATGTATCTACTTTTCCTAACGCTTTTCCTCTTGTTTTGGACTCTAATTTGCATGATTTAAATGAAACTAACCCTAGACTAACGTTGTTTCAGCAGAACTACCATGGTGTTTCTTTTCTGTAGAAATAAAAGTTCTCGGAATGGAACGAAACTTTCTGAGAAATGTTTATATAATACAAGAGAATTTCTGGAGCCAAGACCTACTGAAGTGGGGAAACTAGGTGGCCACAACCCACCAGGGTGCTCCCCCCTCACCAATTGCACCTAGGTGGGTTGGCCCCACCTGGTGGCCCCGCAGACCCTGAAACCAACGCTATAAAATCCTTCACCTCCTGTTCTTCATCGGGAGGACAAATCTGAAGTATGTTTGAGGCTCCGGAGAGGGGGATCCTCGTTCTTCGTCATCACCCACCCTTCTCCATCGCCAATTCCATGATGCTCCCAACCGGGAGTGAGTTCCTAGATTCATGGAGATATAGAACAGCATATAAGTTATCATGCTTGCATATCCATCATTTGAGTCTCCAACAATTATTCCAATAATTACATATCCGATTTGCCCTATGGACGAATATGCAAGCATACGTTTCATGCTTGTTTGAGTAATAGCAAGGAGATTCCGTAATTCCTTAGTAGGCTCGCTGGTCGGTGACGAGTTGGATGAGATTCATCATGTAATCAAGTTAGTTTTGTTAGGGCTTGATCCCTAGTATCCACTATGTTTATAGATTGATGTTGCTATGACTTTGCCATGCTTAATGCTTGTCACTTTGGGCCCGACTGCCATGATTTCAGATCTGAACCGTTTATGTTATCACCATTATATCCATGTACTAGATCCAATCTTGCAAGTTATAGTCACCTACTACGTGTTATTATCTGGCAACCCCTAAGTGACAATAGCTGGGTCCACTCCTAGTGATGATCGTAGTTTGAGGAGTTCATGTATTCACCGTGTGTTAATGCTTTGTTCCAGTGCTCTATTAAAAGGAGGCCTTAATATCCCATAGTTTCCAATAGGACCCCGCTGCCACGGGAGGGTACACTACTGCAGGATGCTGCTAACGCGACACTACAATCAGAGACCCTTCGAGAAACTGTGTGTGATGTCATAATCACAAACGGTGTTGTATGAAAACCTTCAGAAATGTGTAAAACATTTGTGATGAAGGACGCATCAAACATGACTCAGATTTTAGTTGCGTGTGTGATGAAGGGCATACGGTTCAGTTCAATTAACTGTTTGCGGTGAGGAGGAACAAAAGAAACAGGTAGCCAGATAAAGGCGTGTGCGATACACAGCTTACGTTCACTCGGATGAACTATTTGTGATTAGGAAACACAAAAGAAACGGGCGGCCGGATGAATGTGTGTGCGATATAAAGCATACGGTTCACTCGTATGAACTGTTTGTGATTACACAAGACAACGGAAATAGTTTAATATAACAAGATGTGTGTGTGATATGCGGCAAACACGTCTGTAATCAGAAATGTCTACGAAGACCGATAATGACGCAGACGATTGCTTCTAATAAGACATATGTGATATGCTCTATCTACACAACATCTATTGGCCATTGTGGGAAGGGCGGTCATCCGGATACGCCATAAGGACGTGAAGAGGCATTCCTATCAGCAAGGACTAGTTGTTCTACCAGTAGCTCATGTAAGAAAACTATCAAGTTAAGTGTGCTTAGGCTGGAGGTCCTTGTTTTTTATTTTTCAACATATGCTAATTAAAGAAGGTCTACCGCATTACTTTTTGACAATGTGCGATATGTGGCATATAGTTCATCCATCCGACCTATTTGTGATGGAATGGGCCGTGTGTGTTGTGGGCAAACGCTTGCTAGTATTCAACTGCTTGGGATCTATTAGTTCATCACTGACGGGTTCCCTAGTGTGGTCCGTGTTCATCTGTTCATCATCTACGACTTGTGCTAGCTCGATGCTAAGTTTCCATTAATTGATTGCGTTTTATGAACACGCCACCGTTTCCCGCCATTTCCTCACCCTTTTCCCGCCACCCTGCTATATTGCGCATAGGGGGCTTGCGACGCACGGAGGCGACAAGCGCAACCTGTAGCACATCCACCTTTTCCAAGCATGCCAACCCACCAAAGCGCCGCCTCTGCCGTCAACCACGTCGACGAGGAATATGACCATGCGCCACAGCCCGTCGACGCCAAGGCGCTCCCTGGGAAAGCTATGGATGGCGTCGTGATGCGCGTCATCGCCAGGGTTGAGCAGACCTTTGGCGCATGGCGCTTGAGCGCCGCAGATCAAGATAGGCATGTCTGTGCCGATAGGCTACAGCTCGCCACACAACATGATCGATGGCGCGTCATAGAGCAAGCTAGGCGTGTCCGCGACGACAGGCTGTGGCTCGCCGCATGGCGAGACCGTTGGAGCACCGCAGAGCGTGAGGCGCGGCGCGCCGCACAGCAACATCGAATCCATTGTCTCTTACCTGTTGTTGACACGGCGTCGCAGCTGGGTACACGTCCTGTCAGTACCCCGATTCCTTGCCAGGAGTGGGCAGAGGCCCTCAGCATCGTACTTGCACCAGAGGCTGGCCGCGCCGTACTTGCACCGGACGCCCGCCATACCGTTCGCGTGGGTGCCACCGTTCGCCTTGTCCGCGGCCCGCTGGATGCCAACGCGCTGGTCCGTAGGCTCGACCGCCTCCTTGGCCCAGGTGTTCACCTGGGCGCAGCAGAGGAACATGACCGTCGCATCCTCGAGCTTGTGATCTCTGATGAAATAGCCAACTTGGAGCTCGAGATCGCGCTCCAGATGTACCGCGAGTGTGTTGACTGCTTGGACGAACGCCAACACGAGTTCAGGCAGAGCCAAGAGCTACCCTAGGCAAGGGCTGCTGGTCATGGTCTCATGGACGCGTTTTATTTTGGAAAGTCGTTTTGACGATGATATCTATGCATTCACAGTCATCATAGTATTGCTCTGTTTATTGCTTTGTTTCAATGTGTTTATATACGCTTTCCATTCTGTATATGTGGATGGTAACATCTAGATTCAAGTTAGTATACAAAAACAGATAGAAAATGGAATTCATAATATATATATATATATATATATATATTAATTGTTCATTAGATCATCACAGAATATATATATATATATAATATCATCACATATATGTGATGATACTTAACTACTAGGTACAATGCATAAAATTGAAAACGATCAATACTAAAACTAATAATCCCTCCTAGGGCTAGTATTCCGGCAGCCCCTCGCCAGCAGCTCCCTGGTGCGCGGCGTCTTCCCAGTGCGGAGGGAGTACTTTGACTCCTCTGCCTCGTAGCGCTTGAGTATGGATCTGCCTCTTGCTGGCGGACGCACATGGCCGATCTTGCCATTTCATTGGGCGCCACCGGAGCTCCTCGTCGGTGGCACACTGGAGCTTATCGGCCCACCTCCACGCTATGACAAGGCGCCCAGCGCCAATGACCTTCCTCGCGAAGTACCCATCTTCGTACACCTCCTCGACACGATGACGCGCCCGCCCCCAATGCTCCGCCGCCTCCTTTTTCCAGGCGACATCACGGGCTTCATAGGCCGCCTGGTACCTGGCTTCCTCCTCCACCATCTCCTTCTTGAACGCCACTTGCCTGGCTTTCTCAGCCGGCGGCAGCGACTTCCACAGACAAAGATTGTACTGTCCCGAAAACTAATCCAAAGTTGGGGGGTCCAACGCAACCTCGTCAGGTGCCGCGTAGTAGTGCTCGTCGCTGCTAATCAAGTGAGTGTCCTCGGGGGGCGGCGACTCCTCATCGGCGCGTGGGCAGCCATGGCGAAGATTTGAGAGAGAGAAAGAGAGGGCGAGCGAGGGGAGGATGTAGATGAGAATGCAGGCGGGACGACGTGAGCAAGGTAGTATTTATTGGTGGCCGGGATATAGATCGACGGGGACAATACACACACCGGTTGCCGGAATTTATGAGAACTGTAGTTTGAATTACACACGATTCCCGCAGCAAAATCCATGTGTGAACATAATAGCCAAAATCCGTTTGTGAACATAATAACTGTCAGTTTCCAATGCAGAACCGTGTCTGATTAATGATCCCCACCATTCACCTACCAAACCACGAGCCGCGAGATAGAGTGCCAATCGTGTGATGGCCGGTTGTCTTGCCAAACTTTACATTTTCTTTTTTGAACACCTGATATTTACATCATCTGATGAATTTTTAACTCGCACATAAGTACACAAAAATATGATTTTTCAAACCGTTTTGGTTAGGCGTTGCATGTAGATGTAGTTCAAATTTGAATTACATTCATTAAATGGTTAGAAAATCACTTAAATGTCTTTAAAAGGTCAATTGACCCCTGAAAATTTCCAAAATTTCACATGACAGTTGTATTAGTGCACGTTAAACGTAGGAAAAAATTTGAAGGCCGTAAGAGGAAGCTATCTCTCGTCCGTCAGCAAACATGCATTGTTCCCTTCTAGTGAGTTGCTCCGGTTTGTGAGTTGTGTGTGTCCAAATTTTCGTCAAACATGCTAATTTTTTACCACATCATCTTGGTGGCATGACATTAAATCAAGCAAGGTTTCATGTTTTTTGACCATTTTTTAATTTTTTGGAATTAAAATGCGATGGCATGCACTCCAAGAATGTGCCCATGCCTTGACACCAATATGTTTGAAAATTCCTTCGAATTTACTGCACATGGAATGAACTCGCACACAAGTACACAAAAATATGATTTTTCAAACCATTTTGGTTAGGCGTTGCATGTAGATGTAGTTCAAATTTGAATTACAGTCATTAAATGGTTATAAAATCACTTAAATGTCTTTAGAAGGTCAAACGACCCCTGAAATTTACCAAATTTTCCCATGAAAGTTGCACATTAAACATACGAAAAAATTTGAAGGACGTAAGAGCAAGCTATCTCCCGTTCGTCAGCAAACATGCATTGTTCCCTCTCAGAACCACGAACCTTCTAGCGAGTTGCTCCGGTTTGTGAGGGGCATAGCGAGTTGCTCCGGTTTATGAGGGGCATGTGTCCAAACGTTCGGCAAACATGCCAGTTTCTTTACCACATCATCTTGGTGGCACGACATTACATCAACCAAGGATTCATGTTTTTCTGAGCATTTTTCTATTTTTTTGAATTAAAATGCCATGTCACTCCATGCATACGTATGCATGTGTCCATGTCGTGAGACGAATATGTCTGAAAATTCCTTCTAATTTACTGCACATGGAATTAACTCACACACAAGTACACAGATATGTTTTTTCAAACCGTTTTGGTTAGGCGTTGCATGTAGATGTAATTCAAATTTGAATTATGGTCATTAAATGGTTAGAAAATCACTTAAATGTCTTTGAAAGGTCAAATGACCCCTAGAATTTTCCAAAATTTCACATTATAGTTGTAGTAGTGCACGTTAGAAGTAGAAAAAATTTTAACGCAGTAAGAGGAAGCTATCTCCCGTTCGTCATCAAACATGCATTGTTCCCTCTCGGAACGACGAACCTTCTATCGACTTGTTGCGGTTTGTGAGGGGTGTGTGTCCAAACTTTCGTCAAACATGCCAATTTCTTCACCACATCATCTTGGTGGAATTACGTTAAATCAAGCAAGGCTTCTTGTTTTTCTGATCAAATTTTAATTTTTTGGAATTAAAATGCCATGGCACGCACTCCGTGCATGTGCCCATGCCTTGACACAAATATGTTTGAAAATTCCTTCTAATTTACTGCACATGGAATTAACTCGCACACAAGTACACAAAAATATTATTTTTCAAACCGTTATGGTTAGGAGTTGCATGTAGATGTAGTTCAAATTTGAATTACGATCATTAAACGGTTAGAAAATCACTTAAATGTCTTTAAAGGTCAAATGACCCCTGAAATTTACCAAATTTTCACATGACAGTTGTATTAGTGCACGTTAAACGTAGAAAAAATTTGAAGGCCGTAAGAGGAAGCTATCTCCCGTTCGTTAGAAAAAATGCATTGTTCCCTCTTGGAACCACAACCCTTCTAGCGATTTGCTCCGGTTTGTGAGGGGTGTGTGTCCAAATGTTCGTCAAACATGACAATTTCTTTACCACATCATCTTGGTGGCATGACATTACATCAACCAAGGTTTCATGTGTTTTTATCATTTTTCTATTTTTATGAATTAAAATGCCATCTTGGTGGTATGCATGTCTCCATGTCGTGAGACCAATATGTTTGAAAATTCCTTCTAATTTACTGCACATCGAATTAACTCGCACAAAAGTACATAGATATGATTTTTCAAACCATTTTCGTTAGGCGTTGCATGTAGATGTAGTTCAAATTTGAATTACGTGCATTAAATGGTTAGAAAATCACTTAAATGTCTTTAAAAGGTCAAATGACCCCTATAATTTTCCAAAATTTCACATTACAATTCTAGTAGTGCACGGTAGACGAAAAAAAATTGAAGGTCGTAAGTGGAAGCTATCTCCCGTTCGTCATCAAACATGCATTGTTCCCTCTCGGAACGACAAACCTTCTATCGACTTGTTGCGGTTTGTGAGGGGTGTGTGTCCAAACTTTCGTGAAACATGCCAATTTCTTCACCACATCATTGTAACACCCCGGATGTAATTTACCTTATATGTATCCCAACTCTTGCCGTTTCCGGCCTAAGTTATTTTATTTCCCTCGGGTTCGGGTTTTTGTCTCTGTGTGTTGTTTCCTTTGTCATGCATCTCATATCATGTCATCATGTGCATTGCGTTTGCATCCGTGTTCGTCTCATGCATTCAAGCATTTTCCCCGTTGTCCGTTTTGCATTCCGGCGCTCCTATCTCCTCCGGTGCCCCTTTATACCTCTTTTCGTGTGTGGGGGATAAACATTTCCGGATTGGACAGAGACTTTCCAAGCGGCCTTGTTTTACTACCGATAGACCGCCTATCAAGTTTCGTGCCATTTGGACTTCGTTTGATACTCCAACGGTTAACCGAGGGACCGAGAAGGCCTTGTTTGTGTTGCAGCCCAACGCCCTTCCAATTTTGCCCAAAACCCACCAAAACCTCTCCCATCGTCGAGGGCGTTCGATCACGATCGCGTGGCCGAAAACCGCACTCCATTTGGAGCTTCCTAGCTCTCTCTATGCCTATATATAGATCCCCTTCCAAAAATCTCGGGCAAACCGTAGCTCCCCGCTCCTCTCCGCGCGCCGGACGTGTCCGCCGGCGCCGGACAACGTCCGCCTCCGCCCGCGCCATCTCAGCTCCTGCCACCTGTCGCCACCACACTCCGCGCGCCGCCGACCCGGGAGGCCCGCAGCGAGCCCTCCCGGCCAAGGACCACGCCGCCGCCGCCTGCCTCTTGCCCCGCCACCCGGACATCCTAAGCCGCCTTCTTCCAACTCTCCGGCGACCGACGCCGCCGCCGTGCCGCCCAGCCCACTCGTCGCCGGCGACCCGACCGTCGCCCGCGCCAGGCGCCCACTCCGGTCGCCGACGCCGGCGAGCTCCGCCACCCCGTCCCCGAGCTCCGGCCACCTTCCTCGACGCCGACGGCTCTCTCCGGCGAGTTCTTCATCTCCGGCAAACAGGACTTCTGGCGAACCTCGTAATCCGCGCGCTGGATCTGGATCTGAGAAAAACCCTCGGTTGACTTTTATCCCGTAACCCTAATTTTTTATGCTTTTTCATCATGCAATAACTCCGCATCCGTAGCTCGGATTTGTGCATGTAGCATTTGAAAATGTTCATCTCCATGAGTACATCATTTCATATCATTGCTTCATTTTAATTTGAGATCATCTTGACGCCCGAAAAGCTGTTGGAAGAGGGCTATGTGTTAAATTTGCCAGATCTGTTTCATCAAATAGATATTTGTCATTTTTGTCATGATTAATGTGTGCATGATATGCTCCTGAGCTCTACATGTGTTATGTTATATGCCATGTCATCTTTACGGAGGTGCTTACCATGTATTTTTTAGATATGCGTGGTGAGTAGAACAAGATTGCATAGTGTAATCGGTAATGCTGATTTCAGGGACTTAGAATTTCACTTAGTCCTTGCCCTGATTTTTGTCGGCATGCCATATGTTCATGTTGTTTCCTAGTGATCCCTGCCTCTTTTGAGGATAATCAGTAAGGATGATTTGTTAACATTGTGGTGCTTTATCCAGCTATGTCTTTGTTTGCATTTATGGAGCACCCTAGCTTGAGTCAATCGAGCTCTACTTTTGCTATATTGTGAATCCTGGCAGATTGTTGACTGGTTATCGATTTTGCCGAGGATGTTACTATTGATCCGTGCATGCTATGTTGTTGTTCTGGCTATCTCTAGCTTCTATGCCATGTATTCTAGATGGGTGTATTCTTATTTTGTCATGCCATGCTCTGTAGTAAGTGTACCGAGCTCGTAAACATGCCTACTCGTTAACTGATTTGCATGCTCCAGTTTTTCACTAAGTCTGAGATCTGTTTATGTTTTTGCCATGTTCACATGCTTGCAATTGTATTTTCTGATCCCTTTTGGCTCAAGGTCACTAAGGGACTTTTGTTAAGTGCTTTGAGTAACTTCATGCCATTCCTTGCTTTGCCATGTTAAGTTCCTGTAGAATGTAGTTTTCGTGCTCTAAAGTGTGCATCCTGATGATAAATTCCAGACTTGTGTTAATTTCACTAAGTCTGAAACCTGTTATCATTTGCACTTTTGCCATGCTTGTTTGAACCTATTAATGGATGATTTAGCCATAGCTAAGTGTTCATCTTTTGTTAAGCATCATGAGTGGATCCCTGCCATGTATTTTGTTGTCATGTTTTAGTGCTTTAGCATACTTATCTTGATGCATTTAGATGGCTACTTGCTGATTATCCCAGACCGGTGCCATATTTGTTTTGCTTGCCATTTCCAAACCGTGCATCCGATTCCGTTGATCTTTATATCGATTTCAACCAAAATCACCCCACCTTTCCAGTGGCACTCTTGGATTTCCAAGTTGAGGCCAGGTTCAATCATTCCTTGTCAAATCTTGCATATGCATCACATTTCGCATCCCGCATATCATACCATGTTTGCATCATGTTGTTTGAGCATTGCATGTGGTTGATTGCGTTCCGTTTGCTTGTTGTTCTTGTTTGGGTAGAGCCGGGAGACGAGTTCGCAAACGAGGAGCCCATTGAGTTTGCTTACGAGGATCAAGTCAACTCTGACAACTTTGCAGGCAAGATGATCATACCCTCGAAATCACTTCTATCTTTGCTTGCTAGATGCTCGCTCTTTTCCTATGTCTATGCTACGATACCTACCACTTGCTTATCATGCCTCCAAAAATTTCCATGTCAAACCTCTAACCCACCATGTCTTAGCAAACCGTTGATTGGCTATGTTACCGCTTTGCTTAGCCCCTCTTATAGCGTTGCTAGTTGCAGGTGATGATTGGAGATCGTTCCTTGTTGGAACATTTATTATTGTTGGGATATCACCATATTATCATGTCTATCTTAATGCACCTATATACTTGGTAAAGGGTGGAAGGCTCGGCCTTTTTCCTAGTGTTTTTTCCACTCTTGCCGCCCTAGTTTCTGTCATATCGGTGTTATGTTCCCGGATTTTGCGTTCCTTACGCGGTTGGGTTATAATGGGAACCCCTTGACAGTTCGCCTTGAATAAAACTCCCCCAGCAATGCCCAACCTTGGTTTTACCATTTTCCACCAAGACTTTTTTTCCCTTGTGTTGGTCCTCTCAGTGTTCCTCTCAGTGTTGGTCCACCTCGTCAGCCGCCGGTGGCCACCAGGGGCAACTCTGGGCTGGCCTACCGGAAGTTTGGACAATCTGAGTGTGCCCTGAGAACGAGATATGTGCAGCTCCTATCGGGATTTGTCGGCACATTCGGGCGGTGTTGCTGGACTTGTTTTACCATTGTCGAGGATGTCTTGTAAAACCGGGATGCCGAGTCTGATCGGAATGTCTCGGGAGAAGGAATATCCTTCGTTGACCGTGAGAGCTTGTGATGGGCTAAGTTGGTACTCCCCTGCAGGGATGTGAAATTTTGAAAGCCGTGCCCGCGGTTATGGGCAGATGGGAATTTGTTAATGTCTGGTTGTAGATAACATGAAACTTAACTTAATTAAAATGAATCAACCGCGTGTGTAACCGTGATGGTCTCTTCTCGGCGGAGTCCGGGAAGTGAACATGGTGTTGGAGTAATGCTTGACGTAGGTTGTTCTAGGATCTCTTCTTGATCATAGTTCTTCGTCCATGCTTTGCCTTCTCTTCTCGCTCTCTTTTGCGAATAGGTTAGCCACCATATATGCTAGTCGCTTGCTGCAGCTCCACATATTACCTTGTCTTTACCTATAAGCTTAAATAGTCTTGATCGCGAGGGTGCGAGATTGTTGAGTCCCCGTGACTCACAGATTACTTCCAAACCATATGCAGGGACCGATGATACCGTTCCAGATAATGCGCTTGAGCTCAAGTGGTAGTTCGATGAAGACTCTCGTCGTTACTATGTGTCTTTCCCGAATGATCAGTAGTTGTGCCTAGTTGGGGCGACCGGGGACTTTGTCGCATGTGGGGGTTGATCTTTATTTTGGTACCGTAGTCGGACCATGAGTGTATTGGATGATTGTAATGTTATTCATGTATTTGTGTGACGTGGCGAGTGTAAGCCAACTATGTACCTTTTCCCCTTTATTCTATTTACATGGGTTGTTGTGAAGATTACCTTCCTTGCGACATTGGTTTCAATGCGGTTATGCCTCTAAGTCGTGCTTCGACACATAGGAGATATAGCCGCATCGAGGGCGTTAAAATCATCTTGGTGGCATTACATTAAATCAAGCAAGGTTTCTTGTTTTTCTGATCAAATTTTAATTTTTTGGAATTAAAATGCCATGGCACACACTCCATGCATGTTCCCATGCCTTGACACAAATATGTTTGAAAATTCCTTCTAATTTACTGCACATGGAATTAACTCGCACACAAGTACACAAAAAAATTATTTTTCAAACCGTTATGGTTAGGAGTTGCATGTAGATGTAGTTCAAATTTGAATTACGATCATTAAAAGGTTAGAAAATCACTTAAATGTCTTTAAAAGGTCAAATGACCACTAAAATTTACGAAATTTTCACATGACAGTTGTATTAGTGCACGTTAAACATAGAATAAAATTTGAAGGCCGTAAGAGGAAGCTATCTCCCGTTCGTCATCAAACATGCATTGTTCCCTCTCGGAACCACGAACCTTCTAGTGAGTTGCTCCGGTTTGTGAGGGGTGTGTGTCCAAACGTTCGTCAAACAAGACAATTTCTTTACCACATCATCTTGGTGGCATGACATTACATCAACCAAGGTTTCATGTGTTTCTGATCACTTTTCTATTTTTATGAATTAAAATGCCATGTCACTACATGCATACGTATGCATGTCTCCATGTCATGAGACCAATATGTTTGAAAATTCCTTCTAAGTTACTGCACATCGAATTAACTCGCACAAAAGTACACAGATATGATTTTTGAAACCGTTTTCGTTAGGCGTTGCATGTAGATGTAGTTCAAATTTGAATTACGCGCATTAAATGGTTAGAAAATCACTTAAATGTCTTTAAAAGGTCAAATGACCGCTATAATTTTCCAAAATTTCACATTACAGTTCTAGTAGTGCACATTAGACGTAAAAAAAATTGAAGGTCGTAAGTGGAGCCATCTCCCGTTCGTCATCAAACATGCATTGTTCCCTCTTGGAACCACGAACCTTCTAGCTAGTTGCTCCGGTTTGTGAGGGGTGTGTGTCCAAACTTTCGTCAAACATGCCAATTTCTTGACCACATCATCTTCATGGCATGACATTGCGTCAATGAAGGTTTCATGTGTTGCTGATTTTTTTCTTGGAATTAAAATGCCATGCCACTCCATGTATACATATTCATGCATATGTGTCCATGTCTAATACAAATCTGTTTGAAAATTCCTTCTAGTTTACTGCACATGGAATTAACTCGCACACAAGTACACAAATATGATTTTTGAAACCGTTTTGGTTACGCGTTGCATGTAGATGTAGTTCAAATTTGAATTACGGTCATTAAATTGCCAGAAAATCACTTCAATGTCTTTAAAAGGTCAAATGACCCCTAGAATTTTCAAAAATTTCACATTATAGTTGTAGTAGTGCATGTTAGACGTAGAAAAAAAACTTTAAAGGCCGTAAGAGGGAGCTATACCCTGTTCGTCATCAAACATGCATTGTTCCCTCTCGGAACCACAACCTTCTAGTGAGTTGCTCTGGTTTGTGAGGGGTGTGTTTCCAAACTTTGGTCAAACATGCCAATTTTTTTACTACATCATCTTGGTGGCATGACATTACATCAACCAAGGTTTCATGTGTTTCTGATTTTTTTTATTTTTGGAATTGAAATGCCATCTCACTCCATGCTTAATAGTGTCATAGCCGTTAGACCAATACGTTTAAAAATTCATTCCAATTTACTGCACATGGAATTGAATTGCACACAAGTACATGAAATATGAGTTTTCAACCTGGTATGGTTGGCTGTTGCATGTACATGTAGTTCAAATTTCAATTGCGGTCATTAAATGGCTAGAAAATCACTTAAATGTCTTAGAAGGTCAAATGACCCCTGAAATTTTCCAAAATTTGACATGACAGTTGTATTAGTACTACCAAATTTTGCGTTCATTTAAAACACCTTCCTTTGGCACTTTATTCCAAATTCGTCTTTCACAGCTAATAAAAAATATCTACAACATCACACACAGTAGTTTTCTAGGAACCGTTTGCGATGAAAATATCTGGGTCTATCCAAGGATCCCTCCTTAAGCTTCGCTGGCTCGTCTGCTCTAGTACCGGCAACCCCCGAATCCACAAATCCTGATCCTCATTCCCGCACCCCCTTCTTGCAAAGATGACACCATGGAAATGCTTCGTGAAGGCCCGTATGATGGCCGCGTCCCCGTCCCCCCCGAGTGCCGCCGCCTGTGCCGAGAGCGCGGCGGCCTACGCCGAGAGTGCCGCCGCATCCGCATTGAGCGCGGCCGCTTTTGTCGGGAGGGCATCTGCGGCAGCCGACAGGGCAGCTGTAGCAGTCGAGATGGCTGGAGCTGCTACTGTGACGATGGCTGCAAACGCTGAGAGTGCTCGAGCTGCCGTCCATGCCGCTGTTGTCGCCCTGGCCCGGGTCGAGGCCATCCACGCCAAGATCGAGGATGCACATGCCAAGACATCACCAGCGGTTCCTCCTCCGGCGACTACTCCTTCACCACCCGGGTGTGCCTCTCTTCTCTCTCTCTCGGGCTATGACTTGAAATGAAGGATTTGAGTCGTTTCTTCCTTTGTAGCTCCCTAAGACCATCAGTGGCAACAAATGGAGCGGGGTGGCTGAAGATCTATCTGCTCGTTGTCACCATCAATCTCCATGCGTGAAGCTATTTGCGTTTTATTCTGTGAACACTAGGTGGAAGTTTCTAGCATGTACATTGAAGGTTAGACCCTCTTCCGTTGTTTCAAATCATTTGTTAGATGTGATTTAGACACTGTCACAGTCCCAACCCATTCATACCACACCTTCAACCAAACGCATCCTAAGACAGTGTCACAGTTTGTACCTAGTATCTTAAATTGTTCCCACCTCATCAGCGGTGCCATTAGAAAATTATTCCGCACCGCTTCAGCAGTTTGTGTAGCCAACTTTGGTCCACACATCTGAGCACCCAAGCAGTAAAATACTGAATCTTTATGGCACGAAGGAACTGGGCATCGGAGCAACTACGTGCTCCGGAGTCTGGGTCCCTGATTTTTTTCGCTGCATCGGCTCGCCAGTTTAGGGCAGCGCTACGAGATGTAGCAACAGTTGTCTTTCCACCAGTTTTGGCATACATAGTGGATGGCCTTAGTGCTATTAGTTCTATGTTACTAAATTTGAGCATGTACACACCTGTTAGTATCAATTTGCTGTCATCCAACACTGTCGCTATGTTGTTGCAGTTATATTTACCTTCCTCATAAAATGTTCAATTTGTTATTTATTGTACATGAGTAAGAACTTGTAGCGTCATTGTAGTTAATTGTAGCTTCTGATGTTCCAGAATTTGGTTGTTGTCTCAATACCAATTATTTCATTTGCACATTGATCTTTTTGAGAAGATATGTCATAATTAACATGTTTCTTTAGTTTTTCTAAATAAGCATTGGTGATTTTCTATGTTGCTATAAACCCGTTTCCCCTACAATTGTTACTGATCTAGTTTTAAATATTAGAGGATGAACTGAAGTGTTCTTACTTGGAATGGGTTGATCAAGAGTGGCCAGAGTCTTTGAAGATGTGCCTAACGAAGCTCTGGAGCATGTATCAGGAAGTGAACACATGTAGGCTTACAGAAAGTCTTGTCAACGCTGAAGCATATTTCAAGATGCAGGATAAAAAGTTGAAGGTGGAGAATGAGCTCAAATTCTTTAAATCCGACTTTGCTAAGATGGTGTCGGCGAAGGAGGAGGCACTTTCCCAGTTGGACCGTGCAAAACGGGTTCTTACTGAACTAAAAGCAGAGGTGGATAAGACGAGCCTAGATAATCTCGATTAGAGAAATGAATATATTGTTCTTATGAAGTTGAACTAGCTATATGTTGTACTGTGCTGTTTTCATGTAGCTACCGTACTGTGATGTTATAATATATTTATGTGCTTGATATGAAATTGGCACACAGCTGTTCGATATGAAATGTGAATTTGTGTAATACTGGAATTATTAATTGTGAACTAATAAACCTGCTAAATGTGTCATGGACCTTTGCAAACGGTGGATAGCCCAATGTCACACAGTTTTCTTCATCAAATCGTGTGTGATATAGTTGATAAAAGCAAACAGTTAACCAAGGAAGACCGGGTGTGATAGTTACACCTTTCACACACGAGCCTACACATAAAAATGTGTGGGATTTACATCGGAACAGAAACATTTTCCCTGGATTGACTGTGTGGGATGTACATAAGAACGGAAATGTATCCCTTGGATTGATGGTGTGTGATATACACACGAACGGAAATGATTTTCTAGGATTCACCGTGTGGGATGTACATACCTATGGAAATTATTTCTGGGATTTACCTTGTGGGATGTACATACCTACAGAAATGATTTGTAGGATTCACCGTGTGGGATGTACATACCTACAGAAATGATTGGGTTTCTATGCCTCGCACGATCGCACACGGCCCCAGCCTGGGTCCTAGGAGGGCATATCCCCGACGTTTTCTGGGTCGTGTGGGAAGGGCACCCTATCGCACACACTCACTTGGTGACGGTTCCAACTGGCACCGCAGAAATGGGTTAAAACCATTTGTTTAGGACCGACGTGCACCAGTGGTAGGACAAAAGACGTCATGCAAGTTCTTTCCATAAGCACGTATGACTATATATGGAATACATGCCTACATTATAACGACGAACTGGAGCTAGTGTCGTATCACCCTATGTTATAACTGTCTCATGATGAATATCATCCAACAAGTCACCGATCCAATGCCTACGAATTTATCTTATATTGTTCTTGCTAAGTTACTATTGGTATCATCACTATTACACTTGCTACAAAATTACTGATATCACTGTTACCGTTACTACTACTACTGTCACCACTATCAAAACTATCGTATTCCTTTGCTACTAATCACGTTGTTTCATATAATTAATCTCCATGTGTGGTTGAATTGACAACTCAGCTGCTAATACCTTCGAATATTCTTTGGATCCCCTTGTGTCGAATGTATAAATTTGGGTTGAATACTCTACCCTCGAAAACTGTTGCGATCTCCTATACTTGTGAGTCATCAAGACCTTTTCCTGGCGCCTTTGCCGGGGAGCATAGCTATATTTGTTGAATCACTTGGGATTATTATCATATTATCACCGTGAGGAATCTGAAGGATGCTAAGACTAAGATTTTTCTCTCAAAGACGAGGGGAGGTATGGAACTATGATCCAGTTTTACTTTTGATTCACCTTTTGTTATAAGTAAACTTGCAACACCACCACATGCTATTAATTCTGACATGTCGCAAGTTAGTGATGATTCTACCTCTGCTATGGATAATGCTTATGATGATGCTAGTACCTTGCTTAATGATTATGTGCCACTTGGTAACTTTCTTGATAAACAAATTGCTAGAGTTATACAACATGATGTTGTTGAATCTGATGATGAGCTTGAAACTGAAACTCTTGAAACACCTACTAGAACTAGCCCTCCTAGATATGAATTTCCTAAGGTACCGAAAGGTTATGTTATGAGTGAAGAAACAACTAGAGATATTCTTGCTTGCAGAGATAGAGATGATCTAGAGAAATTATTATGCAAGTATAAAGAAAAATTTCTGCATGCTAGAATGAAATGTGATCCTAAGTTTTCTACTTCACCTATCTTTATTGATGACAAGGATTATGAATTCTCTGTCGAACCAAAGTTAATTACATTGGTTGAATCTGATCCTTTCCATGGTTATGAAACTGAAACTATTGTGGCACATCTTACTAAGTTGAATGTTATAGCCACCCTTTTTACTCATGATGAGAAAACTCGCTATTACTATATTCTCAAATTATTTCCTTTCTAATTAAAGGGTGATGCTAAAGCTTGGTACAATACTCTTGCTCCTGGTTGTGTGCGTAGCCCCCAGTATATGATTCATTACATCTTTGAAAAATATTTCCCTGCCCATAAGAAACAAGCTGCCTTGCAGGACATATTTAACTTTGTGCAAATCAAAGAAGAGAGTCTCCCACAAGCGTGGGGGAGGGGGATTTTCTAATTACTTAATGCTTTACCTCATTATCCTCTTAAGAAAAATGAAATACTTGATATGTTCTATAATGGACTAACCGCTGCTTCTAGGGACATCCTAGATAGCTGTGCTGGTTGTGTTTTCAGGGAATGAACTATTGGGGAAGCTGAAGAATTATTCAATAATATATTGAAAAATTATGATGATTGGACTCTTCCTGAACCACCGCCTAAACCCACTCCAAAGAAGAGGGGTATATTATACCTCAGTCCTGAAGATATGCAAGAGGCAAAGAAATCAATGAAGGAAAAAGGTATTAAAGCTGAGGATGTTAAAAATTTATCTCCTGTTGAAGAAATACATGGGCTTAATACACTACCACTGCCTACGGTGGTAGATGTAAATTCTCTTATGAAGTTCAATGATAATGACAATCCTCACAATATGCATCCTAGCCAATGCCTTTATGAGTTTGAAAATTATATTAGAAAACAAGATCACTTCGATGCAAATGTTATGAAACAATTGAAATATAATTCTGATATGATTGCTCGCTTGAGTGACTTGTTATTTAGAATATCAAATGATGGTAGAGGTGTTGGAAAGCATGCTTCTATGGTTCAAACTCGGTTAGAACAAGTTGCTAAATTACAAAGAGAATTGCTTGATGAAATGAATAGTAATATGCATGACTTTGGTGTTAGAATTGCAACTAGAGGAGGTAAAATGACTCAGGAACCACTTTATCCTGAGGAACACCCAAAAAGAATTGAACAAGATTCACAAAGAGCTAACACTAGTGCACCTAGTTCTTCTAAAAAGAAAACGAAAAAGAAAAATGATAGGACTATGCTTGCTCCTAGTGAACCTGAAATAGAAAAACATCCTGATAATGATAATGAAACTTCTATCTTAGATGCTGAAATTCAGTCTCGTAATGAACATTCACCTAGTGATAATGAAAAAGATAATGTTGATGTTCATGAAGACTCTCAACCCAATAATAAAGAACCAGACAATGATGTTGCGATAGAACCACCTGTTGATCTTGATAACCCACAACCTAAGAATAAAAGGTATGATAAAAGAGACTTCATTACTAGAAAACACGGTAAAGAAAGAGAACCATGGGTTCAAAAACCTATGCCTTTTCCAACTAGTCAACTAAAAATAATGATGATGAAGAATTTGAACACTTTGCTGAAATGCTGAGGCTAGTCTTTTTGAGTACTCGCTTGATTGATATCTTGACAATGCCTCCTTATGTAATGTATATGAAAGACATCATCACAAATAACAGAAAAATATCGGAAGCTTGCTAATTATACTTTTAAATATGGAGTACCTAAAAAACTTGGAGATCCGGGAATGCCTATAACTTGCTATCCATCAAAAAGAATTATGTGAAAACTTCTTTGTGTGATTTAGGAGTTGGTTTCAGTGTTATGACATTGGCTTTATTTAAAAGACTTGATTTGAATAAACTCACACCTAATGAAATATCTTGGCAAATGGATGATAAATCAACTGCCATACCAATCGGTATCTATGAGGATGTGCCCGTTGTTGTTGCTAATGTTACTATTTTGACTGACTTTGTTATACTTGAGATGCCCGAGGACGACAACATGTCAATTATCCTTGGTAGACCCTTCTTGAATATTGCAGGGGCTATTATTGATTGCAATCAAAGAAAGGTCACTTTTCATATAAATGGTAATGAGCATACGATGCACTTTCCGAAGAAACAATTCCAACTGAATGGTATTAATGTTATTGAAAAATCTCAGACAGTCACTATTGGGAGTTTTCAAATACCTTTACCTACTGCCAAAAAGGAATATGAAATGCTTATTGTTGGGGACATTCATATCCCCATTGTGGTAACTTAGTGATTTACGCAAGTTCTTCGGTTTCATGCTAATCGAAAGTGGTTGTTAATAAGACTTGATCAACCTTATTAATGGATCATTTTTGAGCGGTATGACGTTGATGAATTTAGTAAGCACTACCTTCTGTCCCTACTTTTTATTCTCTATTTTTATTAGTTAAGTAAAATAAAATGCCATGTTTTGTCAGTTTTCTGATTTCCCCGTGCAATAAAAAAATGACCCAAAAATAGTAGTTCTCAGAATGCCCTGAAAATTTAATACGTTTTTTTCTAAATATTTCTGAATTTTTGGTGCAAATAACATCAGAGGGAGGAGCACCAGGTGGGCACAACCCAACTGGGCACGCCAGGACCCCCAGGCGCACCCTGGTGGATTGTGGTCCCCACGTGGGCCCCCTCCCTTATCTCTTCATACCACATCATCACCTACCTCCAGAAAAAAAATCTCCATTGCTTTCTCTCCCGTGTTCTTGCTCTCAAACCTGCGGAGTTTGATCTCATTGCTCGAAGCTCCGTTTCCGAAACTGTTTTGGGAGATTGTTGCTTTGTATGTGACTCCACCATTTGTCCAATTAGTTTCTATTTTAGTGGTTTATATTTTGAATAATTAGCTACTCTTGGTGCTACCGTAGATGAGCTTGCATGTTGAATTATTAGTGTTCTAAGTAGTTTGAATGCTTGCTATGGCCTCTATGTATCCCTATGAGTAGTTTCTCTCAATCACATAAAGTTTTGTTGATAAATTTTTGTCACCAATTTTTTTCAGAAAATTGTATGTGAACATGATGAACTTGTTTGGAAGGTGTTCTTTGAGGAGGGGATCCTTGGGGGCATCCTCTAGTGACAGCTCCGCTAGCCGGTCATATGTTGAACCAAGTGAAATTTCCACTCGAGATGCCGCCACCAAAACATGCTTATGGCCTTGCTATGATTATATGATGCATGTACGTATTAAATAAGAATTTGAGAAATATGTTCACAATGTCGGTCTCGTTCCCTACATTTCAGATAAGTGTGAACAACACCACCTTCTCACTGAATCATTTGTAAAAGGATTTAAATTCCTTCCCCATGAGTCTAGGGTGTCGTTTATGCTTTAGATAACCCTTTTACCATTTCACTAGAAAAAATTTCTTACCGCTGCAAACTCCCGTTCTGGGGTTCGCTTGACGAACCGCCAAGGGCTGAGTATCAAACATTCTTGTGTAATCTTTGTTACGGTGAGACGAGGGGAGTGACACAAGGTAGAATAAAGAGCATTCATTTTCCCGCAATTCAGTACTTTGCATTATTTAACGGCAAATGAATGGTAGGCAGGCAAGACTGTAGTACACTTTGTGCTCCAAACTTAAGCCTCATCCACACCGCTCTCACCGGGAAAGGAATTATAACCTTGGAGCGATTTTTGCACGCAGACTCCAGCACAACGCTAACAGTGGCTATTTCTATGGTGGAATATATGCCACGCGTTTAGCATGAGGGTTGGGTGTTGCACCTTTGCCCTTTGATGCTATCCTACCTGAGGGAGTCCAGGATTAGGGGGTCCTCGGACAGCCGGACTATATCCTTTGGCCGGACTGTTGGACTATGAAGATACAAGATTGAAGACTTCATCCCGTGTCCGGGTGGGACTCTCCTTTGCGTGGAAGGCAAGTTTGGAAATTCGGATATGTAGATCTCCTCCCTTTTAACCGACTCTGTGTAACCCTAGCCCCTCCGGTGTCTATATAAACCGGAGGGTTTAGTCCGTAGGACAACAACAATCATAATCATAGGCTAGCTTCTAGGGTTTAGCCTCTACGATCTCGTGGTAGATCAACTCTTGTAATACTCATATCATCAAGATCAATCAAGTAGGAAGTAGGGTATTACCTCCATCGAGAGGGCCCGAACCTGGGTAAACATTGTGTCCCCTACCTCCTGTGAGCATCCGCCTTAGACGCATAGTTCGGGACCCCCTACCTGAGATCCGCCGGTTTTGACACCAACACTACCCATGCAGTATTTAGATTTTGACACTTTAAAAGACCATAAGATTCTCAATGGAAAGGATGACAACTTCACTTATAATCAATTGTTTGACCAAAAATCTGTTGTGCACACATATTTGCCTGCGCCTGCTCTTTTTTATTATCACAACAAAGGAAGATAGTTTGTTATTCAAAGCGAGGCCCGAGCTCACAATGCAGAAGTGGAGGCAGCATGGCAGGCTGAGGCATCGACCCCTAGATCCGCCGTGAGCTACCATGCCAAATACTATCCAGATTACAGATCAACTACCAGGTTAGACCAAAAGCCTAAGCCGTGAGCTACCTGTCCAATTATTCATCTTGTCGGTGTTCACACTTTTTCATTGTATCATCCATGTTTAAATTTTATTTTTCTTGCTTTCTTCTTTTGTGTTTGAAAAACTTTAGAAAAACCAAAAACAATTAGTTGTAGCTAGTTTACTTTCCATGCATGCTTAGCTGTAGTATTAAAAAGAAAACGCAACAAGATTTCTTTGTTCTTCTTTTGCTTGTTGGGAGCTTTCCCGTGTAAATAGTTTTTCTCATTTTTTGCTTTTCCTTTTTATTTGCTTGTTCAAGAAAACCAAAAACTCCAAAAATATTTCAGTCTATTTCTCTGAATTTCGTTTCTTTTATTCGAGTTGTGTCAAGGAGAATACCACAATGAAAATGTTCAGTGCTGCTCATATGAATAATTGTTGAACTAATGAAGAGCCCATTTTACCATGTCTTCTCCTGTTAAATAAAATGGTTTGCAGATTCCAGCTTAGTCCATGGCACTCTTGAACTATTATTATTTTCATATCACTCGGTCGTGCAAGTGAAAGGCAATAATGACGATATTCGACGAACTGGCCGTGACAGAGAGAAACTAGTATGAACTCGACTTGTTCTGTTTGTGTAAATATGTTTAACCTAGTACCCATGATTCATCCCATTATGATTAAACATCTTTGCAATGATAATTAGATATTATAGTTTATCACGCCATGCATAAGTAGCTGGGGTGGATAATGATTTATCTTGGATATCAACATTGTGTTAAAATGATTGTGATGTAGTATGATGATATGGTATCCTCGTCTAAATGTTCGAGTGGCTTGACTTGGCACATGTTCATGCATGTAGTTGAATCAAAACCAACATAGCCTCTATGATATTTATGTTCATGGTGTTCATATCCTACTCATACTAGTGTCCAATGTTACTGATGCATAACACATGATCATGATCATTGTTGCTCTCTAGCTGGCCGCTTCTCAATCTAATTGCTAGCCTTCACCTGTACTAAGTGGGGTTTCTGCTTGTACATCAAAAACCTTGAACCCAAAGTTATTCCAGACGATTCCACCATACCTACCTATATGTGGTATTACCCTCCCATCCTAAGTAAATTTTCATGTGTCACCTCTAAAAACTTCTAAAAAAATATCCGTTTTGTGTGCTGGATCGTTCATGGAGCGACAGGAGGTAGCCGGTATCTTCCATGCTAAGCGGGTTATTCTCAGGTCCAGTGTTTATTCACTCGCCATCGCATGAGAAAAGGACGGTAATAGGGATACCCAGTCCCAAACTTCAAAATACAAAAAGAGTTAATCACTCAAATAATCAAACAAAAACTCCCAATGGAGTCAAAACCTTTACTTTTTATCGCTTCGGAACTCCCACTAGCTTGTTTAGCATGGGAGATATTGATAATTGATAGTCGTGAAGTAAATGAGAAGGGTGCATGTCTCAAAATATCATTTATCTCTATTTGAAAACTTGAGTTCTGGCACCTCTGCAAATCACTGCTTCCCTCTGTGAAGGGACTAATTATTTACTTTTATGTTGTATCATCTTCTAAAACAAGCGCTAGAACCTGAGAGCACAGCTGTCATGACTTATGCATTGTGTGTAGCTAATTTTGGGTGCATCATGACTGGATATTTTCTACCATGAATTACAATGTTTAGTTGCTGCTTGGACTTTGGAGGTGCTCTACATTTATGTTTTGCGGTCGCAGAAAGGGCTAGCGAGATACCACTATTGTCATATTATATCATGGTTGCTTTGATAACATGTTGCCGTTTGAGATGTCTTATCATTGCTCGCTAGCTGATTATGTCATTGATATGAGTTAATATAATCTTTAAGAGTTATTGTCGGCATGGTTAGTTACAATGTTGGCTGAAAACCTGGGTGTTGTTCAGGCTTATTTATTCAAACAAGAGCAAAAGAGTTCGTAAAAGTTATTCTTTTTCACTTTCAGTTTATCAACTGAATTGCTTGAGGACAAGCAAAGGTTTAAGCTTGGGGGAGTTGATACGTATCCAACGTATCTACTTTTCCTAACGCTTTTCCTCTTGTTTTGGACTCTAATTTGCATGATTTGAATGAAACTAACCCCGGACTGATGCTGTTTTTAGTAGAAGTACCATGGTGTTGTTTTTGTGCAGAAATAAAAGTTCTCGTAATGGAACGAAACTTTGTGAGGAATTTTTATATAATAAAAGAGAATTATGGAGCCAAGACCTACTGAAGGGGGGCACCTGGGTGGGCACAACCCACCAGGGCGCGCCCCCTCACCAGGAGCGCCCAGGTGGGTTATCCCCACCTGGTGGCCCCGCAGACCCTAAAACCGATGCTATAAATTCCTATTTTCTAGAAAAAAATCAGGGAGAAAGAATTATCGCGATCCACGAGACGGAGCCGCCGTCAGCTCCTATTCTTCACCGGGAGGCCAGATCTGGAGTCCGTTTGGGGCTCCGGGGAGGGGGATCCTCGTTCTTCGTCATCACCAACCCTTCTCCATCGCCAATTCCATTATGCTCCCCACCGGGAGTGAGTATTTCATTCGTAGGCTCGCTGGTCGATGAGGAGTTGGATGAGATTCATCATGTAATCGATTTAGTTTTGTTAGGGCTTGATCCCTGGTATCCACTATGTTCTTAGATTGATGTTTCTATGACATTAACATGCTTAATGCTTGTCAATTTGGGACCAGGTGCCATGATTTCAGATCTGAACCATTTATGTTATCACCATTATATCCATGTTGTAGATCTGATCTTGCAAGTTATAGTCACCTCCTACGTGTTATGATCCGACAACCCCGGAGTGACAATAGCCAGGAGCACTCCCGGTGATGACCGTAATTTGAGGCGTTATTGTATTCATTGTGTGTTAATGCTTTGTTCCGGTTCTCTATTAAAAGGAGGCCTTAATATCCCTTAGTTTCCAATAGGACCATACTGCCATGGGAGGGTAGGACAAAATATGCCATGCAAGTTCTTTCCATAAGCACCTATGACTATTTACGAAATACATACCTACATTATATTGACGAATTGGATCTAGTGCCGTATCGCCCTAGGTTATAACTGTCTCATGATGAATATCATCCACCAAGTCACCGAGCCAATGCCTACGAATTTATCTTATATTGTTCTTGCTAAGTTACTATTGCTTTCATCACTGTTACACTTGCTACAAAATTACTACTATCACTGTTACTGTTACTACTCCTGCTGTCACTACTATCAAAACTATCATATTACTTTGCTACTGATCACGTTCTTGTAGATAATTAATCTCCAGGTGTGGTTGAATTGACAACTCAGCTGCTAATACCTTCAAATATTGTTTGGCTCCCCATGTGTTGAATCTATAATTTTGGGTTGAATATCCTACCCTCGAAAACTGTTGCGATCCCCTATACTTGTGGGTTATCGGTGCTTTGCTCTGAATAGTTGATGTGCTCTCAAACTTCAAACCAAAGTTGGATAGCTCCAAAGCCCACTCCACTATTTTGCCAGTAGCCTTAGTGTTTCAGAGTATCCTTTGTAGCGGAAAATGAGTGACAACTGTGATCGTGTGCGCTTGGAAGTAGTGGCGCAGTTTCCTTGAGGCAATAATGAGACCAAAGATCAACTTCTAGATACCAGAGTACCTCGATCTATCCCCCTGTAATAAGGAGCTGACGAAGTACACTGGGCGTTGCACCACTTTCTTCCTTGCCCCGTCCTTGGGGTTGTTCTCGTTGTCGTGGTCATTGTTGTCCTGATCCTTCTCTGACTCTGCTATTTTCTGCTCACTTTCTGCCTCATCCACTTCTCGCTGCGCTACCAAGGCCACACTGACCACTTGGTTGGTTGCCACCAAGTATAGCAACAACGGTTCTTGTGTTTTGGGCCCAACCAAGGTAGGCATAGATGATAGTTAGGCCTTCAAGTCCTGCAGAGCTGCATCTTCTTCTGGGTCCACTTCATAGGCCATGCCTTCTTCAAAATTTTAAAGAACGGCAGGGCATGCTCGGCAGACTTGGAGATGAATGTGCTTAGCGCAACCACACATATTGTTAAGCACCTCACATCCTTAACTGTCCTTGGAACCTGGATCTGCTCAATGGCTTTGATCTTGTCGGGGTTAGCTTCGATCCCCTGATGGGACACAAAGAAACCAAGTAGCTTGCAGGAGGGAACACCAAGACACACTTCTCCCGAATTAAGCTTCAAATTGATCTTGCACAGATTAGCAAATGTCACCTCCAAATCCTGGATAAGGGTGGCCTTATCTTTGGTTTTTACCATGATATCATCCATATAGGCTTTTATATTTCGTTGTAACTATGGCTCAAAACCAATCTGGACTACCCTTGCAAAAGTGGACCTGGCACTCTTTAATTTGAATGTCATGCGGACAAAGCAGTACATACCTCATGGAGTGATGAATGACATCTTCTCTTCATCTTCCTTGGACATGAAGATCTCATGATACCCGGAGTACGCATCCAGAAAGGAGAGCAAATCACAACCTAAAGTGGAATCCAGAATCTGGTCGACGCACGACAAGGGAAATGGGTTCTTTGGGCAAGCCTTGTTAAGATCTATGAAATCAATGCAAAGCCTCCACTTCCCATTAGCCTTCCGGACTACCACTGGATTTGCTAACCACGTAGGATGCACTACTCCTCTGACCAAACCAGCTGCCTCTAGTTTCTTGATCTCTTTGGCAATGAACTGCTGCCTCTCCATGGCCTACTTTCGGACTTTCTGCTAAACAGGTAGGGCATGAGGGCAGACAGCAAGGTTGTGCTCAATTACCTCCCTGGGAACATTGGGGATATCAGATGGTTTCCAGGCAAATACATCGATATTTGCCCGTAGGAAGGCAACAAGCACACTTTTCTATTTGTCATCGAGGGCGGCGTTGATAGTGAAAGTACCATCAAAGCCAGCCAGCCCTGTCGGGAGCTTCTTCACATGGGGTGCAGCAACCTTGGATCTCTTGCTATTGGAACACTCTGGCATGTCGTCAAAGGGTGTCGTGCACTCGAAGGGGGCACGCTTCCCAGACCCCTTGCCGGAGGACCTACAATCCCTCTTCTTTCCTTTGCTTTCCTTGGAGGTAACTGCTGCTGCCGCTGCCTCTGCTGCGACTGCATCCGGGTACATCTTGTCCATACAAATAATTGCATCTGTCTCATCTGATGGGATAGTAATGACTCTTAGTGTCCCAGGCATCTTCAAAGTGTTGTAAGCATAGTAGGATGTCGCCATGAACTTGGCCAGGGCCGGACGTCCAAGAATCCCATTGTATGGTAGGGGGATCAACCACATCAAACACAATCTTCTCAGTCTGATAGTTCAGTTCTCCCCCAAACGCCACTGGTAACGTAATGTTTGCTTTAGGATGCCTCCTGCCGGGATTAACTCCTTGAAATGTGTCGGTAACCTCTAGCTCTTCTTCTCCTATCTGAAGCTTGCTGATGACTCTTAGGGAAATCAGATTCAACCCAGCCCCGCCATCCAATAACATCTTTGTGACCTTGAGGTTGTGAATTGTTGGGGGGACCAACAATGGCAAACATCCTACAGTAGTGGTGCGGCCAGGGTGATCATCCTTGTCAAAGATGATGGTAGTGCGGGACCATTTGAGCAGCTTCCGGGCCTCTGGCACTGGCAACACGCATTGACCTCTCATGCCCATCGCTTGAGCTGTCGGTGAGAGGCATGCAAGAATACACCCCCCATCAATGCATAGGGTGTCAGTGGCCTTCTAAAACTCCTGCTCACTGGTTTCCTCTTCATCCCCTCCATCTCTCACATCGTTACAGATTTCCTTTTCTTGACTCCTGGCAAGCTTTCCTTGGTTCTGAAAGGGTTTGCCGGTGCGATTTGCTTCACCGCATCGGCCCTTACCGCCAGCATCATTCTAACCTTTTTCCTTGTCACCCTTATCATATTCTGCTCTCTGTTTCTTGACAAGCTTCTCAACCTAGTAACACTCCTGAAGGTCATGGCCCTTGGTCCGATGGATCTTGCAGTATGGCCCATCGCCTTTCTCAGATTTCTCAGTGGCAGCGGCTTCCCGACAAGTAGTGCAAGCGGAAACTTCCATGTCGGGGGCCTCAGCCTTGGCCTTCTTGCCGGTACTAGGTGTGCCCGCACCTTCCATAGTCATCACTGCCTTATCTCTTGGCTTCTTACTACCTTTCTTGCCCTTTCTCTAACTAGTTGATTCATCCTCATCCTCTAAATCGACATTGGTGCAATCTTCCTCTCCGGGAAACTTCCTTCCTTCCTCCATCCGAGCAAAATCCACCAGTGTGTATAGCTCCCTCACAGTCTTGGGCAACCGCACGTTCATCTTGGAACGATTGCGATGGTTGCGCACATTGGACTGGAAAGCTGCAATAACGGCTACCGGATGGATATTTGGAATATTTCTATGAACTTTACTAAATCTCTGCAAATACTTACGGAGAGTTTCTCCTTCCTTCTGCTGGAGAAGTTGCAGGTCGCTGGGCTTGTCGGGCTCTTGGTAGCCACCGGTGAAGGCACCTATGAACTCGTGTCATAGGTTTGCCCATGACGAAATGGAGTTCTCCGGCATGTGCATCAGCCAAGACCTCACTTGGACATGAGGCCCAAAGGGAAGTAGTTGGCGAACACCTTCTCATCTCTCTCCCCCGGTAGCCTGAACAGCGATGGTGTAGATGCTCAGGAACACTGTCGGGTTCAGCCTCCCGTCGTACTTCTCAGGTATCTCTGGCTTCAACATACGAACGGACGGCCAACGGACTTGCCGTAGTTCTCGTTTAAAGGCAGGGCAGCCGACCTCGAACGGTAGGCTCCCGCCAACACCGAGCACAGACTCGTCGACGTTGAGGACTTCACACCCGTGGGTCAGGCAGAGGTCATCGCGGCATCGATCTACGACACATCGTGTGTCTCCCTGCCGCCTATCCTTCGGGACTCGATGTTGGCCCGGACGTGCTCGAGGGTCAGAAGAGGCCATCGAGACGTCATCAGAATCTTGATTCTGCTGCGCCCGCGCCGGCTGCCATGGTGGGGATTGCACCATTGGGATGGCCCTCTCCATACGGCCAGCAGTACGGGCGGTTGCCGTCGCATGGGGAGGCTGCGGCTGGCAAGCTCGCCATGATCCCCCAGCTTCGGCAAAACCAAGCAGGCTTTGGATGGTGGCACGCCATTCATCCATCTGCTCGGCTACTGGCGGAAACCTCAGCAGCAGCCTAGCTCGCGCCATCGCCTTCGTGGTTGTGCTTTGCATAGATGTTGATGACGTTAACTTCACCGTCGCCTGGCTCCTGACGGTGCCAGAGGCGGCGTCGGCAGTGCCGCGCCCACGTTGTTGTGGGACGACCACCTGGGCAGCGGGGTTGCGCGGTGGTGGTGCTCGAGGGTTAGCGGCTCCGTTGAGCACAGCGGTCTGGTTGGCTCGTCTAGGAGGAGGCGCATGCGCCGTGGTCGCTCCCGTGGTGGGGGAGGCCGGAGGGTGATGGCGTACCACGGACCGAGTAATGTTGCTGCGGGGCTGTGCCCGTCAATGAGAGGAGGGGGTGCCAATGGAGTGACCCCCTCACCTGCATCTTGCAGAGCATGACCGTCGAGGCGCTGTTGATGTTGTTCTCCTCCGATATCTCCTGCCCCCCTGTGGGCCGCGGTGGAAGTGGTGATGGCGCCCATCTGCTTCAACTACGTCCCCAGCAGTTTTCACGTCCTCGTGTGCCTCCGGATCCCCCACGGCATTAGAGGCCACGGGCAGCGGAGCCTTCGAGGTTGATGGATGGGCCGAGGTACCGGACTTCTTCTTGTGTGCCATGGTCGATGGCGTGGTCGAAGATGAAGATGATGATGAAGACGAAGCGTTGTGCACGCTTTCAGGTTCGCGCAAGCGATCTCCCAACCTGGCGCGCCAAAGATGTCGCGGGATATCCGCGGCCACCTATGGGACCAGGAGGCCCCTTGCTGGTTCGGGAGGGGGACATCGTGTTGCACAAAGACCAGACCAGCGCACGGCAGCATGACAGATAGCACAAAAGAAATTTACCCAGGTTCGGGCCGCCGCGAGGAGTAAAACCGTACTCCTGCTTTGGTGGACTGATGGTGGAATGGAGGTGGTGAAGCATAGTACACTTGCCCGGTAGGGGTTTCCTTAGGGCAGTAGCGACTATGCGCGTATGGGGGTGTGGGTTCATGAACTTTCCAACCCTTTCTACGGTTGCCATGGGCCTCCTTTTATAGATTAAGGGGTCATCACAATGGCAACGTAGTCATTATGCACTGATATGATAGCAAATAGTGCTATCATACCTAAGTGTGCAGGCGTACAGGGCGCATTAAATGCACCGCTTAGTGTCACATCAATGGTTGCCCCGCAAGGCTTGCCGGGCTATCTTGCCAGCTTCGCGCTCGTTCTCTTGACACGTCGCAAGACGGGTGTCATCTGCGGGTTTCTTCTCTAGGAAATGGCTGACATGTGGCGAATGGCTGCCACTTAATCACCTTGGGGCTTGACACCGCACTGATCGACGACGTGGGTCAAACTTGAGTGGTTGGTGAGGTGGTTTTTATTTCCGTGAGCCCGGTAGGTCCTGCCGGGTGTCTTGGTCGTTTGCTTTTGGTGGTGTCTTTGCCCCTTGCCGGACTCACCTGCCCAGCAAAGGAGGCCTTCTCTTGGTGATACCCTATTGTTCTGGCTTGGCCTTAATCTCTCTAAGCTGCATGTTGGCTCCTCGAATATCTTGGTTTCTTGTATCGTGGCTTGGGATGGCGCACCAACCTTGCTCATGTGCCTGTGCATAGTTTGGGTAACAGACCCAGGGTTTGTTGCACCGACAGATTCCTACGTGTGCAGGTTCCTTACACAAAAACTAGGTTCAAACAAAGGGAGTCGCAAAAATAACTAAGGAATTTGGAGTTGAAAATTTTCCAACTTAGCTTTTTCTTTTTGTCATAATCTTTGCGTGGGGATGGAAGATTCTTCTCCCTATTCCCCCCGGAAATCTTGCATGCAAATAACTCTTTTATCCATATATAGTATATGTACATAGAACGATGATGCGCTGAGAAGCCTGGCTGGGAAAGTTGAAGTGTACACCTTGCCGCAGCATCGCCGCAATGATTCGGGCCTGCCGGCCTAGGCGGATTCCCAATGAACTTGCTGGGACCCATGAGGCTGCCGCGCACCCAACCTTGCAAGGTGGTTGCTCATGACGCTGAGCACAGGACCGTCAACGACTGGGTTAATCACGCACATCTTGTTGCCGGAGTAGCCTCCCATTCTCGACATTCATTCAAAAGTAGCACGAGCACTGCTATTGCAGCAGCAGGATCACGGCTTCTACTCGATCGGACATGACTACTTCGATGGCTGCACTCGTTGGTGCGTCGAGGAGGCAGGAGCTGCTCGCCCACGCCAACCACGCCATTGTTACTATCTTCGCCAGAGTGTCGAGGAAGATGTCCGACTTCGGCACCTCCACCACCCGTTCCCACCGTAGTGGGCACGACAACCACACCTCCAGTGCTGCACGAACCTACCGTGGCATACGCAACGTCTGCAGTGGCGGTGGCGCAGACGCGTGTGGTGGGAGTTTGGACATTGAAGGTTTAGTTGCCATGGAGCCCTTCTTCTTGGGCGACATGGATGGTAAAGAATATGATGAATTTGATGAAGTCGACGCACCACTTGCTACCTTGGTTCACGCCAATGATCCCCCTATCTGGTGCTGATTACCCACAAGTATAGGGGATCACAACAGTTTTCGAGGGTAGAGTATTCATACCAAATTTATAGATTTGACACAAGGGGAGTCAAATAATATTTGAACGTATCAGTAGCTGAGTTGTCAATTCAATTGAACCTGGAGATTAATTATCTATAGCAACGTAATCTGTAGCAAAGTAATATGATAGTTTTGATAGTAGTGACAATGGCAATAGCAATAGTAACAGTGATAACAGTAGTTTTATAGCAAGTGTAACAGTAACGATAGCAGAAGTAACTTAGCAAGAACAATATAAGATAAATTCGTATGCATTGGATCGGTAATTTCTTGGATGACATTCATCATGTAACAGTCATAACCTAGGGCGATACGGCACTAGCTCCAGTTCATATATATAATGTAGGCATGTATTCCGTAAATAGTCATATGTGCTTATGAAAAGAACTTGCATGACATATTTTGTCCTACCCTCCCATGGCAACGGGGTCCAATTGGAAACTAAGGGATATTAAGGCCTCCTTTTAATAGAGTACCAGAACAAAGCATTAACACACGGTGAATACATGAACTCCTCAAACTACAATCATCACCGGGAGTGGTCCCGACTATTGTCACTCCGAAGTTGTCGGATCATAACACGTAGTAGGTGACTCTAACTTGCAAGATCGGATCTAGAACATGGATATAATGGTGATAACATGAACAATTCAGATATAAAATCATGACACCCGGGCCCAAAGTGACAAGCACTAAGCATGGTAAATTCATAGCAACATCAAACTCAGAACATAGTGGATACTAGGGATCAAGCCCTAACAGAACTAACTAGATTACATGATGAATATCATCCAACTCCTCACCCACCAGCGAGCCTATGAACGAATTACTCACTCCCAGTTGGGAATTACTCACTCCCGGCGGGGAAGGAATTACTCACTCCCTATTGTGACTCCGAAGCCCCAAACGGACTCCAGATTTGGCTTCCCAATGAAGAACAGGAGGTGACGGCGGCTCCGTGTCCATCGGCTCGTCCTCATCGTCTTCATCATCCCAGACGAGCCACGCATCCTCGGCCGCCCTACAACATCGCCTTCGTTATCGTCTTCCACCTCGGGCTCCAACCATCGCCGCCACCGATTCATCTGGTTCCGGCCATCCATGAGCACGCAGAGCCTACCCGTCGACGCGCTGTGAGATCTCCATCATTTCTCCCTCGTTACCTCCGTTCCTTTCGACCCCTAGCATCAGCAACTGTCGTGGCCGAGCTTCCCCTGCCACCGGCCATGTCGCCGCCGTCACTGCAGCCCCTTGAGCTCGATTCGGAGCGCGTCACCGCGTTCAGGAAGCCACTAGGAGCCTAACGCACATGCTAACTCGCCCTCCCACGCACCACAACGCCAACACCGCACTCACCCGAACTCCGGCGTCGCCGCGAGCTCACTGCCGGCGAGCTCCAACCACCCCGCGACCTCCCACCTGCTCCGTTGGATGCATGCGAGCGAGGGCCTCTTCCCCGTCCCATGTGGACTCTGCCGCGCGGGAAGGTCGCCGGCGGCTTAACTCCGGCCGTGTCGACATGGCGCCTTCATTAGTGGCTAATGACGCCACTAACTGACCCCTCTCTCA
This sequence comes from Triticum urartu, assembly GCF_056163025.1. Lineage (NCBI taxonomy): Eukaryota > Viridiplantae > Streptophyta > Magnoliopsida > Poales > Poaceae > Triticum > Triticum urartu. The sequence continues at coordinate 311,694,551 of NC_141874.1, read as the reverse complement.
CTGACTATGGGCCCCATGCCTTAATTAACCCCGGGATTATTCCCTGTTTATTTAGATTAATATAGTCGGCCACACGTGTCAGTTTGACCATGCCACATCATCGTTGACCCGGACCCACCAGTCAACCTCTGTCCCTGCCCTGTTACACTGACGTGCGGGTCCCACTGGTCAGGTTTGACCTGGACCACCTCTATTGACTTACTGATGTCAAACCGACGTCATGCTTAAGTAGTAAATGTTTTCTGGGATTTTAAATAAATCAGAAATGATTTATTTATTTCAGAAAATATCCAAAACTTCTAAAATTCATAGAAAATCAACCGTAGCTCCAAATCAAATAATTTATATATGAAAAATGATCAAAAAAATCCAAAGAACCTGATTATGGCATTATCATGCATGTTTGAACAACTTATGCCTTCTGATTAGGTTAAATGAAACAAGTGGCATTTAAATAATCACATATGGAGTTGAATTTGAATCTTTGGTTTAAACCAACTTCATTTAATCTGGTTTTAGGTGCATTAGCTCAAATCACAACATCCTGCCATGTCATGATCATGCGTCGTATTGTGAATTGCATTGATTGTGCTCTCTCTTTGTTGCCGGTACCTGTTCCCCCTCAGTAGACATATGTTCCGACGATGAGTTCGATGACACCGATGAAGAGCTATACTATCTTCAAAAGTGCCAGGCAAGCAAAACCCCCTTGTTCATTCTGATACAAATCCACTTGCTCACTTCTGCTCTCTTTTACTGCATTAGGACAACAACGATTCAACTATTACATGCTGTGGTAGTTGAACCCCTTTCCTCTGCATGACCTGTCATTGCCACAGTAAATAGATGAAACCAACTAGAATGAGTAGGAGTTGTTTGAGCCCTAATGTGCCTACTCATTCATTCTTGTTTGTCATGCCTGCTATTGCTTAGAGTTGTGCCAGGTCTGATTCATCGGGGATGCATTGGAAAGTTGTGAGCATGTCCTACTGTGTGTGAGCTAAGTGTGTTGAACACGATTTGGTAAAGGTATCGAAGAGAGGCCATGTAGGAGTACATGGTGGGTTGTTTTATTGGAACTGTCCTTAAGCAACGAGATCTGTATGTGTGATTTAAGAACCAGCTACTACCATGCATTGGACCTGAAACCAATGAACCCTCTCGGCTTCTTAACCACCCTAGTTCTCTGTCCAGGAGTTGCAACTAGTTTCTAGTGTCTATAGGATATGTGTTGGCGGCCGTGCATAGCGCTGACCCTAGGGGTGGGCTATGATGCGGTAGATACACCATGGAACGGTGTACCGAGTCACCCATTTGGTGTCTCAGGAAGCCTGTACACATCGTTCGGGGCCGTATGTGGAAACCTCGGCCGAACTCCCTGCGGATGGAACCTGGATAGGCAATAAACAACTAGAGACTTGAGTGTTTTGGTAGGCCGTGGCCGACACCCTCGTTGGGCTTCCGCTTGAAGGTTGCTGAGTACATGTCGTGTAAACAACGGGAAGTGGTGAGAGTGTGTATGAAGAAGTACACCCCTGTAGGGTTAACATCAGCTATTCGAATAGCCGCGTCCGTGGTAAAGGACTACTTGGTTGCCTATACAGTTCATAGACAAGTGAAAGTGGATACTCTAAAATGCGCAAGATAAGCGTGAGTGCTATGGATGGTGTTCTCATAGGGAGACGGGAGCAGATCCACAGTGGTGTATTGATATGGTGAATATGTGGACTCGTGTGCGCAACCTCAAAAGAGTTACTTGCAGTCGTAGTTTAAGATAGCCACCGAGTCAAAGCTGTCTTGCTGTAGTTAAACTCCACCACCCCCTTTGTTGATACCAATGCATATGTAGTTAGTTCTGATGTATGTCTTGCTGGGTACATTTGTACTCACATTTGCCTATTTTATGTTTTGCAGAGAGACGACAGTCTCGCTACTAGTTCCGTGTGGACTTCGACGTTTAGCTTGATACCTCAGCAACGATCTTGTGCCCTCGGCAAGTTCTGGTAGATAGTCAGGCTTCTCAGCCTTTTTCATTTGTAGATGTATGTCAGACATGTTAAGCTTCCGCATGTGCTTTGATTTGTATGCTATGATTGTTGGGTCATGAGACCCAAGTTTGTAATATCTCGCTCCTCGGAGCCTAATGAATAAATACTTTGAGTCGTAGAGTTTTGTTGTGATGCCATGTTGTATTTGCACATATCGAGCATATTGTGTGTATGTTATTGAAATGCTTGGTATGTGTGGGATCCGACAACCTAGTTGTTTATCCTTGGTAGCCTCTCTTATGGGGAAATGTAGTCTTGTGCTTCCATGAGCCATAGTAGTCCGCTACAGCCCGGTTCACCGGAGTCCGGCTAGCCCAGCACTACTGCTCTGGAACACTTGACTGGCCGGCATGTGATTCACTTTGTGCATGTGTCGGTCCCTTCGAGGAAATGTCACACAGTGACATCCGGAGTCCTGCCTAGCCTGCTACATCTCGGTTCATCGGAGTCCTGTTAGCCCAGTGCTACAGCCCTGGTTTGCACGCTGCTGACCGACATGCTCGATGTTGATTCATGTATGCGTGTCCCCGTAAGTTGGTGCCACTTTGGGTTCACGACTAGTCATGTCGGCCCGGGTTCTCTGTTATATGGATGCTAGCGACACTATCATATACGTGAGCCAAAAGGCGCAAACGGTCCCGGGCCAGGTAAGGTGGCACCCGTGGAATACCGTGCGTGAGGCTGGAAAGTGATATGATGTGTTACATGCTAGATCGGTGTGACTTAGAATTGGGGTCCTGACAGCTATGGTATCAGAGCCTGACTACCTGTAGGATTACCAAGCCAAACTGGTCGAAGTTGAGTCTAGAAATGCTTTAGTTATATAAGGGAATTGATTGTGGAAGGGAACGTAAGGCTCTTTTTACTCTTTTACCTTATGCCCTTCTGATCTGAGCCAACCTCTTCTTTTCTACGGGGTTAAGAAACTAGGCCTTCTCATCTATCTATTAGGATGATGTGTTACTAATCCATAGACTTATAGGATTGTTGGATTCATGTCTCAGTTCAGTTTCCAGTACTTTCGTGTGTTCATAGTTGGTCTCGGAACCTTGATATTGTGATGTTGAGTGGTTATGCCACCATTTTGCAGGATGTCTCAAATCTTTTTGAGTATTTATAGCCGTTATGCTGTCCGAGTAATCCCAGGTTACTAAATAGTCTGATGCATCTGCAAATCTTTTCTTTCCGTTCCCGATGTCCTTTTTGGTTAGAATAAGCACACTAACCGGTACGTTGAGGTACTCTATTGCCTCGGTATATATGTTGGGGCTATTATTATGACCCTAGGTGTTTTAGGGAGTCACCTAGTAATCTAGCCATGTTTTGTGTACCCGGTGTGATGATTCTAGCCACCATTCTCAAAAGCATCATGTGATGCCATTTAGTAGTAGGTATTCTACTACTGGGTTCTTGACACAAGATCCACCCTACTTACCTCGTGTTGATAGTGTTGCTTGTACCTTTAGGATAGTAGTAATCTTTGTGATAGTCTTCGAGGTCCGTGGTTTATCATTCTTCCAAATACCATGAACCATCATGGCAGAAGTTCTTTTGAACCAAAAGATCACAACCAGGGTGCTCTTGAGGAGTACTCCATTCATATTGTGATTCTGCCAGTCCCTTTTCTACTGCATGGGTTATCCGAAAGAAATATGTTGAACTTGTTCGACATATTAATCTATGAATCCAAAACTCAGAAAATCATATGTTCTTTGAGTTGTCCCTCATTAGTTGTTTTCTGACCTCTGACTATCAATTTGTAGTAAGGAGTAGTCATGCATTCGTGTTATCGATGCCTATTATCCTTGTGGTCCGACAAGTCATTCTATTCCGGAATGACTAGGAGAAACAAACTCCAGCACCTCAGCCATTTCTTGGACTGGTCAAAGTAGTTGTATTTCGCAGATCAAAATGCCAATCCAGCTTTTGCTCTGTTCTACCTTGGAGTGTTACCATCTTTATGTCAAGAATGTCATGAGAATTGCACCACCTCTGATGAATTCTTGACGCAGTGATACTTCTCGCCATCATTATTCATTCCTCGGTTGTGTTGTTGTAACCGAAATGCCGACAAGTGAATTGTGATGTGTGAAATCAATACTCCAAGCAACTCGTTGCTTTGTAGTAAATGGACAATATTCTCATTCTTAGAGTGTTGATTATTAAATCATCATCCTAAGATTGATCGTGCTACCTAGTCCTTATTTCTGTTGCACTCTTCGATCCGTGAGTTGGGATTGTGTCAATCCCTCACTCTTTCGATCATATCGTCTTGCCCTGAAAAGTAAGATTATTCTCGAGCTTAGAGTCATATCGGTGGTTCATGATTTTTCGGATATCTTCACAGAAGTATTACCAGGTTGTCACCTGACCGCTTTGTTGAGTTCGTGATCATATTGGTTTTCCTCCAAACCACCTATTCTCCAAGATTCTGTGTTGGATACCCTGAACTAGTCGGTTGAGCTAAACAACAACTTGCAGAGTTGGAAGATGAAATCTTTTCCCACTTAGTTCATTTCGGAAGGGATATCCTTGTGTTGTGTGTGTGTTGAAGAAAGATGATATCTTCATCGATTGATCCTCGTGATCAGTTCTTCAATCTATCATCTTGTTCAACCTTGATTTGAGTGTGGGCTATCCCCAAATCAAATCAGAACCAATGATATTCGTAATGTTGTCTACTCGTGGTTGACTCCTCGAGCATACACCATTACATCTTTTGGTCTGACCAATACTATCACATTGTTCACATAATGGTTGAAGTCAAGTGATATGGAAATTCTGATGAGTCGCTGTTGAGCCCATCAGCAGCATTTTGTCTCCTCCTTGATTTGTGTTGAACATCCAACTAGTGTTGGAAACTTGTGTAAGCATTTTATTCATTCCCGTTCATGAACTATATGTTTGGATGAAAGAAGTGACTTCCTTTGATTCACGTGCATTCGAGAAAGTTTGTTTTGCTTCCTATGGAATCATCCCAAGTCAATCATGCATGTGCGAAGTATTCTATGGTCTGATAGACTGATCATCTTCATTCTATACATATCCCTAGCACACCAAACCACTGATTGATTTGTTCAAGGAGAAGAAGTATCTTCTCAAGAGCAAGACTTATGCAAGGACTTCGATATCCTTGATGATGGCTCCCCACCTGGACTCGGTAGTGTTTTATTATAAGACTACTACGTGGTCATGCTTTTCTAGGAGAGCGTGTTCACATGTTGTAGCAGAACCAGCTCATGTTCAGGAGCTTGCTATCATAGTTCATCTCCCAAGAATCTCGCAATGTCATTTCGTCGATTTGTGTTACCGACATTCATTTTTCTTTATAGACTCGATGAGTCTGGAATATCCTGACACCAACCAGATCTGAATCTCAGGCAGATGTGATGGTTGGGATGTTTTCCCAAGAGCTATAATATTGGTGTCTCGGTAACCGGTAGAGTGGATGACGTGGACAACACACCCAACCGGAAGACCTATTATTGTAGTATCTTGTTTGAAGAAGTTGGCCACCTCCCCATAAGGATCTCGTAGAATTTATTCCAATAGTAGTTCCTTATGGATTTTTTGTTCCCGAAGTCTGACCTATTACTTGATTTCATAGATACCAAAGCATATAAATAAATGAGTTATGCTAGAACATCAAGGAGAACATTAGAAGCGGGGTGCTAAATGTCTCTAGGTCGATCATCCAGATTTTGATCCCTTGGCCTCGCTAAGGTGAAATTTGAGAAAGTGTTATCTTTCTTTGCATCTGCATCCTCCACCATTATTCATCATGGTAGTATGTTGTGTTGGCAGGATCCTTGACATGGATATTGGTAAAACTTATTGAATATGGGAATGCTCAAGTTCTTGAGACCATGCGCAATCACTAGGATTTATCGTCGCCATTAATTGGGATATGCTCTCAGTTTCCTCGGTTATGCTATAACCATTCCAATACTGGAATCTCTCTCTACTGTTGGGTTTCTCCCCAGTTACTAGAATCATTCCAACATTTGCATTTTGTCCCCAGCTTGCACCCACCATTGTGCCTTTTCACTATGATCCGCCTTCTCAACAGTTGTTGTCCAAGATCATCTTCAAAAGTGGACCTACCATAGGTCCCATCCATCTCCGATGATAAGCAAAAATCATCCCTTGCGTTGTCTTCAACAAGGTAGTCCACATCATCCATCCTAGTCCGGGTATGCCATCCCTTCGTATTCCGCCAAACGATTGTTGTGATTTGCCCTAGGCTGGTATGAAGAGTGTCAATGATCTCTGAATCAAAAGTAATTCTTTTTGCCACTTAAGGGAATATTTCTGCGAGTCACCTTCTTCTAAGATGTCTCGTTATGGTATCATGGCAACTCAACTCCTCGCTACGTTGACAACCGTTCACCACCTTCTTAACCGTGAAATTGTTGTCTACCTAGTGAACCTTTGTCATCTGTTACACTCCATCCCCCTGGATGTATGTTTCATGTCTCAGCTCGAGAGATGTTTCCATGAGTTGATGATCGGTTGTTCGATCTTCGAGAAGATCGATCCTTCTAGAGTTTTTCCTTTCCTCTCGTTGTCATGTGGGTTGGAGTTCTTGGAGCAAACACGTCAAGGTCAATTGGAGTCAATGAATCAACAACTCCGGGAAGGCAGTTGGATCATGAAGATTGTGTTAAGCCTTGCATCCCCTTTGTCTTCTCACCTCACGTCCTGAATCTCGGGACGAGATTCTTGTATAGTGGGGGTGAGTTGTCACATCCCTAGCTTCTGGCATTGCACTAGGCTAGCTTCATATGTGCATCATGTTTAACTTTCAAATGAACTTGAAATAGGGATTGTTTAAACCCTATCATCAAAGGAATTCACTAGGTTCAACTAAAATATTCTCAGTGAATCCAAATGGCTTTCAAAAATGTTCATCATTTCTGGAAAATGCTAGAAGCAATAACCAGAGGTGTTGCACATTTTTCCATGACATATTTGGGCTCTGAATTAAATCATATAGTATTTTCATTTGGGCATATAAATGCTATTAAATATTTTAAATGCTCAAATATTCATAAACTAAAATGTTTGCTGTTGGTTATATTCAAAATAGTGGCATTGAGCAGTTTCATGATTTTTGGATCTGTTTAAGTATTTTTAATAAAGCCCTAAAGACTACAGAATAATAGAAAACAGAAACTAAAATAGAAATGGAGCAGAGAGAGAAAAACCCACCTGGCTTACCTGGCCTGGCACTGTTACAGCCCAGCTGGCCAGCCCACCTGGCGGCCCAGCCCATCAGGGGCAGCCTCGTCTTCTACCTCTTGCTAGTAGGCAGAGGAGAAGCTGGGCACGGCGCACGCGCGCGCCACCTCCACCCTGCTCGCCTACCTCCTCGACGGCCTGGACGCCTCTGGCGTCGCCACGCTATCCCCCTGGCCCCCTCGACCGCTCCCCCTCTCTCCCTGCCGCGCCTCTCTCGCTCTCTCTCCTGAAGCTGAGCGAGCTCATCGCCGCCGCTCACTGCCACCATGCTCACCGCCTGTCCCTCGACCAACCGCCATGTCCATCGGCTCCGCCTCATCGTCTTCATCATCCCAGAAGAGCCACGCATCCTCGGGCGCCCTACAACGTCGCCACCGTCATCGTCTTCCACCTCGGGCTCCGACCACCGCCGACACCGATTCAACTGCTTCTGGCCTTCCCCGAGCACGCAGAGCCTACCCGTCGACGCGCAATGAGATCTTTGTCCTTTCTCCCTCGTTACCTCCATCCCTTTCGACCCCTAGCACCAGCAATTGCCATGGCCGAGCTTCCCCTGCCGCCGGCCATGTCGTCGCCATCACTGCAGCCGCTTGAGCTCAATTCAGAGCGCGTCACCGCGCTCAGGAAGCCACCAGGAGCCTAATACACATGCTAACTCACCCTCCCGCACACCACAGCGCCAACCCCGCACTCACCCGAACTCCGGCGCCACCGCGAGCTCACTGCCAGCGAGCTCCGACCACCCCGCGACCTCCCACATGCTCCGTTGGATGCGCGCCAGCGAGAGCCTACTCCCTGTGCCCTTCTCTCACCCAACCGCCTCCTGTAGCGCTGTCCCGTGTGGACTCCGCCGCGCGGGAAAGTCACAGGCGGCTTAAGTCCGGTTGTGTCGATGTGGCGCCGTCATTAGTGGCTAATGACGCCACTAACTAACCCCCTCTCTCACTGACTATGGGCCCCATGCCTTAATTAACCCCGAGATTATTCCCTGTTTAGTTTAGATTAATATAGTCGGCCCCACGTGTCAGTTTGACCATGCCACGTCATCGTTGACCCGGACCCACCAGTCAGCCTCTATTCCTGCCCTGTTACACTGACGTGCGGGTCCCACTGGTCAGGTTTGACCTTGACCGCCTCTGTTGACTTGATGATGTCACACCAATGTCATGCTTACGTAGTAAATGTTTTCTGGGATTTTAAATAAATCAGAAATGATTTATTTATTATAGAAAATATCCAAAACTTCTAAAATTCATAGAAAATCAACCGTAGCTCCAAATCAAATAATTTATATATGAAAAAGGATCAGAAAAATCCAAAGAACCTGACTATGGCGTTATCATGCATGTTTGAACAACTCATGCCTGCTGATTAGGTTAAATCAAACAAGTGGCATTTAAATAATCACATATGGAGTTGAATTTGAATCTTTGGTTCAAACCAACTTCATTTAATCTGGTTTTAGTTGCATTAGCTCAAATCACAACATCCTGCCACGTCATGATCATGCATCATATTGTGAATTGCATTGATTGTGCTCTCTCTTTGTTGCCGGTACCTGTTCCCCCTCAGTAGACATATGTTCCGATGATGAGTTCGATGACACTTATGAAGAGCTATACTATGTTCAAAAGTGCCATGCAAGCAAAACCCCCTTGTTCATTCTGATACAAACCCACTTGGTCGCTCCTGCTCTCTTTTACTGCATTAGGACAACAACGATTCAACTATTACATGTTGCGGTAGTCAAACCCCTTTCCTCTGCATGACCTGTCATTGCCACAGTAAATAGATGAAACCCACTAGTATGAGCAGGAGATGTTTGAGCCCGGATGTGCCTACTCATTCATGCTTGTTTTTCATTCCTGCTATTGCTTAGAGTTGTGTTAGGTCTGATTCATCGGGGATGAATTGGAAAGTTGTGAACATGTCCTACTGTGTGTGAGCTAAGTGTGTTGAACACAATTTGGTTAAGGTATCGATGAGAGGCAATGTAGGAGTACATGGTTGGTTGTTTCATTGGGACCGTCCTTTAGCACCGAGATCTGTATGGGTGATTTAAGAACTAGCTAATACCATGCATTGGGCCCGAAACCAATGGAACCTCTCGGCTTCTTAACCACCCTAGTTCTCTGTCTAGGAGTTGCAACTAGTTTCTGGTGTTTATAGGATATGCGTTGCTGGCCGTGCGTAGCGCTGACCCTAGGGGTGGGCTATGATGCGGTAGATACACCGTGGCATGGTGTACCGAGTCACCCGTTTGGTGTCTCGGGAACCCTGTACACATCGTTCGGGGCCGTATGTGGAAACCTCGGCCGGACTCCCTGCGGATGGAACCTGGATAGGCGATAAACCTGGACTAGAGACTTGAGTGTTTAGGTAGGCCATGGCGACACCCTCGTTGGGCTTCCGCTTGAAGGTTGCTGAGTACATGTCGTGTAAACGACGGTAAGTGGTGAGAGCGTGTATGAAGAAGTACACCCCTGCAGGGTTAACATCATCTATTCGAATAGCCGTGTCCACGGTAAAGGACTACTTGGTTGCCTATAAAATTCATAGACATGTGAAAGTGGATACTCTAAAATGCGCAAGATAAGCGTGAGTGCTATGGATGGCGTTCTCGTTGGGAGACGGGAGCGGATCCATAGTGGTGTATTGATATGGTGAATATGTGGACTCGTGTGCGCCACCTCAAAAGAGTTACATGTAGTCGTAGTTTAAGATAGCCACCGAGTCAAAGCTGGCTTGCTGCAGTTAAACTCCACCACCCCCTTTGTTGATTCCGATGCATATGTAGTTAGTTCTGATGTAAGTCTTGCCGGGTACATTTGTACTCACATTTTCCAATTTTATGTTTTGCAGAGAGACGTCAGTCTCGCTAGTAGTTCCGTGTGGACTTCGACGTTTATCTTGATACCTCAGCTACGATCTTCTGCCCTCGGCAAGATCTGGTAGATAGTCAGGCTTCTCAGCCTTTTTCATTTGTAGGTGTCTGTACTCAGACATGTTAAGCTTCCGCTTGTGCTTTGATTTGTATGCTATGATTGTTGGGTCATGAGACCCATGTTTGTAATATCTCGCTCCTCGGAGCCTAATGAATAAATACTTTGAGTGTAGAGTTTTGTTGTGATGCCATGTTGTATTTGCACATATCGAGCATATTGTGTGTATGTTATTGAAATGCTTGGTATGTGTGGGATCCGACAACCTAGTTGTTTATCCTTGGTAGCCTCTCGTATAGGGAAATGTAGTCTTGTGCTTCCATGAGCCATAGTAGTCCGCTACAGCCTGGTTCACCGGAGTCCTGCTAGCCCAGCACTACTGTTCCGGAACACTTGACTGGCAGGCATGTGATTCACTTCGTTCCTGTGTCTGTCCCTTCGGGGAAATGTGACGCGGTGACATCCGGAGTCCTGCCTAGCCTGCTACAGCCCGGTTCACCGGAGTCCTGTGAGCCAGTGCTGCAGCCCGGACTCACACGCTGCTGACCGACATGCTCGATGTTGATTCATGTATGCCTGTCCCCGTAAGTTAGTGCCACTTTGGGTTCACGACTAGTCATGTCGGCCCGGGTTCTCTGTCATATGGATGCTAGCGACACTATCATATACGTGAGCCAAAAGGCGCAAACGGTCCCGGGCCAGGTAAGGTGGCACCCGTGGGAATACAGTGCGTGAGGCCGCAAAGTGATATGATGTGTTACATTTTAGATCGGTGTGACTTAGAATTGCGGTCCTGACATGTGTGCACAAGTACACGAAGCGCTATCCCCCGACAACGAGTAGGCTGCTACACAAGTACGTATGCATGGGGTTACTATGGGTTCAAACACTTATAAGGGTTGCCCTGGCCCTCCTTTTATAGCTTAAGGGGTTAGCACAGTGGAAAAAGGGTCATTACAAGATGATTACATAAAAACATTGCTATCATACCTAACTCTCCTAATTAGAACAAAATGAATTAAATGCATCGCTAGGTGTCGTGTGGAGGAGGCATCCCGGCAAGACTCCTGCACCGCTTACCCAACCACCTCTCTATTATGTTAACATGCCATTAGGACAGGTTTCGATAAAGGTAATTCCTCTTCCAGCGGTCCTCCACGTGCCCGACGAGCCGCACCAAACCATTTGTGAGGTGGAGCGCTGGTGGTTGGCAAAGTCTTGCTGGGTCCAGCACCTATTGGGCCTTTGTTTTTCCAGTCCTGCTTGCCAGAAAGGGCCTTCTTCTAGTACTTCATCTTTGCATCTTGTCTTGGTCTCCTTGATGTGATCTTTGATCTCTCGATGAGTTACTTATTTATCTTGAGCCGCCCTCGGTCGAGGCCCCTTTCCTATGCACAAGTCAGGGCTACTAAGGACCCCGTTCTTAGTGCACCGACACGAGTCGAACCTTAATTGATTGGCGATATATGTCTATTCAACTTACTTATCTTTTGATCAGAGCATTTGCTTCTAATTCCCTGATCTGGAAATCATATATCATGTGTATTTAATCTTTGGAATTATCCAGAAACTTCCATAATCTGATGCCTTTGCATTATTTCTTCTTCTCATTGAGCATCGATACTCACATTAGAATCTTTGTGGTCTGCCAGATCCTTTGGTGGATTATTATCCAACCGTTCCTCCATATTCTCAAAACCTGAGTTCACCCTCGATACATAATGCTTTTGTTATATTGTATCATTTGATTTTGTCAACCATCCTCTGCTTTTGAGCTTGTGTTAGTTACTCCAGAAGTTTGTGGTATATGTCCCTAACATGCCCCGGTAGGTTGAACCTATGCTTTCCCTAATCCATGTGAACCCACAATCTTCTACGGGACATACCCTATTGGTGTTACTCCTGATAAAGTTTCAACACTACAATTACCTCAAAAGGGAGAAGTGAGTGGAAGGTTATGCGTTGAAGAAGTGGGAGTCGACCTTGAACTTTGCGTTCATGACCATACTTGTGCATCCAAAAACCTTTAAACCAGTTTTGCCACATGAGTCCACTATATCTACCTATATGCGGTATTCTTTTTCCGTTCTAAGAAAATTTGTGTGTGCCATCTCTAATTTTCAAAATAAACTTCTCTTTTTTGTGTTCGTTAAGCTCGAGGAGCGGTGAGGGGTGGCTAATATTTTCCATGCTAGATGTGTTATTCTCACGATGAGTGTTTATTCACTGGTCATTGCACGAGAGTAAGGCAAAGGTATTAGGGATGCCCAGTCCCAAAATGAAAAATGAATTTACTTTATGTTGTCAAATAATAAATTCCTTGGGAAGTGTTGGTATGGAGGGCAACCGTGGATACAGTTAGCCATGGAAAGTGAAAGTATGGTGGAAAAGGAATAAACGTTATTTTCTGTTTGGGAACCGCCTATGATATATCTAGCATGGAAAGTGTTTGGAACTCTAAGTCGTATTGGTTGGTGGGAAGGACACACCTCCCAAAATGTTTTTATCTCTAAGTTTTTCGCTTTGAGCTCTGGAACCTCTACAAATCCCTACTTCCCTCTACGAATGGCCTTTCTTTTACTTTATGGAATTTTTATATTTGTATTTGAGTCTCCATCTTATATTATAAAGCAACAACTAGGAGGCACTATGATCGTACTTGAGCATTGGGTGTAGTTAATATGTAAGTGTGTTTCATGAATGGATCAATGTTTGAGCATGATGGGCTAGGGATAGCTTATTTTAGCATTGATATTTTGAAAGACATGGTTGCTTGTTGATATGCTTGTGTATTTAAGTTGTCATGTCGAAACTAGACTATTGCTTTGAACAATATAAAAGTCCACATGTCCATGCTATAAAGAAAATAATATTATATGACATGATAGGTAGCATTCCACATCAAAAATTCTATTTTTATCACTTATCTACTCGAGGACGAGTAGGAGTTAAGCTTGGGGATGCTGATACGTCTCCAACGTATCTATAATTTTGATTGTTCCATGCTATTATATTATCAATCTTGGATGTTTTATAATCATTTTATAGTCATTTTATACCATTTTTTGGTAATAACCTATTGAAATAATGCCAAGTGCCAGTTTATGTTTTTTTGCATGTTTTTTACATCGCAAAAAATCAATACCAAACAGAGTCCAGATGCCATCAAACTTCATGGAGATTTTTTATGGACTAGAAGACACCTAATGGGCCAAGGCTACGCTTGGGGTCCTCCGAGGAGAGCACAACCCACCAGGGCGCGCTAGGAGGCCCAGGCGTGCCCTGGTGGGTTGTGCCCACCTCGGGTGCCCCTGGACCGCCTCTTTGCTCTAGAAATAGACCAATATTCTAGAAACCCTAGGGGAGTCGACGAAAATCTAATCTAGCCGCCGCAGAGTCTAGAACCACCAGATCCAATCTAGACACCATCATAGATGGGGTTCACCACCTCCATTGGTGCCTCTCTTATGATGCATGAGTAGTTCTTTGTAGACCTTCGGGTCTGTAGTTAGTAGCTAGATGGATTCCTCTCTCTCATTTGATTCTCAATACAATGGTCTCTTGGAGATCCATATGATGCAACTCTTTTTGCAATGAGTTTGTTGGGATCAGATGAACTTTGAGTTTATGATCAGTTATATCTTTTTATATCCATGAAATTATTTGAGTTTCTTTGATCTCTTTTATGCATGATTGCTTATAGCCTCGTATTTCTTCTCCGATATTTGGGTTTTGTTTGTCCAACTTGATCGATTTATCTTGCAATGGGAAGAGGTGCTTTGTAGTCAGGTCAATCTTACAGTGCTTGATCCCAGTGACATAAGGGGAACCAACACGTATGTATCGTTGCTACTAAGGATAAAACGATGGGGTGTATCTCGACATAGATAGATCTTTTCTACATCATGTCATCGTTCTTATTGCATTACTCCGTTTGTCCATGAACTTAATACACTAGATACATGCTGGATAGCGGCCGATGTGTGGAGTAATAGTAGTAGATGTAGGCAGGAGTCGGTCTAATAATATTGGACGTGATGCCTATATAATGATCATTGCCGGCATATCGTAATGAGTATTTGAAGTCCTATCAATTTCCCAACAGTAATTTGTTTACCCACTGTTTGCTATTTTTTCTCGAGAGAAGCCACTAGTGAAATCTACGGCCCCCGGGTCACTTTCTCATATTATTTGCCTTTGCGATCTATTTTCCTTTGCTTTTATTTTCAGATCTACAACCAAAAATACAAAAATACCTTGCTGCAATTTATTTTATTTGGCATTCGATCTATCAATATTTACAACTATCTCATGTCTGTTTGCCCATCTTGGGGCACCGCTACCCGAAAGGGATTGATAACCCCTTTCACACGTCGGGTTGCGAGTACTTCTTATGTGTGTGAAGGTGTTGTTTACGTTGTGTTGCTTGGTTCTCCTACTGGTTCAATAATCTTGGTTTCATATCTGAGGGAAATACCTACTACCGCTGTGCTACATCATCCCTTCCTCTGGGGGGAAATACCGATGTAGCTTCAAGCGACATCACTACCTTTTTCTTGGTCTATTGTCCCCTTTATATTCTGTGCCATACTTTACCTCAAATTTAACCAACAAAATGTTAGTGCATGCTATAAAAATTATATAATTGGAAACTATGTTCAAATACGAATCCAACTATATAATCTAAGGCGACATCCATTCTTATTTTATTAGTTAAATCCTACTTATAAACCAGGACAGGGTATAGGACGTAATTAAATCGCAAATGTTTTTTTATTAACCGTATGCGTATGTGGCCTTTCGTCCTCCTCTCGCGCATCTTGTCACCCCGCTGCCGCAGACGGCTTACAGCGCAAGCTTGCGTAGCGCGCGGGGGCATTCTTTTGGCCAAACGGTGGCTCGAAGTGGCGCCAATGAATCATCGGTGAGCCTGTTCCCACGCAACATCGCAGGTTCCCGCACAAGCTTCCCGCCTGACTCGGTGAAATTCCCAAAATCCCAATGCTTATCGGCCCGCTATATATACCCTCACGGCCGGCGAGTCCTGCGACGCATTTCCCCTCCCTCCCTATAGCTTATCTTGTCTGCTTCTCCCACAATCGCCAATGGCATCGGTCTGTCGCCATTGCTCAGCAACTCCGCCATCATCACAGGACAGCTCCAGCTGGGTGGCTAGGTAAATCGTGGCGGCGGCGAGTCCTTGGCGTAGTGTAGTGCGCGTGGCGTCCATGTTGGGTGTGCGCGGAACACCCACCACATGCTCCGCCGCCCCTGCCCGTCGGCAGCTGTTGCCGGCCGCTAGTGCCGCCACACCACCATCGAAAGCCAGGGTCATCGCCCGCTCTACCGCCGCAGCCCGATGGCGGGATGTGGCCGTCGTGGCCGCCACCCCACTGCCGGCCATCATGGCCATCACCCGCTCCGCTATCGCAGCCCGAAGGCGGGAGATGGTGGTCGTGGCTGTCACCCCAACGTTGGCCGCCATGGTCGCCAGCCCACCATCAACCTATGGGGTCATCACCAGCTCCGCCACCGCCACCCGAATGCAGGAGGCGGAGGCCCACATGTGCGTCAGCGACCTTGCACTCTACACCGAGTTCATGCGGGAGGAGGAGCAGCGCCTCGTCGAGCACGCAAAGAGCCTTACCGCTGCCATGGCCGCGGCACACACCGTCTCAGGGGAGAGGAATCAGGAGATCTACAGGGAGAACCACCACTTTGAGAGGGGTCATCTAGAGCGGCAGAGGGCGTTCGAGGTGAGCGTCCCTGAAGGTGCAGCAGTGGTAGGCATCGTATTGCAGTTGTCCAGCTCGTCGATAGGCTCCTCATCCTCTGCCTCTTACTGAGCAGGCTCGATAGAGGAGAGGCTACCGGAAGTAGTACAAAGCCCCTCCGTAGTAGTAGTATTTAGGGGCTATTTTGTTCAGTTCATCTGACTATAGATGTGGTGGAATGGTACAGCATACTTAAAATTAGCTAGTATATATAGTTGAACTAGCTATTTCAGTACATGGTTGGCAACAATTGCGGAAAAGTTTGGTTGGTTCAGCTATCGAGTTGAGCTGTTTGTATAAAGAATGACTGCTTAATCTATGAATGAAATCTATGCTTAATCACAAACTTTTAGTTGCAAAAATTAGGTAGTGCTAGTGATTTTTAGCTGCATATTTTGACAAATCACAGTGTTACAAGGTTGACAAATGGCAATGTTACTAGAGCAACAAATGTCAATCTCTCCAGTTTGACAAATGGCAACATACCCAATATGATAGATGCAATTCTTACGAAATTGTTTGTATGTGGTTGCACACGGGTCATCCAAAAAATTGTTTGCATTGAAGGGGTGCACAAATCCTGTGCTGCGATTTTTCCCTTGGCTTAAGGGGAAGACCATAGCTCTCACTTTGCATACGGGTGTTCTATCTAAAAAGTTTGCGACCAAAAGCTGCACAAATCCCACTCGGCACATTTTCCCTTAGCTTCCTAGGGAAGCTGTCGGTTTGCATACGGGTGTCCTAACTAAAATGTTTGCGATGAGTGTTTTATATTTAAAAACCATTGCCGGTTTTTTCAAAAGAAAATCGTTTGATAAGTCTGTACATTAAGAGAGAAAAATGCAAGTTCATTCAAACCATATTATTTATTCAGTCACACTCCGAATTTATATTCATATGATCGAGATACAATATTAAACGCCAAAAAGAGTATTTCTGTCGGCGGCGGAGGCGGCATGCCGCGCCGTCGTTGTCATCCTCCGGGACGTCGTTGTTGATGTCTTCAAGGCAGCACAGAATGTTCTTGACTTGTAAATCAAACATCATGTCGTCGCGCGATCGACGGGAGGGGCACCGGAGGATGGCAATTGGCGGCGCTGAAAGGTAGCGGTTGACGGCGGTGTCCCATGCCGATGAGGGGGCGCGCGCATAGGCACGGGCACGGTGGATGCAGCCAAACGAACGGGGACTATTGTCGCGCGGGGTGGAGGGGAGCGCACGGTCACGGGCATGGACACTGGCGCTGGCATGTACATGAGCTCGCATGGGTCCGCGGGGACCTCGCTAACGCCCGTGGCTTCCAGCTCTACGATAGTTCTCGGCGACCAGCCTGTCAATGCTACGAGATTGGTCACTGGCGCGGGCGCAGGGATGGTAGTTGGGACGGAAGCGGGGGCAGGAACCACTGCGACCAACTCGTTCAGGGCCATGTCCATGAGGCCCCATTCCTCCTTATTTTCTATCTCCTCCGGCTCAGAGTCGACTTTACCAAACTTGAGACTAGTGGCAGATGATCCGTCTACGCCATGGCATTGGTGGAGAACTGCGGGAGGGATGGGAATGTGGGGCTAATAGTAAGGCTATCCATATTAAAGAACGACTCAAGCGCCATTAATGGAAAGGAAGGCATGCGACCATGGAAGTCAAAGGGCTCGCTTCCCAGTGAGCCTATGCAGCTTACAGCTTGCACGCTTCCCAGTGGGCCTACACATTGGGGGAGATCTTGCACGCCTCTTGGTCAGCCTGCGCACTGGGCTGCGCTCGCACGACTCCCATTCAGTCAAGAAGTTGTCTGCACGGCACCTTCTATGGCCATTAAAACCAAGACACATGGTTTCACGTGAATGGTTAACAGAACACACACTATTTGAATTATACAAATGTTTGAGATATTAAAGTGGCATCTATTTTTTGAAAATATCTTTGTTGGCTTTTATTTGAGTGCGCCTTCTCTCAAAATGGACATAAAAAATACCAGGCATGTCGGGTGCCATTCCATGATAGCATGCCAAGTTTCATGAATTTCAGATGAGTTTTGGGTTTAATAGAATTTAAAAACAAAGTATCTCAACGTTTTTCCGGCAATCAACAGTGCCCTGGTGTTTGAAATTCATTCCCATTTCTTGCATGGGACCTAAGCATGCACCCAAGGACACATATCTGATTTTTCAACCAATTTATATGCACTTCAGCATGTGCATGTAGTTCAAATTTGAATTATGCACATAAAATGCCTAGAACACCCAGTTAATGTATAAAAATGTCCAAATGAACCCCGGAAAATTCCAAAATTTAACACAACAATGTTGTTGTTCTATGTTGACACTAGAATTTTTTTGAAAGCAATAAGAGGCAACGGATATCGTTTTGTCCCCAAAGGTGGCATGTTCCCTACCGAAACCATCATGCTTCTTGTGAGAAGCTCTGGTTTGTTAGAAGCTTATACCAAAGCCTGCCCCAAATGGGACAAAAAATTTACCACGACATGTTGATGCCGCTCCACGACATGTTGGATTTACTAGAATTTAAAAACCAGGTATCTCAATGTTTGCAGCTGAGTGACGGTGGCAGGGTGCTTGACATTCATTCCCATTTCTTGCATGGGACCTAAGCATGCAACCAAGGATACAGATTTGTATTTTCAACCAATTTATATGCACTACAGCATGTGCATGTAGTTCAAATTTGAATTATGCACATAAATGCATTGAAAACTCAATTAATGTATAAAAATGTTGAAACAAACCCTGAAAAAAAATCCAAAATTTAACACAACACTCCTGTTGTTGTACGTTGACACTAGAAAAAAATTGAAATCAAGAAGAGGAAACGGATATCGTTTCGTCCAAAAACGTGAAACGTTCCCTACTGAAACCATCAGGCTTGTTGTGAGAAGCTTTGGTTTGTGAGAAGCTTATACCCAAATCTGTCCCAAATGGGACAAAATTTTTACCACGTCATGTTGATGCTAATCCACGATAGCATGCCAAGTATCATGAATTTCAGATGAGTTTTGGATTTACTAGAATTTAAAAACCATGCATGTCAATGTTAGTGGTCGAGTGATGGTGGCAAGGTGTTTGAAATTCATCCTCATTTCTTGCATGGGACTTAACAATGTAACCAAGGACACATTTTCCAATTTCGAAGCAATTTATATGCACTGGAGCATGTGCATGTAGTTCAAATTTGAATTCTGCACATGAATGCATACGAAACTTAGTTAATCTATAAAAATGTCCAAGAAAACCTCAAAAAATCCAAAAATTTGGCACACCACTCGTGTTGTTCTATGTTGATGTGAGAAAATTTTGAATGTAAGAAGAGGCAACAGATATCGTTTCATCCCCCAAGGTGGCACGTTCCCTACCAAAACCATCAGGCTTGTTGTGAGAGAAGCTCTAGTTTGCGTGAAGCTTATACTGAAACCTGCCACAAATGGGAGAATATTTATACCACGGCATGTTGATGCCGTTCCATGATATCATGTCAAGTTTCATGAATTTCAGACGAGTTTTCGATTTAATAGAATTTTAAAACCATGTATCTCAATGTTAGCGGCCGAGCGACAGCGTCAAGGTGTTTGACATTCATTCTCATTTCTTGCATGTGACCTAAGCTTGCAACCAAGGACAAACATTTGATTTTGCAACCTGTTTTTATGGACTCGAGCATGTGAATGTAGTTCAATTTTGAATTATGCACATAAATGCCTAGAAAACTCAGTTAATGTATAAAAATCTCCAAACGATCCCCAAGAAAATCCAAAATTTAACACGACACACCTGTTGTTCTATGTTGACACCAGGAAAGAAATTGAAAGGAAGAAGCGGCGACGAATATCGTTTTGTCCACAAAGGTGACACGTTTCCCTAATGGAACCATCAGGCTACTTCTGAGAAGCTCTGGTTTGTGAGAAGCTTATACCATAACCTGCCCCAAATGGGACAATATTTTTTACCCCAGCATTTTGATGCCATTCCATGATAGCATGCCAAGTTTTATGAATTTCAGACGCATTTTGGATTTACTAGAATTACATAAGCAAGTACCTCAACATTTGCCGGAGAGCCACGATATCGTGGTGTTCCAAATTCATCCCCATTTCTTGCATGGGACATAAGCATAAACCCATGGACACATATATGATTTTACAACCCATGTTGGTGCACCGGAGCATGTGAATGTAGTTTAATTTTGAATTGTGCACATGAAGTGGCTAGAAAACCAATTTAATGTATAAAATGTGCAAATGAACCCTAAATAATTCCATTTTTTATGACACACATATAGTTGCATGTTCACTACAGATAAAAGTTCTAGCAATTCGAACACCTTCCATTGGCACTGTGACCCCATTATGTAATTCAAATCAAGATGAAAAATCAAGTAGATCCAACACAGTTTATTATCACCAACTGTGGGAGATGAAGTGCAAAATATCCTGGAGCTCCATCGATGTATAGTACGCGTATGGCTTACGCGAGAAGGTGCCTCGGCTATAGTCCACAGTCGGCGTGTCAAGCACACTAGCTCGCTCCCCAAATATCATTTAACTGTTCAATCGTCGCCGGTGAAAGATGGGGACGTGGACCCGCGTCATGACGGCAACTTCAGCGGCCCACTCCAGCGAGAGCGCGGTCGTAGCCACCATGCGCATGCTAACAAGGTGCATGAGCATGGTTGCAATCTACGACCGGGCGGCCAAAGAAGCCCAAATAACCGTTGTTGCTTCTCAGGTTGTGGCAGCAACATCTGCCTCGGGGATAGCAACAGGCGAGGGCGGCACAGCAGTTGTCCGTTCTGCAGCGGCGGTCTTAGCCCTGATGGAGGCCGCCCACGACCATGTCAAGGCTGCCCACGCCCAGCTCGTGGAGGTCACCACACAAATCGAACGAAGCTTCTCTGACAAGGGTCGGCAACCCACGGCCAAAGAATTGGCAATCACCGAGAGCATTCGAGCAGCCGGTCATTCCTCCGCCGCATACCTTGCCACGACGAAGCCCGTCCAAGCCCAGATCGCGGCTGTCCGTGTCAAAACCGGCCGATCTCGGGTAGGGGGTCCTAAACTATGCGTCTGAGGATCGAAGGTAATAGGAGACAAAGGGGACATAATATTTACCCAGGTTCGGGCCCTCTTAATGGAGGTAATGCCCTACTTCCTGCTTGTTTGATCTTGATGAGTTTAGGGGTTACACGAGTTGATCTACCTCGAGATCGTAATGGTTAAACCCTATATGTCTAGCCTATATGAATTCTGATAGCCTCTACGGACTAAACCCTCTGGTTTATATAGACACTGGAGGGGCCTAGGGTTGTACAGGGTCGGTTTACAAAGAAAGGAAAGAACACATCCGGACGCCAATCGTTCCATCCACGCAAAGGAGAGTCCTATCCGGACACGGGGGAAGGCCTGCTACCTTGTATCTTCAAGGCCCATCGTTCCATCCCAAGCTATACGGCCCGGACACCTGAGGACACCATAATCCATGACTCCCTCAGTAGCCCCCGAACTTGCCTTCAATGAAGATGTTGTATTCGGCTCATGTCTTCGGCTTTGCAAGGCGGGTTCCTCATTATAGTTCGGAACAATGACAACCCGTCGATAACCCCTAATGCTTCCTCCCTGTTGTCGGTTCGATTTTCATGCGCTGAGTGAATACGAATGGTCCATGCTTTTTTGCAAATAGGCCGCTCACCACGCTCGGATGGCATCTATATAAGGAGATGTAGATCCCCTAATGCCATTCCACATCGCGCAAGAAAAGGAAACTGCCAAGTTTAGCCACGAACAAAGCCTTCTGTCATGGCCAGTGCCCCAGGCTCCTCCTCGCGCCCCCATGGCCCTCAAGAGGGTGATTGGCTGAGTTGCTTCGTGCCTCATCTTTAGCTAAGCCGACTCTAGACGCAGGGTTACCTCCCCTCGCGGATCTAGTTCAATCAGCAACGGCGCGATGGTTGAGAACTTCCCCAACCCCAATAAGGAGGAGAGGGTTTTCTTCATCCCATTCTTGTTGCTGGGCCTGGGATTTCCCATCCATCCATTCCTCTGGGGGTTATTGGAATTTTACGGCATCCAACTACACAACCTCACCCCAGGTTCGATTTTGCACATCTCAGGTTTCGTTGCCCTCTGTGAACTATTCTTAGGCATCGAGGCCCATTTTGAATTATGGAGGAAGTTCTTTTGCCTCGTTCCCCACCACCGGGGCGGTTCCATATTTGAAGTGGGCGGTGCCGAAGTATGGCATATAGCCGGATCCGAATACCTTGTAGGAATACCTAAAGAGGTATACACGGAGTGGTCTTTGGAATGCTTTTATATGGATGATGTTCCCCTGCCTGATCCAGTCCGGCGCAGCCTCCCAGAATTTTCAAATGCTCCTTTAAAGAAGCGCCTCAACTAGCGTCCCCAAAGCCCCAAGGAAGAGGACAATGCGGAGATAAAGAGGTTGGTTAGCAAGGTCAGGTTGCTAGCCCATACCGAGCTCTCGATAGTCGAGGTTATGGCGATTGCAATAAAGAGGTGTGTCCAGCCTCTTCAATCGAGTGTAACCCCTTTATGGTGTTACAATGGAGAAGATGATGCATCCCGCTACAGACGGAAGGGTCCGGATACTCCAGCCGAACTGGCCTCAATCTTGGCCGATCTATATAAGAGTTTCTCTGGTTAAACTGCCAGGAGGGTTATTCCATGTACACCCCCATTGAATGGGTAAGATTTCGATCGTCTGTATTTATTTTATTGCTTTACAGACACTAATCAAATTTTCCCTTCGTTGCCACCAACAATCATGGAGGAAGATGACCGAGGACATCCACTGTCCCGCTCCCCACCCAAAGGATCACAACCGTGATAAAGATCCTGGCTTTTGTGAGGATCCGGAAATATATGTAGAGTTTGACGATGGGGTATTTTATCAAGCGAGTCTTGACGGTTCGGAGGTGGCCATTACCGCTGACTACCCCGGCTCTATCCCTTCTGGATTGTGAGTATTCGGAGGGTCCTTAAAAGGAAATCCTTATCTGAATTTCTATATATCATACTAATCCGGATTTTAATAGGATAGGTGCTCTAGGGACCATATTCCCTCAAGGGCGGCCCATACACAAGGCCGTCGTTCAAAGTGAAAAGGGACCGGGAGTGCTACGGAGACCTCACAGCCTTCCAAGAGGTACATGTGCTCTAATACTTGCCTAGGCATGAGTCCAGATTTGTGAAAGGTCTCCTTTTATCCTTTTCATCAGGAGGAGTATGCAGCAGATGGTTGAAAAACACCCGATTAGCTAAATGTCCGTTGATCTGGTGCCAGACTCATCAACTAGGACGTGAGCCGATACAACGCCAGTTCCGCCTCCTTAAGAAGATTCAGATGATGTATCCGTCACAAATTCCGAGGTGGAAAGAGCGACGAATCACCGTCGATCGAAAGAGGCTATGCGGGCTCTGGCGTTTTCCGAACCAGAGTTTACCGCACTCAATTCGATGGATGCGTATCTCTGAGCCGCTTGAGACGGACTTGCAGGAGTCATTCAACTGTTCTCAAAGGACATATAGGTAAAAGTTTATAGAATTTTTGATAGTCATGTGCCAGTAGCCCCCGAGACATGAAGCGGTGAGTTTTAAACCGATTTAAGGATCCCTATCACCCGCAGGTTCTCAAAGATAAAAATACCACGCTGTCCTAGGAGCTAGAAGCAAATCAGACACAGTTAAATGATGTCACCGCCGAGCTGGCGGAAATGAAAAAGGGCACGACGAGTGTGTCCGGGAAGAATAAACATGATGGGGAAAAAGACAAATTATCTGAAGAGATAGAGAGATTAAAGACTCAATTATCGGCCACTCAGAAGGAAAATGAGAAGCTGAAAGGCGGCATGTTCTGTATGTCTTCCTCTCTTATTTAGAACCATCCTAGGTGCTTATGTGCAATCGCTTAATTCAAAATGTCATGACTCTGTTGCCACAGGCCTGTTGAGTGGTTGACGGGAGGAAGAAGTATTTGGATTTCAAGGCGACGTGCTGAAGGAACTGTCCGTGGTACATGCTCGGGCCCGGAAAGCCATGAAAAGTAAGGTGAAAGCTTTATGTCCATCTGATACCCATTTGGAAAGTATAGAGGGTCTGGCAGACCTGTTCAAAGGTGCCCGACACCACTTCGAGCTATGTAAGACATCCGCCTCCCGCGAAGGCGCACGAGAAGCCTCGGCTATGGTGAAGACACGCTTCACTAAACTGGACCGAAATCATATGGCCCGAGTAGGACCACAGGGACCAAAGGGGAAAGAAGTTTCAGTGAAGTTGGTTTATGACCAAGTAATGATAGCTGCGAAGTACTCGCAGGAAGACTGTAAGTTAGACAGTCTTATAGATGGAGTAGATAAGGAATAGGTGTTTGCATTAATCAACATGTACCTTTTATCCGAACATGTCAAGATTTTGTCATAGCTGGCCTTTGGCTTTTGTCCTTTAAACAAAAGTTGGTGGAGTGTTTTGGATACTTTTATTGAAAGGAAAGAAGTATGTATTATGTCCGGAAACCAAGCAACCCGGTTATTGTGCTCGAACAGACAAAATTTGAGTTTGGAATGTATGTTATATTACATATGTAAGAAACATCTTCGAAGGAAAATAGTTCCGTTAAGGTTTCATTTCCTTGGGTCGGCATACTATTCGTACACGTGCCGGGTGTGCGATCCGTAATACGGAAAAATTCTCGCAGTGTTTCAAACTAGTTGCAATACTGCAACAATCTATCATTTGATTGCCAACCAATTATTCCCTTAAGAATGCTAGCTTTCGGCTTCACCCGTCTGAGGTACATGTCCGGATAACCCGGTTGTAACAATCACAGAGGTGCTCCCTTTATGCCCTAGCCGAACAATCGGGAACGTAGGGCATAAGCACAGGAGCGAGGCAACCCAACTTGGCAAAAACTTAAGTCATACAGGTGTATATAATGGCAAAAAGGATGTACATCAACAAACGACACATATATTGTGAGCTCTAGGCTCGGGATAATGATAAGCTTCTATTTACATAAGCCCCATTCATGGTGGGGTGTGTA
This sequence comes from Triticum urartu, assembly GCF_056163025.1. Taxonomy (NCBI): domain Eukaryota; kingdom Viridiplantae; phylum Streptophyta; class Magnoliopsida; order Poales; family Poaceae; genus Triticum; species Triticum urartu. Next base: position 311,669,478 of record NC_141874.1, on the reverse strand, counting down.
CAAGGATGTGTACTCGTCAAGTGTTCGGCTTATCCGAACATATCATGGAAATCGCACAAAAACGAGAAAATGAAAAACAGATGTAGAGAAGAAAGAAAAAGAGAACGAAACGAAGTATGGCCGAAATTATGCGTAGAATCTTCGGAGCCGAGCAGCGTTCCACGGGTTCGCCTCTAAGCGATTGTGTGATGCGTTGCAAAGGCGGTAGGCTCCTTTTAACGCCCCAAGATCGGAGCTTTAGATGCCTTCCAAGGTTTCTGGGTTTCGTCGTGTGATTTGTTTGGTTCATTGCATTCATCATTGAATCATGTGCATTGCATCATGTCACCATGCCATCATATCATTTCTTTTTCTTAACTCAACTAAATAAATGGCATGGATCTTTGATCCATTTAAACCGAGGGAATTCACATGGTGATTCTCTTTATAACATATCCTCCCGATATTAGGGAGCTATATTAAATATTCCATTTTTTGGAATTCACCTTAACACACTTGCAAAAATCCCAATGCCTTTGTTATCGCAACTCTTGGCCTCTAACTTTGCCATATGTCCTTTCTTCATTTTCCGGAGCTCCACCTAAATTCTCAACATTTATGGACCTTCCTTTTACTGAGTCTCAGTTCAAACCCGTTCGAATTAAATTCAAATTTGTTTGAATTTATATCTTTCAATCATGCCATTTCTATTTTCTTGGGTCAAACTCATTTTTTGTGAGTCCGCGGAATTTTATCTGTGTGTCCAACTTCTTCCCCTACCCGCCTATTTCTTTTTATTATCTTGAAGTATTTTCTGTTTTAAAAAATAAGAGAAGGGATGAAGAGAGAGCCTGCAACCACCAGACTCTTGGGCCTAGGCCTGCCAGGCCGGCCCATTTGCACCGAGGCATCCATTCCGCAGCCCCTGCATCACCTCCTCCTCGTTCCCTCGCGCCGCCAGAGACCCATCGGCTCGATCCCCTCGCGCTTCTCTCTTTCCCTCGATCCCGCACGTCTCCCTCTCCTCCTCTCACGCCACCAGAGGAAACCCTCTCCTTGATCCTCCACCATATCTCTTGCCCCTCCGCCTTCATCACAGTGCCGCCGCCTTCCCCACTCCGGTGTGGACGCCAGCCACCAGAGCCTCCTAGCCGGCGAGCCCCTTCCTCGTCGGGCCTCCTCTTCTTCTCCTCGTGTGCGAGCTGCACCGCGCCGAGCCACCCAACGCCCTGCTCCGAACCTCGACCTCGTCGAGCTACCGTCGACCTCCTCCTTCGTGCGCCTCGTCGAGCTACCGTCGACCCCAAGTACCATGACATCGATGACATGAACATCTACGGAAACTCGTCCTACGATAAACATGAACCACTAACGTCGTCGAGATCGCGAGAACCTCTATCGTCGACCCTAGAGCATGCGATAACGACTACTTCCACTATGAACATCCCGAGAACGTCTACTTCCCCTACATAGCATCGAACTCGAAACCCTCCGATAACGCATGCTTAAAAGGTATACCCCGAGACGACCGTCCGAGAATGAATGCTTGTGTTGTATGAGTTGCACCCTATGTTTGCACCGTGTCCGAGTTGTCACTTCCTCGGTCCTCCTCGTTTCCATGCCACTAACCCATGGGAACCCGATAGTTGGGAGCACCCCACCATCTTTCTCAACTCGCTCACGCCCTATCTTTTTCACTGGCATCTCAATCGAGTTACCGGAACCGTTATGTTGTCATGGCATCATTTTCGGATTCGTTGCCGTGGCCCCTTTTCCTTCCACCATGTCGTCAAAAGCTTCATATCATGTTCATGTCAACATTTTCATAAAATTGCATAAAACTTGCACATGCCATTCGAATCATGATAATAACATTTATATGTTTAAAATTGTTGTTGCACCAAATTGCTAATGCATATGGGGATTACCGGATTTGTTGCTTGTTATATCCGGCCCCATTTAAATTGTTTAGATAGTATAGTTTTGTTATGCTTTACCTCTTGCCATGCTAACCAACATTTAATATTGTTGAGTACCTAAACGAGAGAGAACTAAATAAGTCATGTGGTGTTTCGTGAATATGCAACTCGTTGCATATTGAGCTCCACTTAATTTGTTGTTTTGTTTGTTGCACTTTGCCATGCCATGCACTTTTAAAGCAGACATGCATCATACTTGGTTGTGCATCATGCCATGTTTATGTGATGGTTGTTTATTATGTTGTTTGTTTGTTTCTGGGTTGCTTCTCTTGTTAGCTTCGGTTTCGTTCCGGAGTCATGAGGATTCGTTTGACTACGTTCGTTTGTTTCTTCTTCATGGACTCGTTCTTCTTCCTTGCGGGATCTCAGGCAAGATGACCATACCCTTGAAATCACTTCTATATTGGCTTGCTAGTTGCTCGCTCTATTGCTATGCCGCGATACCTACCACTTCCTATATCATTCCTCCCATATTGCCATGTCAAGCCTCTAATCCACCTTTCCTAGAAAACCGTTGTTTGGCTATGTTAACGCTTTGCTCAACCCCTCTTATAGCGTTGCTAGTTGTAGGTGAAGATTGAAGTTTGTTCCTTGTTGGAACATGGGTTTTGTTGGGATATCATTATTATATATTGTTTACATTAATGCATCTATATACTTGGTAAAGGGTGGAAGGCTCGGCCTTATGCCTAGTGTTTTGTTCCACTCTTGCCGCCCTAGTTTCCGTCATACTGGTGTTATGTTCCTTGATGTTGCGTTCCTAACGCGGTTGGGGGAATGGGACCCCCTTGACAATTCGCTTTGAACAAAAATCCTCCAGGAAGGCCCAACCTTTGTTTTACCATTTTCCACCTAAGCCTTTTCCCTTCGGTTCCATAGACTCAAGGGTCATCTTTATTTTAAGCCCCCGGGCCAGTGCTCCTCTGAGTGTTGGTCAAAACTAGAGTCCTTTGCAGCGCCCCCTCGGGGAAACTCGAGGTTTGGTTTTAGTTGTACGGAGCGCTCATCCGGTGTGCCCTGAGAACGAGATACGTGCGACTCCTATCGGGATTTGTCGGCACATCGGGCGGCTTTGCTGGTCTTGTTTTTACCATTGTCGAAATGTCTTGTAACCGGGATTCTGAGTCTGATCGGGTCTTCCTGGGAGAAGGAATATCCTTCATTGACCGTGAGAGCTTGTGATGGGCTAAGTTGGGACACCCCTACAGGGTTTTGAACTTTCGAAAGCCGTGCCCGCGGTTATGGGCAGATGGGAATTTGTTAATATCTGGTGGTAGAGAACTTGACACCTAACTTAATTAAAATGCATCAACCGCTTGTGTAGCCGTGATGGTCTCTTTTCGGCGGAGTCCAGGAAATGAACACGGTCTCGTGTTATGCTTGAACGTAAGTAGCTTCAGGATCACCTCTTGATCACTTATTAGCTTCTCGACTGTGATTTGCTTCTCTTCTCGCTCTCTTTTGCGTAAGGTAGCCTCCACATATGCTAGTGCTTGCTGCAGCTCCACCTCACTACCCTTTCCTACCCATAAGCTTAAATAGTCTTGATATCGCGGGTGTGAGATTGTTGAGTCCTCGTGACTCATAGATACTTCCAAACAGTTGCAGGTGCCGATGATGCCAG